>NC_044550.1:184548252-184879882 GCF_007565055.1 Rhinopithecus roxellana | reverse complement strand
TGGGCTATTCGTTGTAATAATAAGAGGAGCCTTAATTTCTGTTCCCATGAATTCTGGCCCTGGGAAAGCTGGATGCATATGTTGGTCACTGATGGAAAGCATGTACTGCATCCTATAAAATAAACCTATTCTTAGAGGGTATATACTCTCAACTGGTATCATAAAGTCTTCAGTAGGCCATCGTACTGTTTTATTAGACTAGATGATTCTCTGTGATGGGCTATGTGGTAAGAAGAATGAACTTCATATGCATGAGCTCATAATCACATTATTTTGCTATGAAAACAGTTTCTTGATCAGAAACGTGTCATGATAAGTAATTTTATTCACCAACAGCAGTGACACTACACCAGGAACTTGAATTTTCTTAACAAAAGGCAATTGTTGCTTTAAGTATTGTTCTAGAAAATATCTAGTCAAGATCTTTTAAAGCCAGGTGTTAATTAAAATTTCTCTTGAATAACAGTTTTTATTTTGAAAAGAAATGTGCTTCCACCTGCTTTGGAAACTAATCCTTTGTTGACTATGAGTCATGCAGAAATTATTTTAATTTTGATAATGTTCATTCTTAAGTCCTTCATATCCAGTGATTCATTACAACAACAAATCACATCTTGTTCTTAAAACACTTGGCTGAAAATATACTGGGCATCAAAACAATTTACAACACTAAGCAGAAAAAGAAGTTGTTCATCTTTTTCACAAAATGAGCATGTGACTAGAGAAGGTAACAATTCAGGAAGTATTAGATATTAACTTAAAGGATTTCCTGAGTCACAGAAGGGTACAGAAACAAAACCGTCTATAATCAGCATACTAACAAATGAGACAAGAGTTCTACTTGTCAACTTGTCATTGACAAAGACAGAGGCAAAGAAAACTAGGTAGTTTAAGATCAATTCAAAATTAATTCCCCATTCACTACCAAAAGCTTTTAAGTCACCTTTTAAATTTGGATGTGTTTTACCCCTTTACTAGAGATTCATCACACCCAGAATATTTTAAAAATCGCATGATGGAAGAAAGACATTCCCACTGAAAAGCTAACACTTACTAATAACATGGGTCACAATTTTCTATCTCCTATTTATTTAATCCTCAGAACAATATCAAGAAGTAGAAGTATTACTATCTTATTTTGTAAATGACAGTGTTGAGGCATAATTGGATTAAATAGCTGATCATATAAAACACAGCTAATAGAAGGAAAGGTGACATTTCAACTTAGGCTATCTGACTTGAATGCTACACACAATCACTAAACTACCCTATAACGAAAGACTCTTACGTTTTATTGACTGCAGCTGACAGAAAACATATATTTTACATAATAACCTAGTACATCCACATGTATAACCATATAATATATCCTGAAAAGTACCTATATATAATGCAATCTGATATTTACTTCTGTTCTGCTCTATCCATCCTCTAAATTCGGTTTACTACTCCCTAAATAGATTTCATGTATTACTGATGAGTTACATTCAAGCGTCAATGACTGCTACTATTAAAAATATATTAATTACTTCAGTGGTTCAAATAATTGGATTTGAGAAACAAAGTAGCATAATTAGGGGGAAAAATCAAGCTCTCAAATATGGCAAATTTAAGGTCAATTCCTATCTCGACTATTTTAGTGAATTTGAGCAAGTTATGTGACTCCTCTCTAATTTCTTATCTAATCAGTAATATAATAATAACATACATTGCAAGGGGTTGTTGTGAGCATGAGAGCTAATCTATATAAAGTGATTAGCACATAGTCTAGGACATGGTAAGGATTCAACAAATTATGGCTATTAGAAAATAAAGCATAACGTCTTCTAGCATATGGTAATTTCCTCTCAACTGAATAGATTTTATTACATATGACTAAATTTCTCAGTACCTGCCTTCATCTTATACATAAAATTGTGTAATTTACTACATCCTTTTGCCATAAATGTAAAATAGATTGTGTAATGTTCCCATACCTCCCATCTTTGGTAGACTAGTGTACATTGTATTTATCCATCTGGCTTAGATAATGGGATAACACCACATACTTACAGAATGCAACATATATTGGAGAATTTATTATCTGTTAAGCAGTCCAGATATTCATTATTAACTTCAGAAAAATGTATTAAGTAATTTCTATCTATTTGACATTTTAAGTAGCTCAAATGCATGTGTACAATATCTTTAAATAAAACTATACATTTGGGAAAGAAATATGAAATTGAAAATAAGAAACTAGAAGGATTCTATTTCCTAATTATCTCCTACCACTAGATATCTCCTGTTATTTTCAAAATTAAGACAAAGAATTTATTTCAACTGCCTACTTTTTCCATTCTTTAAATTCCTTCTTCCCAGATAAGCTTCTTCTCAAATAAACCAACTCTTTATTTATATATATATATATATACACATACACATATATATATATGTCAGTTCTGATACATATATAGACACATTAAAACTTCAGTATCTATAGCATTTAACAGCAGTGGTTCCCAAACAAAGCTTCACTTTGCAATAACTTGGGGAGTTTTTTAATTCTTGTGTTCCTTTGCAGCAACATGCATGCAGGTGGAAGCCATTATCCTAAGCAAACGAATTCAAGGACAGAAAACCAAATACTGCAAGTTCTAATTTATAAATGAGAGCTAAACATTGAGTACACAGGAACACACAGAAGGGAAACAATAGACACCAGGGCCTACTTGATGGTGTAGAGCGGGAGGAGGGTGAGGATCAAAAAACTACCTATTGAGTACTGTGCCCACTACCTGGGTGATGAAATAATTTGTACAACTAACCCCAGCAACACACAAATTGCTCATGTAACAAGCCTACACAGATACCCCGAACCTAAAATAAAATTTGGAAGGAAAAAAAACCATAAATAAAATTAATAAAATTTTTTAAACAAAATTAAATTATTTTGCCTGTCTTCCTGCCCCATAACTTTTGATAAATTGTTCTGGGGTAAGGTCTGAGAACTGGAATTTTTTTTAAAGCTCCCCAGATAGTTGTGATGTGCAGTCAAGTTTGAAAACCACTGTACTCCAGCATTCTGTGTGCTGCCCCAGGGCCTGCTAGAACAGTGATTGGATCACAGTTCTGCAGATGAAGCTGCCAAACTGGCAACTGCAACTATCATTTCTTTGTTTCAGTAAAGAATATCAATACAGAACTTTACCCTCTCTCAACCTTTCTCTTAACTCCAATAAAAATCAAGACAGAGGTATTTAAGAAGAAAGGCTTTTCCATCAAAGTTCCTTCTCTTCTTGGACTTTTAAATTGTGGCTACCTAAATTGAGTATCTGGCAAGAGTAAGATTAAGCAGTAATTTGTTCCAAAGAAGAATCTTCTACCAAGGTAGGTATATAGAAATATGAATGTAAGAATTTTCACTTTGGAATTCTAGCTTTTGTTCATATTCTCAAGAATATCACCCTCATGACTTTTGATGGAAATAGTCATGTTACCTAAAAATCTCAGATGTGTTTTAAAAAAAAAAAAATCATTGTCAGTGGTAAAATTCCTTAAAATTTCTGAAAAAGTGTCAAGAACATTCACATTGATTAGTTGCACAATTTACATCCAATTTCACAATCTATTGACTTTTTCCACTGCTATATTTTATGGTCTCTAAAATCAATCCTGAGTAGAAGAGTCTTCAAAAGGTGTATAAGATAGATTTGCATTTCTGTTCTTGTTTAAGTTATGTTTCTTATGTACTGCTAAACTGCTTTCTAATATGAAAATATATTAGAAAAAAAGCTATTTTAAGGGGGTAGACACATGCACATACAACTATAGGACCTATCAATCTGTCTTATGTTACTTTCAAGGCTAATGCAAATGACAGATACCACATGGACCCCAGAACAATCTATCAGCCTATGTGCTTGAATTTTGCCTTCCCAGAACCCAGAGTGCCATGTGCTTACTAAATATTGTTGAAAATTATAAACAAATTAGGACAAAAACCTCTTTTTTCTAATTCACACACTGATAGACAATAATTGACTTTTGGAATAACTTGTTAAAAATCATATGAAAGTAATTATACTTCAGTAGAGTGATGTTAAAAGAAAAATACACATTACACAATTTATTTTGCTTCAGACAGATCTAATAGTAATAACACAATAATTGCATTAAGAAGTTGTTTTTTACAACAGTCCTGTCACATTGACAATATTTAGGTCACAAATCTATAGAAATCTGTAAGTTTTGATTAATTTTAAGTAAACATGCTAAAAGTATACCCTAATTAGTTATGTTCCAAGGTAGTCACCACTAAAGGCAACAAGGAATTTCCAAAAATGCTTTAATTTTAAAATGTACTTTCAATCATTATCTGAAAATTACCTTTCATAAAATAAAGTAGTGCCATTTTTTATTTTTAAAAACCACAAACATGACAGTATTGCTGTGCATCTATGCTGCTTCCTTTCCCCAAAATATCAAGCACATCTTCAAAGGTTATGTTGGTCTTTCTTCATCATTTTACATAACAAGCATTAAAATGCTTTTAAATTTTTTATTCTGAAAAACACTGTTGATTGATTTGGCTAACTGTGGATAATCTTTGGTCTGTTTTTAGGAGCAACTTTAAAGAATGAAATTAAATTTCCTCTTGGGCCTGTTGGCTCTTATTTCATGTTTTACAGTAAGTTCCCTCAATTCTAAATTTACTTGTCATACTTCTTGTTAATCATGACTTCAAAGAAAGTTTTGATACCAACAATTTTGTCCTGTATATAAAAATAGAGTGTCAAGCTGTGGATCATTATGAACTTGTTCTTACTTTCCTTTTCCTTTCTCATTTATGAGTAACCATCTAGTCATTGGTTGCTAAGCGTAAAGGGACAGTGGACTGCAGAAAGAGGACACAGGGCAGGTTGTATCTAGGAGAGCTAGCTCTTATTTAGAAACATCTGTTCCTTTTTATTTCTTTTTCAAAAGGACTACCATCAAATTGTCAGAAAAATATAATATAAGCTTACTAAATGTTTTAAAGCTATAGGAAATAAGAAAGTATACAGTTGGAGCTTCATGACAAATTTTCTAAAAAGACAACATGATATATCAATGCAAGGATTGCTGATTGTACAATAGTTTTTTATTGAAAATATTTGTAAAAACTAAAATCAGAAAGCCTTTCTGATGCCTGAAAATATATTCATTATGACTAAAATATTCCTTTAACTGACTGGAAATTAAAGTGCTACTCACTTGGGAAAAAAAATAAAAACAGAAAAAGAAATCATTCACTCAAGAAGCACTTACCCTAATTCAAACGTTTGAAAAGCATTTGTTAAAGCTCTATAGGAGATCCAAAAATACATAATGCAAAGTAACAAGTGATAAGTGCCATAGCCAAAAACATCACAGCATAATATGAATTTCAGAGTAAGGCAAATTTCCCTAGCATATGCTGGGGTTGGGTGGGCTTGAGAGGAGAGAAAGAGCCCTATTTGTCTCATTTCTTAGTAATTACTGATAATCCACTGTGTGTTGGGCCTAGTGGTGGTTGACACAGAAATACCAAAGTCGAATTCCAAATTGGGAACTTCACAGATTAGGTCTTCTTTTCCTAGTATAGTACCTACCTAAGAGAAACTAGTGAATAAATAAATATCAATAGACCCTAGCAATGACACAAATAAAGTAGCATTATTGTTCTGAAACATTTTTTGATATTTAATGACATTTGTATAAATCTCTTTAGTGATATTTAATGACATTTGTATTGTTCTGAAGCATATAGTGATATGTAATAACATTTGTATAAAAATTATATTTCTGAGGTTGAAATAAAAGAGTTTTATACTCCATGAGATATCTATATCAGAAACACCTGATCTACTTATTAAGAATGAACATTTCCAGACCTTATCCCAGACCTGAGAAAAAAAGAATAGCTGACCTTGGGGCCTGGAAACCTGCATTCTAGGATACTCTTACTCATGCTGAAGTCTGAGACCCCTTGAGTAAATTTTCTTGAAATTTACTTCTCAAGCTATTATGTTATAATTGCATGAAATATATAAAGAGAGCTTTCAAGGTAAATTCAACTTAAATCAATCCATCATATGAAAAAATGTAAGTCAATAATTACAATTATTATCAAATTTATTACTCTGGAATACCACATTTTTGGTAGAATTCCCCAAATATGACAAATATGACTTCTCTGCTAACATTAATAAACACTAATTCAGACTTTATACAATAAATTAGAAGGTAAAGAAAGATCCATGATCAAGTAAACTTGAGAAAGTTGGGGGAAATGAAATAGAGGTTGTTGACTAGAATACTTTTCAGAGACAAAAATAGAGGAAATGCTGTCTTTGTTTCTCTACCTACAGCCTTCTGTTTCATACTGAGGATAGACAACTTCTGAGGAACTCTACATAAAGCATCCATTTTGAGGATTCATACGAATTAATGACATATTTTTATTCCAGAAGCCTGAATTGCAAGACAAATGCAACTTAAATTCTTTTCTAACTTGAAAGAGTATAGAATCCCATTTATATAAGAAGCAGAGGATTCCATGTCCTAAAAACAAATGAGCTTAATACATAAATGTTCTCATGTTAGAATTAAATACTATTGGATATAAGAAAACAAGAACCACAAAACATCATTTTAATGTCACTCTAGCAAAAATTTCTTGCTGTATTCATTGTCTCATGAAAAGCTGGTAAATCTTAACAACAGTCTTAGGCGTTAGTCTAAATAAAGAAACTTTATTGTACTTAGCATCTAAAACTTTCAATATATCAGAGATTATCTCTTTTGAGATAGGGACTATCCAGAATTTAAATTAAAAATAACAGTTCGTATTTATATATTTACAATGTACTCTGGAGCACAGTATTACTCCCAAACCTCACAAAAACCCACGGACTATTTGGGATGCTCCTTTACATAGCACAGAGCTGAACATGAGATAAATCCTCAATAAGTATTAGGGGAATGACACAACGAGTGTGTGGACCTTTGTGTAGTTGACGCCAAGTAATAACAACCAGGTTTCAGAGTCGTACCTGTTCATTTGTGCCATTGGATAGGCTATATGAAGTCTGACACAGGGATGGATAATAGGTCAAGTGTAAGTTCAAAAGTAACTTATCTCTTGATTGACAAGGACATCTGCCATGCTCACAAGATGAATAAGGACAGTATTTTTGCCAATACCTGCCATCCCTAACATGGAGAAGCCTTTGTTTGCAGCACAATCTCTCCACTAAACTGCTCTGGTTAAGCTGTCAGTCTGGCAGTTTCTAATCTGTAAGGATAGGAAATGGAATTTTTAAAAAAGTAAAAAGTAAAATAAGCTTAAAAAGGGAAAATAAATAAAATACTTTACAGAAAGGGCTATGATCAAATAATTACCAAAAGCGAAGCAAAACCTTTAGCCTGAACTAAACCAATGATAAGCAGATATCAAATAGCCGAAGACAGCCAGTAGTTCTCAAAACTCTACAAACTCTAGAAACTCTATCAGGGACACAAATCATCTAGGGATTTTGTAGAACTGCAGACTCTGATCCAGTAGGTCTGCCTGAGCCCCATGAGTCTACATTTCTAACAAGCTCCCAGGTGATACTGATGCTGACCTGCTGGTCAGCAAATAACATTTTGAGTAGCAAGGCCCTGGTCAACTGAGAAATCAAACAGAGAAAGGCTGAGGACTTCTTATGGGTTTGTATAAATGCTCAAATGTTGTCATGGGAAAGCCTTATGCTCCTTGCCATGTGCAAGGAAGGAAATGGCATTCTGAAACCAAGTGAAAGAAATTTCTGCTTATCACCAAATACAGGTAATTTATTCAACCCAAAATACTAATTGAGCACTTATTATTTACCAGGCACTATTCTAGATCCTGGGTAAACAGCAGTGAACAAAACAGACAAAAAGTTTCTAACCTCATGGAGCTTATATTTCTACTTGGGGAAGACAAGCCATAAACAAAATAACTGACTATGTGATGCAGAAAATTTGGGAAGAAGGAATTTTAGTAGGGGGTACAACAAGGATATGATTTTAGATAGGGTTGCCCAGTGGAAAATGGCATTTGATTAAAGACCTGAAAGAGGTGAAAAAGCCAACCATGCAAGCAGAGGAAACAGGAAGTTTCCAAAGTCTGGAGTAGGGTAGGGTACACTTGCCTAGTGTGAAGAATAAGGAGGCTAGCATGGCTGGTAGAGAGTGAGGTGGGAAGTATTAGGAGCAGGAGGTGAAACTAGAGAGTTAGAGGAGGGCGAGGCTGCATCAGGTCTCATGAGCTATTGCAGAGCCTTAGTTTTACTCTGAGTGACATGCAACACTTTAGTACATGAAGTCAGTACAAGACCTCAGAAAGATGCCATCTCTTCCCACACACTTACTTTCCATCATCCGTAATGATTTGGAGGAAAAAAATGAAACTTCTAAAATATCTGAATGGCATCCATAAATATTTACTTAATGTCACCTATAGTGTAAGAAGGGTACAAACACTGATAAACATGACCTCTAACTTCAAGGAGTATATGACTGTCAGAGGATACGGGACAGATTGGTAACAATAGCCAGAGCAGGAACTGACAAACTTTTTCTGAAAAGGGCCAGATAAGAAATATTGTAGGCTTCTGAGGGCCTGTAATAAGTGGTCAACTTGGCTGAGGTAGCTTGAAAGCAGCTACAATAAACGAATGGGCATGGCTATGTTCCAGTAAAACTTTATTTACCAAAACAGGCAAACTACATTTGGCCCACAGCCTTAGTTTGCTAACTCCCAGTCTACAGAGACAGTGAACAAGGCAAAATGGCATGTAAAAACCTGATACTTCATTTACAAAATAATCATAAAATTAACCCAACATTATTCATGAGTTTTCAAAAAATATTTATGTTTCATTGAAACTGTGTGCATGCAAAAATACTATGCTAAATTATTTGTCATTTTAATTATTTTTTCTAAAGAACATCATGTGGAAGATACTGTTACTTTCTCTCTTTTAAAGATAAGGAAAGTAACGAGAGGTTACATAACTTACCCAAATTCACATAACTTGTGAATGGAGAAACAAAATTTTAACTTGCCTTGATCGATTTGCCTATCTTCTGCCTTTTATTCTATTATCTGGGATGAACTAAAATCACCCCAGTGTATATTAAGACCAACCCCTCAACTTGTACAGTAGATCCCATCCTCTTCCCTATGCAAGGAGATTCCTCCAATTATCCTGCAAATATCTACTCTAAATCTAAACATCCTACATCAGCAATTTTCCCTTCTCTCTATTGATTGTTCCTACCAGCACATAAATATGAGGTAATATCATCTATATGTTTGTTTTCATTCTCCACTGATCTTATGACTCCCACCATGGTCCATTTGAAAAGTTTGCCTCTGCACATCTTCACTTTCTCTCCTGTTCTGTCCTAAGCCAACTCCAAGCAGACTTTGCTCACATCATTTTGATGAAACCACATTTGTCAAATTGTACTCCAAATGACCATGTGTAAGGATCAGTTTTCAGTCTCCACGATAATTATGTCTAAATTGTATTTGACATGATCAGTTTCCTACTTAAAGGGAGTTTTTTCTTTTTCCTCAACTCCACTCTCCTGATTTTTCTCCTACTTCAATGACGACTCCTTGTTGGTCTCCTTCTCCAGACACATCTCCTCTTCCTGATCTCTAAATGTCAGTGTCCCAGGACACCATCCTCTTACCCTTTCTCCATCTATTAGCACAAATCCAGTTGCTCAAGTCAAAAAAAAACTTGAAATCATCTTTGACTGTATCACTTCCCAGATCCACTCCTTCAGCAAATATTGCCCACTCTGCCTTCAAACCATCATCTAAATCTTACCCTTTCTCACCACCCTCCTGCTACCATTCTAGGCCAAGCAATGATCACTTCCTACCTGTTGCAACAATAACTGATCTCCCTGCTTTCACCATTGTCCCTGTAGTTTATTCTCCACACAACAACCAGAAAGATGCTTTTCCAAAGTAAATATTGCCATATCATTCCTTTGTTCAAAACCTTCTAATGGTTTTCCATAACACTCAGAAGTCAGGGGTACAAAGTCCTTACCCCTACCTACAAGACCCTGCTTCGACCTCCCCGCGCCTTAACTCCAATGTATCTATATAACAAAATTGCATCTAAGCTCCTTAAATGTTTGACAAATAAATAATAAATTTAAAAATATCTGCCCTCATGGAACTCACACATTATTAAATCATTTTTGATTATTTAAAACGATCAAATGTTAAAACTACAGAGAGAATACAATCAAATTTAAATATAGGTGGGCTGCATAATAATAATATTAAAGTTACCACTTCCACTTATGGAGTGTTTAACATATGCCAAGAAGTATATTACAAAAGTACGCTGTCTAATCTCTCCAGAAATCCAGTGTGACAATTATTATTATTATCCTCCCTTAACAAATAAGAAAAATGAAACTCAAAATAGCCAGCTCTGTATTGTGTTTCAAATAAGCTTATCATTTGTGGAGGTAATCGGCCCCAAATGTAGACTCCTTAAGAAGGCATTTTCATCATTTGCCTAGGGTTATAAAGTTCACCACCATTGGCCAGTGGATGAGGGAAACTAGCTAGTGAAAAAATTGTGTTGAGAATAGGAAAAGATAAAAATAATAAGAATGGAGGTCAGGGGTCAGCTATTTGCTCTAAGGTGTAATTTTTCACATGATTTCTCCCCACCTCTGCTTAGGGTCCAGAGAGCAGCTCATCAAAGCTCACTTTGAACTTAATTTCCATGGCACTGTACCATCTGGGTTTCCTCCTGTCTCTGATTTTCCTTCACTAGCTGCTCAGCTTTCTCTTATTGATGTCCAAGTTTCTGTCTTCAGCCATTTCTTCATTACTTTCTTACTTATTGCTTTGACCCAACAGTGCTTTCCAAATCAGTTTCTCCAGCTCTGATATTTCAATCTGCATCTACAAACTTCCATGACTTTTCAAACTCAAAAGGATTAAAACAATTAATTTATTTCCTCTTGGCACTTATGTCTTCATTAATGTTAGCAGTCATGACTTAATATCTCAATTTCATTTGAGTCCACATTCATTTATTCAAAAACATCTACTAAGAACCTGGCCAGGCATAGTGGCTCACACCTTTAACCCCAGCACTTTTGGGAGGCCAAGGCAGGTGGATTGCTTAAGCTCAAGAGCTCGAGACCAGCCTGGGCAACATAGTGAGGTCCCATATCCACAGAAAATACAAAACAAAATAGCTGGATATGGTGACACACTCCCATGGTCACAGCACTTTGGAGGCTGAGGTGGGAGGATTACCTGAGCCTAGGGGGCAGAAGTTGAAGTGAGCTGAGATCACACCACTGCACTCCAGCCTGGGTAGCAGAGCAAGACCCAGTTTAAAAAAAAAAAAAATGTACTGAGAACCTCCAAGGTGCCAGAAACTAGAGACAAAATGATAAATAATACAGAGACATTGTTTGAAGAAGTTAATAATTACTACACTATACAATATTATAAGTAACTATAAGTATTATAATAGAAGTGCTGAAGCAACAAAAAGAATAAAGACACCTAGCTTACCTCCAATTCCTCATACCCTTTATTATTCACAAAGATGCCAAGCACTGACTAAGATACTAAAGACACAAAAGCTAAAGAAGATACAACTTACTCCTTCAACAGCAGTAAAATAGCACATGGCCTAAAAGTGGAGAAAAATATCAAAACAAATAATTACTATCACTGTTGAAAGAAAGTGATGGGCCGTGCACGGTGGCTCAAGCCTGTAATCCCAGCACTTTGGGAGGCCGAGACAGGTGGATCACGAGGTCAGGAGATCGAGACCATCCTGGCTAACACGGTGAAACCCCGTCTCTACTAAAAAATACAAAAAACTGGCCGGGCGAGGTGGCGGGCGCCTGTAGTCCCAGCTACTCGGGAGGCTGAGACAGGAGAATGGCGTAAACCCGGGAGGCGGAGCTTGCAGTGAGCTGAGATCTGGCCACTGCACTCCAGCCTGGGCGACAGAGCGAGACTCCGTCTCAAAAAAAAAAAAAAAAAAGAAAGAAAGAAAGTGATGAAGTTTGCTTTTGTCTCCAATAAAAGCTTTACAAAAGTAAAATTTTGGCTGATTTTATATTGTATAAAGGTATTTTCTGTACAATTCTTTTAATTTTCATATCAAAGTATTGGGGGAGGGGAGTGAAGCCACTTAAACGTTTTGAAGGAAGAGATTGCCAAGTGAATGGAAATTAGGGCAGGAGTGAAACATTCTCAGCTAGAGGAATTGCTTTTATGAAGGCACAGGAACTACCAGAAAGAGCTCATTATGTTAAAAGAACTAGTACTAGTTCTACATGGCCAGAGTGAGGAGAAAGAAATGGCAAAAGATGAGATTGGATGGTGGTACAGGCTTTCGTGTTTGGTTGCAAAGAAGAGGGTTCCACTCACAATATTTATTCGTGCATTTTTAGGGCTGCCTTAGTTTGCTGTGCTAGTTCTAATTTATATTTATTCTTGCATTAACTCCTTTTTCCTTAAAGGAAGGAAACATGCCCGGCCAAGTTCTCAGTAAATATTTTCTTCCTTCCTTAAATAAGGAAGTCAATGCAAGAATAAATATAAAGTAGGACTGGCACAGCAAAAGCAGGCAGCCCTAAAAACTGGTCTCTGCTTCTCATGGCATCCCTGCTTCTGTCTGTACTGTTCCTCCCTCAGATGTGCTCTCTTTACTCAGAGTCCCTGTGTCCTTATAGCTTAGTTTGCACGTGGCCCTTATTAATGCTCCAACCTCTGTCTGGCTCCTTTAATCTCACAATATTCACATTTTAGTTCCTACTTCTAATTAGCATATCTCAATATTTCCTAGTTCAAGTTACAAAGAGAAAGAGAATTTTATAAACCTGGCTTATTTTTCTTCTTCTGGCCATAAGGCCTAAGATCCTGGATAGCCTGTGGTTTGGAAGTCCATGGATCAATAGTCCAGAAAGAACCCAAATAAATGTGCTTATGTTACAAGAATAAAAGGTGGTAACTAAGACCTGTAGATGTACATATAAGAGGCAAATGTAGATACAAGAGGAACTGATCGTGTGACCAAGACATTACTATGGCTCCCTCTGAAATGACTTGGAATTTTTGAGTCATCACTGATGTTTGTAAGACATTCAGTTGTGTGATGGGGACAGTAACCAGGATAAAAGGGAAACTGAGAAGTGGAAACAGAAAATCTAAACCAGCTTTCCTCACTATCTGGCTAGGAATGGAGAGAGATAAGCTAGTAAAGAAAGCTTCAGGTGTACCCTAGGTTAAGAATGAGATTTTTTAGTACATGAGATATCAATCAATATTATAGGCTGAAAGAATACAGACAGGGATTAGAAAGAGGTTTATTTTACAAGAATAAAAGAGAAGAAAGACCCTAGGGATGGAGAAGATGTAGATATAAAACACAGGTAAAGAGACTGGTCTTAAACAGGAAGAGAGAACAGCAAGATATTTGTGAGTTTTATAGGTGTAGGGCAGCAAAGTGAAGAAGTTCTCACGTGTGGTGGCCTAAATTATGTAAAATAGAAGGCAAGATCATCTTCTGATGGGTGTAGGGGGGAGCAAGAAAAGTAGAAGTGAGGTATCGATGCTGAGAAGATAGCCTTTTGGGGAAAATGGGAGGAAATGATTTAGCAGTTCTGATGCACCAAACACAGACACTATAGTTCTCCAGTGTTGCTACCATTAGAGATTGTGACATCCATCCAGCAATGTTCATCACCATGGAAGTAGTACTAGGGAAGGTAGTTTGCATAGAGTTGATCCAAAAGTTTGATGTTTCTAAAGGCAGTATGGCAGAGACACAGGAAGGAGTTGAATGTTGTAGGAGAATGACTAGAGTCTTGCACCTTCCTAAAGCTTTTGTTTCAGGCAAACTGATCTTCTGATGGTTGCTAGAATAGAACCTATATTTTCTTGACCTTGTTCATTTGCTTATGATATTATTCTAATTCGGCTTCTTCCTCCTCATTTCTACTCTTATTTTATCCTCATTTCAAATGCTATCTTCTCTACATGGCAATTGGTCCTCTCTCTTTGATAAAAATTAAAATTTTCCTCTAAATCGCTAGAATTGTTTACAGTATTAATCAATTATTTCTTGAATTGCTACCATCTACAAGCTGTGTTTGTTATTAATAGAGTACAAAATAACTCAAAATTATATTTAGACCTTACTCTACCTTACTATGTCTAAGCACTTTTCATAGATTATATATAATCCTATCTACCACTATAAATGGCTAAGAACTATTTCTAGAACCAGTTGAGGAGTGAGGAAACAGGCAGAGATAACCATAAGCAAGTCACCCAGCTAGCATCCAACAGTGGAAAGACTGGTTCTAGGAGGCTCTAGCAATCAGACTCCAGTGTCTTCATTTTAACCAACATACTATACTGGCTCCATAGGCTTTTTGTTGTATTGCCTCGTATTGTCGTTTGAGGGTTATATCTTCCACTGGATTTCAGACTCACATAAGCAGTGTCTTAAATCTGTTTTTCTTTGTCCCTAGAAAGAAGTGTTGCATATAATAGTTATATAATTAACAGTTCAGAGTCTGGAATCTCACTGAATTCTTAGAATGAAGTAAGAAAGAGTTTTCCCAGATAGTCAACTTGGGTATTTACCTCCACTTGAAACTACGTTCAAAGGTGGTCTTTTCTTATACACGATCAAGGTGATTTGGTTCCTCCCTAAAACCTACAGGTCAGATAGCAAGCTTACCACTTTTTTTGTTTTTTCTGACTTAATACAATTCTACTTCTCTTTTATTGTACAGGCATCCAGAATAAACAAGAAATTTTCTATTCCTTATTTTTTCTAACTTATTTTCTCAGTGAAATATATGACTTATGGCTTAGTATATCCTAATGTATACATAGTATACATACTAATACATAGTGTATCTTAATGTTTGAACTTTAAGTGATCAAATTTAGAAACTGTTTTTGCCTTTGTTTTTATCTCCACAGCCCAGTGAGAGTCAAAGATTCCCCAGAAGACCATATCTGCCTGGCCAGCTGCCACCACCTCTACCCTACAGGCCAAGATGGGTTCCACCAAGTCCCCCACCTCCCTATGGCTCAAGACTTAATTCACCACTTTCTCTTCCCTTTGTCCCAGGGCGAGTTCCACCATCTTCTTTTTCTCGATTTAGCCAAGCAGTCATTCTATCTCAACTCTTTCCATTGGAACCTATTAGGCAACCTCAACTCTTTCAAGGTTATCCAAACCTACATTTCCCACTAAGACCTTACTACGTAGGACCTATTAGGGTATTAAAACCCCCATTTCCTCCTATTCCTTTTTTCCTTGCTGTTTACCTTCCTATCTCTAACCCTCAGCCCCAAATAAATATTACCACTACAGATACAACAATCATCACAAATCCCCCTACCAAAACAACCACCACCAGCACTTCCACAAAACCCACAATGACGGTCACCTCCTCAACAGTACCTATCTCTTCAACACCAGAGCCTGCCACCTCCACATCAGCAGCAATCCCCACAGCACCTACTGAAAATACTACTGAAATTCTCACCAACCCTCCTCACACCATATTGCTCAATGCCACTGTCCAAGTTACGACTTCCAACCAAACTACATTAAGCAGCACAGCCTCTAAAAGTTTTTGGCAAAAACTCTTTGCCATTTTTAGTTGAAGATGCAATAAATGATATTTTCCAAACTGCTCTGACATCTTAGAAGAAATAAACTGCAATGATTTTGATGGAACCAACCCTGATCTAACTAGCACACTAAATAAATAAAGTATTCGAGCAGTAATATGCACCTATTGCTATCATTATGACTATCACTCTATCCTATATTTTATCACCTACCAAGAGTTGATTACACAGGTTCCCAGAAGGAAACAGAGACCCTTTATGGGAAAAAATTAATGAAAGCTGTATTTAAAGAGAGTGGGCAGGATTTAAAAAAAAAAAAAATACAGGGCTATTGAGACATTCAGGGTCTCCCAGCAGAGCTGGTCATGGGCCTATATTTGATGAAGCAAAGGGAACAAACAAATAAGGAGCCCAGAGCCTGAAGAAGAGTTGGGACAATGAAGGAGATTCCACCCAATAAGACCCACTGTGCAAAGATGCGACTACTGCTCCTCATTTGCAGTCCACTCTTCTCTGCCTAGTTCTCAATCCTGGGAGGATAACCATACAAACTCTTACATATGGGTTTTCTTACCTGGGGGTTTTGGTTGGCTTCTGCTGATGAAACAGGTGGAAGGGAGAGGTATAAATCTTTTATATTTGGTATAAAAGATAAAATATGGTCCAACTGTATAGGTCCCTTGCCATGAATGGAGCCAAGCTAAGCTCCTAATAGTTACACAATTAATAGTCTCCTAATAGTTACATGATTATTGGTTCAGAGCCTGGAATCTCACTGAATTCTTAGAACTGAGTCAGAAAGAATTTTCCCAGATAGTCCCACTGGAGTGTTTACCTCCACTTGAAACTACTTTCAAAGATGTGACTACTGCCAGGTGTGACTACTACTCCTCATTAGCAGTAAACTCTTCTCTGCCTAGTTCTCAGTTCTCTGATTTCTTAGAAGCTAAGCTCCATTCATGGCAAGGAACCTATACGGTTGTACCATTTTTTATCTTGTATACCAAATAGTACCCCCACCTCTCTCCTCCACCTATTTCATCAGCAGAACCCAACAAAAATCTCACAGGTAAGGAAACCCGCATGTAAGAGTTTGTATGATCATCCTCCCAGGATTGAGAATGAGGCAGAGAAGAGTGGACTGCTAATGAGGATTTATCAGCACAGAGGCTGACACCACAAGTAGCCTCACTCAGCATCTTGAGGCCAAATAAGTAGTCAAGGAAAAATATGAGGGTTCCTGACTTCTGGCATAGAAAGGGCAGAGACAGCAGAAAAAACTTTTTTATTGCCTTTATCCAGGAAATGTACATATATATAAAAATGCAACCAGGTAACAAAAATATAAGCAAATAATAATATAAAGTAAGAGAAAAGAAATAAAATAATTAAAATATGAACTAAATTGATCTAGTGGAAACAGATACATAGACCAATGGAACAGAATAGAGAATCCAGAAATAAAGCCACATACCTGCAACCATCAGATCTTCGACAAAGTCAACAAAAGCAAGCAATGAGGAAAGGAGCCCCTAATCAATAAATTATGCTGGGATAAACGGCTAGCCATGTGACGAAGAATGAAACTGGACCCCTGCCTTTCACTTGAATCCTGCACACAATCACTAAACTACCCTATAACAAATGACTCTTAGATTTTATTAACTAGACCCCATCTCTACAAAAAAAAAAAAAAAAAAAAAAAAAAAAATAGCTGGTTTGATGACAGACACCTGTAGTCCTAACTCCTGGTTAGGTGGTTGAGGTGGGAGGATTCCTTGAGGCCAGGATTTGCAGGCTGTATGAGCTATGATTGCACCACTACACTCCAGCCTAGGTAACAAAGAAAGACTCTGTCCCCATTCCAACCCTCAACAACAACAACAAAAAGACTGCTGGCAATAGCAATCTACAAGCTCAGGAGGTCACTCAGACTCATACCTGTTTTTCTTGGCTTGTATAACATGTTACAGAACTGAATCTGGAGATATTTGGGCCTATATTATTCATTTTCCAAACATTATATACTACTCTCTGTTCTTCTACCTGCCTTCTCCCTTATTTACTTTACCTAGGCCTAAGATTCCTAGACTCTTTAGAGAAAGCAAAATGTTACTATGCTTAAAAATATGTAAATAAGCTCAAGACTATATGTTCTGGATGATAATGCATATAAAATAGAGTTACTTAGGTAAGAATGCATCATCCCTGTTTCCAACTTGTTTGATAGGACAATATAGGAAGTAAAATAAATATTTTACATATAGGAAGTAAAACATATGCTATCTCCATTCATGAATATTCAGAACTAAGATGTAAAAGAATATTGATATGAGCATCTTGACCCTAGCAATTTGCTTAAAGTGCTGTCAATAGTTTTGTTCTGAAGGAAATTATTATCTTTATATCACTCTAAAACTTGACAGCAAGTTTCAATAAAATAATAAAAGATACTAATTGCTCTCCTAAGTTGATCAAAAGGCAGAAGGTTGACATTCAATCTTCTCTCAGAGTCCAAGCATATTTTTATTCCCTGGGTATTTTTATTTATGAAGATATATTTGCTAAAGTTTACTATATTTCAAAACATGGTCACACACTAATCTAATATGAAATTATCTTAATTGCGACAAGAAACGATAGCTCTAAAAGCCATGATGAGTATCGATTTGATGTGACATTTGATTAAACATTCAGAACCTTGCATAAAACTACAAATTTTTTTCAATATTGGATTTAATAGAGAAACACTTTTAAAAGACTGAATTTGAAACCAAATGTATACATATGACTGGAGATATGTATCTATATATACACCTCCACTGAAGTCTCAAATCCCTCAATATCATCCATTAAGGCTGAAGTCAATTTCTTTCAGGCTCCTGTTAAATATTGATATTTAGACTTCTCTTATGAATCACAAATATTTTTCCATTCCTCTGTTCCATCATGGAAATCACTATCTATGGCAGTTATAGTCTTATGAAATGTGTTTCCATAATAATAAGACTTGAAAGTCAAAATTACTCCTTGATCCATGGGCCGCAGAACGGATGTAGTGTTAGCGGGCATGCAAACAACATCCATCTCCCTGTACATCTCTATGAGAGTTCCTGGGTGACTTCGTACATTGTCAATAAGCAGTAATATTCTGAAAGGAATCTTTTTTCTGAGCAGTGTGTATCAACAGTGGACTTAAAACAGTAAACCATGCTGTAAACAGATGTGCTATAATCCAGGCTTTCTTGCTCCATTTATAGAGCACAGGAAGGGTAGATTTACCATCATTCTTAAGGTCTTAGGATTTTAGGAATGGCAAATGGGCATTGGCTTTAACTTAAAGTCACTAGCTACACTGGACTCTAACAACGGAGTCAACCTGTCCTTTGAAGCCAGTCATTGACTTCTCAGCTACAAAAGCATCTTCTTTAGATAACATCTTCTTTCAATACACTGCTGTTTTGTCTACACAGAAAATCTGTTGATTTTACCTTAGCTAGATTTTCTTAGCTAGATAAGAAATTATCTTACCTAAATTTTCTGGATAACTTGCTGTAGCTGCTACATCAGCACTTGCTCTTTCACCTTGCACTTCTATGTTACAGAGATGGCTTCTTTCCTTAAACCTCATGAACCAATCTCTGCTAGTTTTCACCTTTTCTTCTATAGCTTCTTCACCTCTCTCCATCTTCACAGAATTGAAGAGTTAGGACCTTGCTCTGGATTAGGCTTTGGCTTTAAGAAAATGTGTCTGATTTTATCATCTATCCAGACCACTTAAACTTTCACTATATCTGTAATAAGGTAGTTTCACTTTCTTATCATTTGTGTGTTCACTGGAGTAGCAATTTCAATTTTCTTCAAAATCTCTTCCTTTTCATTTACAACTTGAATGTTTGGCTCAAGGGGCCTACCATTCATCCTATCTCAGCTTTCGACATCCCTTCACTAAGTTTAATCATTTCTAGTTCTTGATTTTTTTTTTTTTTTTTTTTTTTAGACTTATCTTGCTCCGTTTCCCAGGCTGGAGTGCAGTGATGTGATCTCAACTCACTGAAACCTCCGCCTTCCAGGTTCAAGTGATTCTCCTGCCTCAGCCTCCCGAGTAGCTGGGACTACAGGTGACCACCACCACGCCCAGCTAATTTTTATATTTTTAGTAGAGATGGGGTTTCATCATGTTGGCCAGGCTGGTCTCTAACTCCTGACCTTGTGATCTACCCACCTTGGCCTCCCAAAGTGCTGGGATTACAGGCGTGAGCCACCACACCCGGCCTCTAGCTCTTGATTTAAAGTGAGAGATGTGTAACTCTTTCTTTTATGTGAACACTTAGAGGCCATTGTAGGGTTATTAATTGGTATAATTTTAAATTATTGTTTCTTAGGGAATAGGGTGGCCAAAGAGTAGGGAGAAAGATGGGTGAAAGGCTGCTGGGTAGAACAGTCAGAAAACACAGAACACTTATCAATTACATTGCTGTCTAGTATGAATGCAGTTTGTGGCAATTAACTCAAAAGCAATTACAATAGTAACATCAGTGAGCATTGATTACAGATCACCATAACAGATATAATAATAATGAAAAAGTTTGAAATATTGTGAGAATTACCAAAATGTGGCATAGAAACATGAGATGAGTATATGCTGTTGGAAAAATGGTATCTACAGGCTTGCTCAACACAGGGTTGCCACAAACCTTTAATCTAAAAAAAAAAAAGCACACAAAAGTGGGGCAAGATAAAATGAGGTACTCCTGTACTCTTCATTTCACTGTCGCAAACATGTAGGCATCCTTTTTTTATTTTTTCCCAAGATGGAGTCTTGCTCTGTTGCCCAGGCTGGAGTGCAGTGGTGTGATCTTGGCTCACTGCAACCTCCGCCTCCCGGGTTCAACCAATTCTCCTTCCTCAGCCTCCCAAGTAGCTTGCATTACAGGTGTGCACTACCACATCCAGCAAATTTTTGTATATTTAGTAGAGACGGGGTTTCCCCACGTTGGCCAGGCTGGTCTCAAACTCCTGACCTCGTGATCCACCCACCTTGGCCTTTGTTTCAAATAATTAGTATAAGAAAATGGTATAAATCAGCTGAACTCTCTCCTACCCAAAAACCTGCCTTAAACAGCAAATTTCCAGACATCCAAAAATGATAGTCTCACTTAAAAAAATTCTGTAAGTGGAAGTAATGAGACACCGAAGGGAAACAGATAAATTAAGTAACTTATCAGAAGCCACAAAGAGAGTAAATGGCAGAGTTGAAGTTCAGACACAGCTAGTTTGTTTCTGGGGACTAATCTCTAAGAGAATAGGACACTAGGGTCCTCTAGCTATATGATTTCTCTATACATAAGTTCAGGAATTACAACGTGCTCATTAACATTTCTCACATAATGAAATATTAGATAAGAATGGTTATACATTAGTGAGAATACATGGACACCGAAAGGGGAACAACATACACTGGAACCTGTCAGGGGAGTGGGGTGGGGAGAGAGAGCATTAGGAAGAATAGCCAATGCATGCTGGGCTTAATATCTAGGTGATGAGTTGATACGTGCAGCAAACCACCATGGCACACGTTTACCTAGGTAACAAACCTGCACATCCTGCACATTTACACCAGAACTAAAAAGAAAAATTAGAAAAGAAAAAAAGAATGGTCCTACATGTCAAATGAATTTCCTGTTTCTTTCTAAAAGCTAGCAGGTCACAAAGCAAGCACAGAGGAAAGGTACTTTTCTCTGTCTGAGTAGCACCTCCCAAATCAGCATTCCCCTTCATCAATTCAAACTCATAGAATTACATTTAATCCAAGTCCATCCACACACACAAAAAAAAAAATTCTAGAGTGTTCTCTACCTGTTTAAAACCTCTTGCTTTAAAAAGAACCAAAAAAGACAAAATCTGATCAAATTTACCCTATGCAAGAATGTGTTCACAAAACTCAATATCACATGTCTTTGTAAATCAAGTTATAATACTTCCAAATCTTGGCCAACTAAACTTGCTAAAAATTTAGGAATGAGATATAACTCTTACCCCAGAAACAATATTCTTTAAAACCCAATTTGATCCCAAATTCCTTCTTCTGGTAAAAGAAATGGTCAACAAAATTAAGTTATAAGCATTGGGCCCACAGAAAACATCAGGCCAATCAAAAGTTCATATAATTACAACCAGAAAGTAAATAATCCAACCAAATAAAATCACAAATTTCACAGCAAGCTAATCAAAGAAAAAAAAATTAAATAATACTGAGTCAAGAAAATGTATCCTTCAAAAATCTCTGTCTAAAATGTATAGACAAATGAGAATTAAATAGGCAATCTATCAACGCCGGATCTGGACAACTAATTTTCTAACAAAAATTCCCCTACACAATAAACAAGCTACCAAATCGAAACTTATAGAAACACAACAGCTAAGAAAAAATCTACCCCTTATCCAGTCCAAATAGCCAAAATGACACCAAAAAAAAAAAATCTAAGCCCCACTCTAAAACCAATGTTTAACAGAACTCCAAACAACACCTACTGCCTTCAGCTTTAACTAGTAAGAGAAATGGTCTATGCCAAACTACGACACAAGACCTTCAGAAAATACCTGTATAATCAAAATTTCACAAAAATATGATCAAGAAGCAGTGGATCAGTGAAATAAAAATTCCCTTAGAAAAGCAAACTAAACTAACCAGAGAAAATAGTACTATAACACAACTCAATCAACACAAGGTAGGTTCTCAAAGACACATGAACAGAAGAAATCTAAACAGCCTAAACAGCCACTGAGTGAGCAGAGACCTACCCTATGTAAGAGGGGGCATCATCAACCTCATCAAAAAATTCTTGGTTAAATAAAATCTCCAGCACAGCCAAGGAGTAGATAATACCAAAATTCTAAGAACTCAAGTAACATACAAGAGATCTAGTGTGAGCAAATACCATCCAAGCAAAACTGGTAAAACGTTGCCAAGGAAATCTAAAACTACTTCTAGAAAAAGTATTCAACAAAACTGCAAATAATCTAAACCACATTCAACTTCCATTGGTAAAAGAAATGGACCAACCCAAGTCAAGCCATGAGTACTAGGTCCGTAGAAAACTTCTGGCCAAATAAAACTTCTTAAAAGTTCAATCATAAAGAAAAAGTACAGTCAAACAAACATTGTCAAAAAACATCAAACTAGTGAAGGATAATATGAGGTCAGTTTGATTAAACACAAATAACCTAGATGCTCAAAACTGAAGCCAAAAGCATCACTGAACAGAAAAGCAAACAGGCAAAACATCATCAGAGACATCTCCCACTATACCGTCGACATCCCTATCCTGGTCAACCAAAACCTCAACCTAAGGTGCCTTCACTTTGGCATCTTGATGTACAAAAATTCTATTCTGTTTCACCTTATTTTTGTACATGTAAACTGTTTCAGTGACAGGGCACACAAAAATATCATCAAAGTCAAGCCAGTAAAAAAACTCCATCCTCACTCATGTAAATATCCCTGTAAGCCATCAGTTAAAACTAGACCTCACTCACCTCATCATTATCCTCCAGTAGTGCCCCATACCCTTCAACCTGAAAAGTTACTACCAAATCCAACAACTTCTAAACCTGTAGCCTCCACCATTACCAAACCCATGGCCGCTGGCAACAAAGCTCCTACTACCAAGACAGTGGCACTTACTACTAAACGTCCTCCACCTCTATTCCTATGGAGAATACCACTGAAATGGTCACTACTCAACTTCTATTAGCTCCCACTAACAAGAATATGAGAGTGCCACCACCAGTTTCACTGTCATTGTCAAACTAGTAGCTGATATCACGAAATTCATCACTTTACTTATAAGCATAAAATGTATCCTCACCACCAAAACTCACCACCGACACAAAAGTTTCTGTATCTACGAGGATGCTCTTCATAATACTTCAACCTTCTCTCTCTATATATATATCACCTCCACCTAATCAATTACTGCTAAGGCTACGTCTGCTACCAACTTATCATCAGATGCCACCAACATAAATTCACTTCCCACAAACACTTTCCAATCCATGACAACTGCCTCCACCCCCACTGCCAGTATCACATCAATTTCCACATCTACTACCTGTCAAGTTAGAAGTACTTTCAAAACTGCTGAAACTATCAGCACACTTGCTTCCACAGATGTCACCATAGCTATTGATCTGAAATCTAGAAGCACTACTTCTAATGCCACAACCTTACTTAAGACTTTTGCCACAGATATGATTGCAATCAGCACATCTACTGCATTTACCTCGAAAGATGAGACAGCTGAAGTGTCAACATTTAACACTTTACATACATATGAACCTACTAACCATATATGGATGATACTACCTCATCATTGTCTTTACAACACCTGTAGTCACTGCTGCCACTACCATATCTGAAGCTTCAGTATCTACTACACCTGCTCTTACATAGTCTCCTTCTACTCCTATTTCTATATCTGATGCTGTTAGTAATCTGTCTATCTGACCACATCTAGGGTCTTTCCCCTAACATCAAGTGACATGTCAATTGTCAACATTTCTCCTGCTACCACTCCCCTCAACAACTATACTTGCACGCCTGCACTTACTAATACCAGCCCCCACCACAGTTGCTCTCTCTGCCCCACCTGGCAATACCACCAGACACTCCCACTGCTACCCTTTACCATCACTGAGGCCTACACTGCCCTTTCAGGCACAGAGGCACAGCTGCCCCTACCAGCTCCAACCCTACTACCACTTCTACTTCCATTTTCCCAGAGGTTGCCACAGCTACTCTCTGCAACATCAGTCCACATCTGGATCATCTCTGATATGGTTTGGATTTGTATCCCCACCCAAATCTCATGTCCAGTTGTAATCCTCAGTGTTGGAGGAGGGACCTAGTGGGAGGTGATTGGTTCATGGGGGTGGATTTCCCCTTGCTGTTCTTATGATAGTGAGTTCTTACAAGATCTGGCTGTTTAAAAGTGTGTAGCACCTCCCCCTTCGCTCTCTTCCTCCTGCTGTACCCATGTAGGATGTGCGAGCTTCCCCTTCGCCTTCCATCATGATTGTAAATTTCCTGAGGCCTCCCCAGCCACATTTCCTGTACAGCCTGCAGAACTGTGAGCCAATTAAACCTCCTTTCTTCATAAATTACCCAGTCTCCGGTAGTTCTTCATAGCGATGGGAGAATAGACTAATACAATCTCCCCTAGCAAGAACCACATCTTCTGTCACCACTCTGGCTGCCATCACTACACTGGCTTTCATCACAGTTTTACTTATCACCTCTTGCACTTATACCCACTGTTTCTCTTTCTACCACTACACTAGCAGTCACCAATACCTATTCAGCTGCATCCATCACTGCTACCACTAATACTTGGTCTGCTTCCACCACATCTCTGAGCATTTCATCAGCTTCCATTACATCCTGCTGCCTCCAGCTCACAATATCCACTGTGACCACCTTAATCCCACAGACATTCCTACTTCCTCTATCTCAACTGCCTCATCTACACTCTTTGACTCTTCCATACTTGAAACTGATTTTGCCTACTTCCTCTATAGTAAATGCCCTAGTCCCCACAGAGAATGTGACAACATTTTATCCCAGTGCCTTTGATAATATTACACTTGATTATGAACCTGACACCACTAATCTCCACATAAGCACAACTGATTTCATCAGTTCTTCTAATGCTTTTACAAACTCTGACATTACCAATGACTGAATATTCCTACACACAAATAAGCCAACTTCTCATTCCAAACTCTATATACCCACTGCTGTTTTATTCATCACTACCCTCTGCAACACCAGCTGCCACTACTGTTTCTGGAACAAGAGCTTCTTCTACCACATCTGGATCATCTCTGATATGGTTTGGATTTATGTCCCCACCCAAATCTCATTTCGAATTGTAATCCTCAGTGTTGGAGGAGGAACCTAGTGGGAGGTGATTGTATCATGGAGCCAGTAATTCTAACATTTACCACTTTATGTCAATCATGGTGTTGACAGGCGACATACAGATAATCACCGAAAGACCTAAACTGACACTAAAAGCTTTATAATGATTATTTCTTCCAAGAAATGTGTTATGTTGTATATAAATTAAACATATATTTATTTGGTGTTACAAGGAAATGCCATCACTATACTGATGCTATGGACTCGTGGGAAAAAAACTTAAGTATAGGAAGAATCAATATCATTAAAATGGCCATACTGCCCAAAGCAACTTACAGATTTAATGCAATTCCTATCAAACTACCAATGACATTCTTCACAGAACTAGAAAGAACTATTTTAAAATTTATATGGAACCAAAAAAGAGCTGGAATAGCCAAGGCAATCCTGAGCAAAAACAACAAAGCTGGGGCATCACATTATCCGATTTCATACTGAAGTAGGAGGTGGGACTTGACCCCAGAGGCAGGGATCAGACACAGGCCAGATTGAAGACTATCTAAAACAGGAAAGGGTCAAAAGAAGCTTTCAGTCAGACCCATCCACTAGTGAGCCAAGTCAATTTACTGTTGCCATGGAAACACCTGGGAGTTACTGTCCATTTCCATGGCACTCAGTGTTCCAAAAGTTACTACCCCTTCCCTGCATAAACAACCCCTTAAACTACAGGCAATTAAAAATGGGTATAAAAATGACTGCAAAATTGCCCTAAACTCCTACTGTCTACCTAAAGGAGTAGCCCTGCTCTGCAGGAGCAGTCAAGGAGCTGTACCACCACCAGAGCTATAACACTGCCTGTTCAATTAAGCTGTTTTATTCTACCTCTGGCTTGCCCTTGAATTCTTTCTTGGGCAAAGCCAAGAACCCTCCTAGCCTAAGCTCCACTTTAGAGCTTGCCTGCCCTGCATCAAAACTATACTACAGGGCTACAGTAACCAAAATAGCATGGTACTGTTATAAAAACAGACACATGGATCAATGGAACAAAATAGAGAGCCCAGAAATAAGAACACACACCTATGACCATCTGTTCTTTGACAAAGCTGACAAAAACAAGAAATGGGGAAAGGACTCCCTATTTGATAAATGATGCTTGGATAACTGGCTAGCCACATGCAAAAGACTGAAATGGGACCCTTTCCATAGACAAAAATCAACACAAGATGGTTTAAACACTTAAATATAAAACCCCAAAATATAAAAATCCTGGAAGACACCTAGGCAATACAATTCTGGACATAGAAACAGGTAAAGATTTCATGATGAAGACACCAAAAGCAATTGCAACAAGAGCAAAAATTGATGAATGGAATCTAATTAAACTTAAAAGCTTCTGCACAGCAAAAGAAACCATCAACAGAGTAGACAACCTACAGACTCTGAGAAAAAATTTGCAAAGTATGCATCAGATGAAGGTCAAATATCCAGCATCTATAAGAAACTTAAACAAATTCACAAGAAAAAAAAGCCCATTAAAATGTGGGCAAAGGACATGAACAGACACTTTTCAATAGATGGCACATGTGCAGCCAACAAGCATATGAAAAAAACTTCAATATCACTGATCATTAGAGAAATGTAAATCAAAACCACAATGAGATACCATGTCATGCCAGTCAGAATGGCTATTACTAAAAAGTCAAAAAATAACAGATGTTGGCAAGGTTGCAGAAAAAAGAGAACACTTAAACACTGTTGGTGGGAGGGTAAATTAGTTGAACCATTGTGTAAAGCAATGTAGTGATTCATCAAAGAGCTAAAAACAGACTACCAGTTGACCCAGCAATCTCATCACTTGGTATATACTCAGAGAAATACAAATCATTCTACCATAAAAATGCACATGACTGTTCACTGAAGCACTATTCACAATAGTAAAAACACGGAAACAACCTAAATGCCCATCAATAACAGACTGGATAAAGAAAATCTGGGAGGGGCGGAGCAAGATGGCCAAATAGGAACAGCTCCAGTCTCCAGCTCCTAGCGCCAGCGACACAGAAGACAGGTGATTTCTACATTTTCAACTGAGGTACAGGGTTCATCTCACTAGGGAGTGCCGGACAATCGGTGCTGGTCAGCTGCTGCAGCCCGACCAGCAAGAGCTGAAGCAGGGGGAGGCATTGCCTCACCTGGGAAGCACAAGGGGGAAGGGAATCCCTTTTCCTAGCCAGGGGAACTGAGACACACAACACCTGGAAAATCGGGTAACTCCCACCCCAATACTGCGCTTCACCCAGGGTCTTAGCAAATGGGCACACCAGGAGATTATATACCACACCTGGACAGGAGGGTCCCACGCCCACAGAGCCTCCCTCATTGCTAGCACAGCAGTCTGCAATCTAACAGCAAGACAGCAGCGAGGCTGGGGGAGGGGCACCCGCCATTGCTGAGGCTTAAGTAGGTAAACAAAGCCGCTGGGAAGCTCTAACTGGGTGGAGCTCACAGCAGTTCAAGGAGGCCTGCCTGTCTCTGTAGACTCCACCTCTGGGGACAGGGCACAGCTAAACAACAACAACAACAAAAAAAAAAAGCAGTAGAAAACTCTGCAGAAGCAAACGACTCTGCCTGATAGCTCTGAAGAGAGCAGTGGATCTCCCAACACAGAGGTTAAGATCTGAGAACGGACAGACTCCCTGCTCAAGTGGGTCCCTGACCCCTGAGTAGCCTAACTGGGAGACATCCTCCACTAGGGGCAGACCAACACCCCACACCTCACACGGTGAAGTACACCCCTGAGAGGAAACTTCCAAAGCAAGAATCAGACAGGTACACTCACTGATCAGCAATATTCTATCCTCTGCAGCCTCTGCTGCTGATAGCCAGGCAAACAGGGTCTGGAGTGGACCCCAAGCAATCTCCAACAGACCTACAGCTGAGGGTCCTGAGTGTTAGAAGGAAAACTAACAAACAGGAAGGACACCCACACCAAATAGAGATAAAACCACAAAGACGGGGAAAAAAGCAGGGCAGAAAAGCTGGAAATTCAAAAAATAAGAGCGCATCTCCCCCCACAAAGGAACACAGCTCATCGCCAGCAACGGATCAAAGATGGACGGAGAATGACTTTGATGAGATGAGAGAAGAAGGCTTCAGTCCATCAAACTTCTCAGAGCTAAAGGAGGAATTACTTACCCAGTGCAAAGAAACTAAAAATCTTGAAAAAAGAGTGGAAGAATTGATAACTAGAATAATTAATGCAGAGAAGGCCATAAACAAACTGACAGAGATGAAAATCATGACACGAAAAATACGTGACAAATGCACAAGCTTCAGTAACCAACTCAATCAACTGGAAGAAAGAGTATCAGCGATTGAGGATCAAATGAATGAAGTGAAGCAAGAAGACAAATCTAAAGAAAAAAGAAGAAAAAGAAATAAACAAAGCCTGCAAGAAGTATGGGATTATGTGAAAAGACCAAATCTACATCTGATTGGGGTGCCTGAAAGTGAGGGGGAAAATGGAACCACGTTGGAAAACACTCTTCAGTATATCATCCAGGAAAATTTCCCCTACCTAGTAGGGCAGGCCAACATTCAAATTCAGGAAATACACAGAACGCCACAAAGATACTCCTCGAGAAGAGCAACTCCAAGACACATAATTGCCAGATTCACCAAAGTGGAATTGAAGGAAAAATTCTCAAGGGCAGCCAGAGAGAAAGGTCGGGTTACCCACAAAGGGAAGCCCATCAGACTAACAGGAGATCTCTCGGCAGAAACTCTACAAGCCAGAAGAGAGTGGGGGCCAATATTCAACATTCTTAAAGAAAAGAATTTTCAACCCAGAATTTCATATCCAGCCAAACTAAGTTTCATAAGTGAAGGAGAAATAAAATCCTTTACAGATAAGCAAATGCTTAGAGATTTTGTCACCACCAGGCCTGCCTTATAAGAGACCCTGAAAGAAGCACTAAACATGGAAAGGAACAACCAGTACCAGCCATTGCAAAAACATGCCAAAATGTAAAGACCATTGAGGCTAGGAAGAAATTGCATCAACTAACAAGCAAAATAACCAGTTAATATCATAATGGCAGGATCAAGTTCACACATAACAATATAACCTTAAATGTTAATGGACTAAATGCTCCAATTAAAAGACACAGACTGGAAAACTGGATAAAGAGTCAAGAACCATCAGTCTGCTGTATTCAGGAGACCCATCTCACATGAAGAGACATACATAGGCTCAAAATAAAGGGATGGAGGAAGATCTACTAAGCAAATGGAGAACAAAAAAAGCAGGGGTTGCAATACTAGTCTCTGATAAAAGAGACTTTAAACCATCAAAGATCAAAAGAGACAAAGAAGGCCATTACATAATGGTAAAGGGATCAATTCAACAGGATGAGCTAACTATCCTAAATATATATGCACCCAATACAGAAGCACCCAGATTCATACAGCAAGTCCTTAGAGACTTACAAAGAGACTCAGACTCCTATACAATAATAATGGGAGATTTTAACACTCCACTGTCAACATTAGACAGATCAATGAGACAGAAAGTTATCAAAGATATCCAGGAATTGAACTCATCTCTGCACCAAGTGGACCTAATAGACATCTACAGAACTCTCCACCCCAAATCAACAGAATATACATTCTTCTCAGCACCACATCGCACTTATTCCAAAATTGACCACATAGTTGGAAGTAAAGCACTCCTCAGCAAATGTAAAAGAACAGAAATTATAACAAACTGTCTCTCAGACCACAGTGAAATCAAACTAGGACTCAGGACTAAGAAACTCAATCAAAACCGCTCAACTACATGGAAACTGAATAACCTGCTCCTGAATGACTACTGGGTACATAACAAAATGAAGGCAGAAATAAAGATGTTCTTTGAAACCAATGAGAACAAAGATACAACAGATCAGAATCTCTGGGACACATTTAAAGCAGTGTGTAGAAAGAATTTATAGCACTAAATGCCCACAAGAGAAAGCTGGAAAGATCTAAAATGGACACTCTAACATCACAATTAAAAGAACTAGAGAAGCAAGAGCAAACACATTCAAAAGCTAGCAGAAGGCTAGAAATAACTAAGATCAGAGCAGAACTGAAGGAGATAGAGACACAAAAAACCCTCCAAAAAATCAATGAATCCAGGAGTTGGTTTTTTGAAAAGATCAACAAAATTGATAGACTGCTAGCAAGACTAATAAAGAAGAAAAGAGAGAAGAATCAAATAGACGCAATAAAAAATGATAAAGGGGATATCACCACCGACCCCATAGAAACACAAACTACCATCAGAGAATACTATAAACACCTCTACGCAAATAAACTAGAAAATCTAGAAGAAATGGATAATTTCCTAGACACTTACACTTTCCCAACACTAAACCAGGAAGAAGCTGAATCCCTGAATAGACCAATAGCAGGCTCTGAAATTGAGGCAATAATTCATAGCCTACCAACCAAAAAAAGTCCAGGACCAGATGGATTCACAGCTGAATTCTACCAGAGGTACAAGGAGGAACTGGTACCATTCCTTCTGAAACTATTCCAATCAATAGAAAAAGAGAGAATCCTCCCTAACTCATTTTATGAGGCCAACATCATCCTGATACCAAAGCCTGGCAGAGACACAACAAATAAAGAGAATTTTAGACCAATATCTCTGATGAGCATCGATGCAAAAATCCTCAATAAAAAACTGGCAAACCAGATCCATCAGCACATCAAAAAGCTTATCCACCATGATCAAGTAGGCTTCATCCCTGGGATGCAACGCTTTTTCAACATACACAAATCAATAAACGTAATCCAGCATATAAACAGAACCAAAGACAAAAACCACATGATTATCTCAATAGATGCAGAAAAGGCCTTTGACAAAATTCAACAGCCCTTCATGCTAAAAACGCTGAATAAATTCGGTATTGATGGAACGTATCTCAAAATAGTAAGAGCTATTTATGACAAACCCACAGCCAATATCATACTGAATGGGCAAAAACTGGAAAACTTCCCTTTGAAAACTGGCACAAGACAGGTATGCCCTCTCTTACCCCTCCTATTCAACATAGTGTTGGAAGTTCTGGCTAGGGCAATCAGGCAAGAGAAAGAAATCAAGGGTATTCAGTTAGGAAAAGAAGAAGTCAAATTGTCCCTGATTGCAGATGACATGGTTGCATATTTAGAAAACCCCATTGCCTCAGCCCAAAATCTCCTTAAGCTGATAAGCAACTTCAGCAAAGTCTCAGGATACAAAATTAATGTGCAAAAATCACAAGCATTCTTATACACCAGTAACAGACAAACAGAGAGCCAAATCATGAATGAAATTCCATTCACAATTGCTTCCCAGAGAATAAAATACCTAGGAATCCAACTTACAAGGGATGTAAAGGACCTCGTCAAGGAGAACTACAAACAACTGCTCAGTGAAATAAAAGAGGACACAAACAAATGGAAGAACATTTCATGCTCATGGATAGGAAGAATCAAAATCATGAAAATAGCCATACTGCCCAAGGTCATTTATAGATTCAATGCCTTCCCCATCAAGCTACCAGTGACTTTCTTCAGAGAATTGGAAAAAACTGCTTTAAAGTTCATATGGAACCAAAAAAGAGCCCGTATTGCCAAGACAATCCTAAGTCAAAAGAACAAAGCTGGAGGCATCACGCTACTTGACTTCAAACTATACTACAAGGCTACAGGAACCAAAACAGCATGGTACTGGTACCAAAACAGAGATATAGATCAATGGAACAGAACAGAGTCCTCAGAAGTAATACCACACATCTACAGCCATTTCATCTTTGACAAACCTGAGAAAAACAAGAAATGGGGAAAGGATTCCCTATTTAATAAATGGTACTGGGAAAATTGGTTAACCATAAGTAGAAAGCTGAAACTGGATCCTTTCCTTATTCCTTATACAAAAATTAATTCAAGATGGATTAGAGACTTAAATGTTAGACCTAATACCATAAAAACCCTAGAAGAAAACCTAGGCAATACCATTCAGGACATAGGCATGGGCAAAGACTTCATGTCTAAAACACCAAAAGCAACGGCAACAAAAGCCAAAATTGACAAATGGGATCTAATTAAACTAAAGAGCTTCTGCACAGCAAAAGAAACTACCATCAGAGTGAACAGGCAACCTACAGAATGGGAGAAAATTGTTGCAATCTACTCATCTGACAAAGGGCTAATATCCAGAACCTACAAAGAGCTCAAACAAATTTACAAGAAAAAAACAAACAACCCCATCAAAAAGTGGGCAAAGGATATGAACAGACATTTCTCAAAAGAAGACATGCATACAGCCAACAGACACGTGAAAAAATGCTCATCATCACTGGCCATCAGAGAAATGCAAATCAAAACCACAATGAGATACCATCTCACACCAGTTAGAATGGCAATCATTAAAAAGTCAGGAAACAACAGGTGCTGGAGAGGATGTGGAGAAATAGGAACACTTTTACACTGTTGGTGGGATTCTAAACTAGTTCAACCATTATGAAAAACAGTATGGCGATTCCTCAAGGATCTAGAACTAGAAGTACCATATGACCCAGCCATCCCATTACTGGGTATATACTCAAAGGATTATAAATCATGCTACTATAAAGACACATGCACACGTATGTTTATTGCGGCACTATTCACAATAGCAAAGACTCGGAACAACCCAAATGTCCATCAGTGACAGACTGGATTAAGAAAATGTGGCACATATATACCATGGAATACTATGCAGCCATAAAAAAGGATGAGTTTGTGTCCTTTGTCGGGACATGGATGCAAATGGAAACCATCATTCTCAGCAAACTATTCCAAGAACAGAAAACCAAACACTGCATGTTCTCACTCATAGGTGGAAACTGAACAATGAGATCACTTGGACTCGAGAAGGAACATCACACACTGGGAACTATCATGGGGAGGGGAGGGGGGGAGGGATTGCATTGGGAGTTATACCTGATGTAAATGACGAGTTGATGGGTGCTGATGAGTTGGTGGGTGCAGCACACCAACATGGCACAAGTATACATATGTAACAAACCTGCACGTTATGCACATGTACCCTAGAACTTAAAGTATAATAATAATAATAAAAAAATAAAAATTTAAAATAAAGAAAATCTGTACATATACACCATGGAATACTATCCAGCCATAAAGAAGAATGAGGTCATGTATTTTGCAGGAACATGAATGGAGCCTGAAGCCATTATCCTTGGCAAACTAATGCAGAAACAGAAAACCAAATACCACATGTTCTCACTTATAAGCATGAGCTAAATGATGAGAATTCATGGACACAAAGAAAGGAAAAACAGACACTGGGGCCTACTTAAGGGTGAAGGGTGGGACGAAGGAGAGAAGCCGAAAAAATGACTACTGGGTACAATGCTTAGTCCCTGGGTGATGAAATAATCTCTACAACAAACTCTCACGATTTGAGTTTACCTATAAAACAAACCTTCCCATGTACCCCTGAACTAAAGTAAAAGTTAAAAAAAGAAGGAAAAAAAAAAATCTGGAGATGAAATGCAAACTACCCAGATCGAGTAATATTAGATATAAGAAAAGTAAGATATTTTAAAAACTGATGGTAATATCATCAAGAACAACTTCCATCAGACGGAACAAAAAATTTGAGTGAGCCTACAAAAGTCTGAAGGGGTTCTGGCTCTGTTCACAAGACATCTGTTTTTGTTGTTGTTGTGTTTTCTCTATTTCATTTATTTCTGCCCTTATGTTGTTTTCTCTTTTTTCTTGATGTATTTTGTTGCTTTTGCCAAGTTCTTAGAGATGCTAAAAGTTTAGCTCATTTGTTTTCAGTCTTTCTCATTCTTTTGTAAATATTTGAGAGCTAGAGGTTGCATTTCCCTTTGTATCCCATAAATACTGGCTTTTGGTATTTCACTGTAAATATTTTGTAATTTCCTTTATTAATTATTTTATAGTCTCAAATGTTTTCAGTAATATGTGATTTTTATTTGTATGCATAGAGATGTTTTTAGCTAGTCTGACTTCTATTGATTAGCAAGAGAGTCTACTATGGCCCCAAAGATAATTGACACAGATACTTCTATTCAGAGCACATACTTAACAAGAGGAAAATATGCACATTAAGACACAACTCATTGTTTCTCAGGAAGTAATCAAGGTACAAAGGACAACTGTCAACTGAACAAACAACCAACCGTTCTTAGTATAAAAGCCTCCATCCACAAATGACCTTTACTCAATTCCCATTCCTAAAAGAATCTAGTAGGAAGGCTATAAGAAACTTTCTCTCACTAATCTTTCTTATTTGCCAGCTTAGATTTTAAGTTGCTTCTTGGCTACCAAAATGCCTAGACAGAGTAACTGACAAGAATTCAACCAACAGGTAGTTTGACCAGACCTGGAGGGAGGATTCCTTCAAAGGTAGGTACCTGAGAATTCACATATTAAGACTTTTGAATAGAGAATCAAGGTTATTTTCTTAAACATTGCATTTCTAGTGGTTACTGTAAAAATTCACTGGTAGAACAGCATTTCTAAATGTTCTTTTAGATTAAAATATGATTAGTGATACCATTTTATTTTTCTAATCTTCAGTGTAATTTAACTGTAAGACAAAAAAAAAATGCATGAGATTTCATAGGACTAATACTAGTGAAATCCACATTCTACCTAATTTACCATGTCTTGATTTTCTCTCCTACTGGCAAATAATTTTTTAACATTAGTGATATTTCCTGTCTACCTGACATTAGTCGTAATATAATTCACTGTATGGGGAGCTGTGTTGCTACTTTTCAGTATGTAATGGTTATATCTAGTTTACTTACATTTTTGGCTAAGAAAAACTCCAAATGTAAGAAGGAAGAAAAGATCGGGAAAATCTTTGATCTCCCAGAGGAAAAAAAGCCTTGCCCTAGATAAGGTCTTAGATGCAGTGAAACCAAGAACATATGAGAAAAATGTTTTTACAATAGACTTTCTTCTTTGTATTGTATTTACCTATAAATACAAAAAAAAATAAGACTGTAATGCTTCATTTCCTGACTTACCACTATGTCTGAATTAAGCCACAGAACGTAGAGTTGAAAAGTCCTGATTCAAATACTAATTTATTCACTTTGTAGATTTGTGGCTTTGGACAAGGCAATTAAACCTTTTCCTTGATTAATTGTGAAGATAATACCAGCTCATCTGTAATTCATAATGATTAAATAAAGGATTTATAGAAAGTACATGCACATGGGAATAAAAGTCTGATACTCTTTTCGTAAAACTGCTAGGGCAGCTAGAGTTGCCCTTATCCTGAGTAGAGAAATAAGATCATCTCCTAAACTCTTTCCAATGATACCAATCTATGTTTCTAAGATTCTGAATTCAATAGGCAATCTTTTAATTATACCAACTATCTATTAGAAATGTAGACCAATCAGCCCTCAGAAAATCCACACATAACATTTATATTTGATTCTTAACTACCCTATATGGTTGCACTTGAACATGATAATAGATATTTATTAAATCTAATAAGATTTAGCTACATGTTTTCCCTTACTATTCATAGCATATTGTGGAAATATTTTTTGAAATTCAAAACCAAGACTTTTATTTATTTATTTTTTAAGGAGGGTTTTTTTACTTTTTTTTTTTTTTTTTTTTTCTTTTCTTTTTGAGATGGAGTCTCATTCTGTCTCCCAGGCTGGAGTGCAGTGGTGCCATCTTGGCTCACTGCAACCTCAGACTCCCGGGTTAAGCAATTCTCCTACCTCAGCCTCCCAAGTAGCATGGATTACAGGTGAGCACCTCCACACCCAGCTAATTTTTCTATTTTTAGTAGAGATGAGGTTTCACCATGTTGGGCAAGCTAGTCTCAAAATCACAGCCTCAGGTGATCCCCCTGCCTTGGCCTCCCAAAATGCTGGGATTATAGGCATGAGCCACCATGCCCGGCCTTTTTTAACTTTTATTTTTAAAAGTTCAGGGCTACAAGTGCAGGTTTATTACATAGGTAAAGTTGTGTCATAAGGGGTTTTTTGTACATATTATTTCATCACCCAGGTATTAAGCCTAGTACCCCTTAGTTATTTTTCCTGATCTGCTCCCTTCTCCCATCCACCACCCTCCAAAAGGCCCCAATGAAAGTTATTCTCCTCTATGTGTCCATGTGTTCTCATCACTTAGCTCCCACTTATAAGTGAGAACATGTAATATTTGGTTTTCCATTTCTGCATTAGTTTTCTAAGGATAATGGCCTCCAGCTCCATCTATGTCACTGCAAAGGACACGAACAGACACGTTTCAAAAGAAGACATACATGCAGCCAACAAACATATGAAAAAAAAAGCTCAACGTCACTGATCATTAGAGAAATGCAAATCAAAACCACAATGAGACACCAGTCACAATGGGTATTATTAAAAAGTCAAAAAATAATAGATGCTGGTAAGGTTGTGGAGAAAAAAGAGTGCTTATACGCCATTGGTGGGAGTGTAAATTCATTCACCCATTGTGAAAGACAGCGTGGCAATTCCTTAAAGACCCAGAAGCAGAACTACCATTTGACCCAGCAATCCCATTACTGGGTATATACCCAAAGGAAATTTTTAATTATTAACAGTCAGTTTACCAAAAATGCTGTAGTATTCATTCTACTATAAAATATGTATATAGTAGCATAATTATATTTCCTAACATTAAAAAATAATTAAAATATTCTATTATACTTTATATAGTTCAATACATAGCACATTTGTCTACAATTCTAACAACTATGTCTCTCAGTGATTACTTTGTTAAACTGTTCTTCAAAACTGTCATTATTCTGGAACAAATAAAGAGGATCTTTTACGACAACTGAAATGGACATTTCTTGTGCTTACTTTCAAACAACAGCTAGAGGCAATGAGAATGTCCTACCTGACCCTGAGTCTATTGGCTTTTATGACTTCTTTCTCAATAAGTACTCATGAGTCAGTTGATTCACCTTTATATTTAATTATAAGTAAAAAAATAATTAGTTTGGAGATGGATAGATAGACCCTTTTGCAACTGAAAAAGAGAACATACCATGGCACTTCTGATTTCACCTTTCATATTCTCAGACTTAATACTTGGGTGTTGAATTTTCTTAACATTGTATTTTACCTTTTTCTACTGTTGACACCCTATGTTTATGTGTATGGCACTTAAAAATAGTATAAAAGGCCATAAAATATATAACTTATTTTGAATGTCTATCTCTATTACATATAATTTAATGTCTGTTGGTATGAGTGTCTCAGAATAGAAAATAAAGATAGAATTTATGGGAGCTGCTTTTTTTAATATTATACTTTAAGTTTTAGGGTACTTGTGCACAACGTGCAGGTTTGTTACATAGGTATATATGTGCCATGGTGGTTTGCTGCACCCATCAACTCATCATTTACATTACGTATTTCTCCTAATGCAATCCCTCCCCCAGCCTCCCACCCCACAACAGGCCCTGGTGTGTGATGTTCCCCTTCCTGTGCCCATGTGTTCTCATTGTCCAACTCCCACTTATGAGTGAGAACATCCAGTGTTTGGTTTTCTGTCCTTGTGATATTTAGCTGAAAATGATGGTTTCCAGCTTTATCCATGTCCCTGCAAAGGACATGAACTCATCCTTTTATATGGCTGCATAGTATTCCATGGTGCATATGTGCCACATTTACTTTATCCAGTCTATTATTGATGGACATTTGGGTTGGTTCCAAGTCTTTGCTATTGTGAATAGCACCACAATAAATATACATGTGCATGTGTCTTTATAGCAGCATGATTTATAATCCTTTGAGTATATAACCAGTAATGGGATAGCTGGGCCAAATGGTATGTCTAGCTCTAGGTCATTGAAGAATTACCACACTGTCTTCCCAATGGTTGAACTAATTTACACACCCACCAACAGTGTAAAAGCATTCCTATTTCTCCACATCCACTCCAGCATCTGTTGCTCCCTGACATTTTAATGATCGCCGTTCCAACTGGCATGAGATGGTATCTCATTGTGGTTCTGATTTGCATTTCTCTGATGACCAGTGATGATGAGCATTTTTTCATATGTCTGCTGGCTGCATAAACATCTTCTTTTGAGAATTGTCTGTTCATATCCTTTGCCCACTTTTTGATGGGGTTGTTTGTTTTTTTCTTGGAAATTTGTTTAAGCTCCTTGTAGATTCTGGCTATTAACCCTTTGCTAGATGGATAGATTACAAAAATTTTCTCCCATTCTGTAGGTTGCCTGATCACTCTGATGATAGTTTCTTTTGCTCTGCAGAAACTCTTTAGTTTAATTAGATCCCATTTGTCTATTTTGACTTTTGTTGCCGTTGCTTTTAGTGTTTTAGTCATGAAGTCTTTGCCCATGCCTATGTCCTGAATGGTATTGCCTAGGTTTTCTTCTAGGGTTTTTATGGTGTTATGTCTTACATTTAAGTCTTTAATCCATCTTGAGTTAATTTTTGTATAAGGTGTAAAGAAGGGGTCCAGTTTCAGCTTTCTACATATGGCTAGCCAGTTTTCTCAGCACCATTTATTAAATAGGGAATCCTTTCCCCACTGCTTATTTTTGTCAGATTTGTCAAAGATCAGATGGTTGTAGATGTGTGGTGTTATTTCTGAGGCCTCTATACTGTTCCATTGGTCTAGATATGTTTTGGTACCAGTACCATGCTGTTTTGGTTGCTGTTTTGGTTACTGTAACCTTGTAGTATAGTTTGAAGTCAGGTAGCATGATGCCTCCAGCTTTGTTCTTTTTGCTTAGGATTGTCTTGGCAATGCAGGCTCTTTTTTGGTTCCATATGAACTTTAAAGTAGTTTTTCCAGTTCTGTGAAGAAAGTCAGTGGTAGCTAGATGGGGACAGCATTGAATCTATAAATGACCTTGGGCAGTATGGCCATTTTTAGGATATTGATTCTTCCTATCCATGAGCATGAAATGTTCTTCCATTTGTGTGTATCCTCTTTTATTTTGCTCAGCAGTGGCTTGTAGTTCTCCTTGAAGAGGTCCTTCACATCCCTTGTATGTTGGATTCCTAGGTATTTTATTCTCTTTGTAGCAACTGTGAATGGGAGTTCACTCATAATTTGGCTCACTGGTTGTCTCTTCTTGGTGTATGGGAATGCTTGTGATTTTTGTACATTGATTTTGTATCCTGAGACTTTGCTGAAGTTGCTCATCAGCTTAAGGAGATTTCAGACTGAGACGATGGGGTTTTCTAAATATACAATCATGTCATCTGCAAACAGAGACAATTTGACTTACTCTTTTCCCAACTGAATACTCTTTATTTCTTTCACTTGCCTGACTACCCTGGCCAGAACTTCCAATACTATGTTGAATAGGAGTGCTGAGAGACAGCATCCTTTTCTTGTGCCAGTTTTCCAAGGGAATGCTTCCAGCTTTTGCCCATTCGGTATGATATTGACTCTGGGTTTGTCATAAATGGTTCTTATTATTTTGAGATATGTTCCATGACTATCCAGTTTATTGAGAGTTTTTAGCATGAAGTGGTGTTGACTTTTGTCCAAGGCCTTTCCTGCATCTATTGAGATAATCATATGGTTTTTGCTGTTGTCTCTGTTTATGTGATGGATTACATTTATTGATTCCCATATGTTGAACAAGCCTTGCATCCCAGGGATGAAGATGACTTGATCATGGTGGATAAGCTCTTTGATATGCTGCTGGATTCGGTTTGCCAGTATTTTATTGAGGATTTTTGTATAGATGTTCATCAGTGATATTGGTCTAAAATTCTCTTTTTGTGTGTGTGTGTCTCTGCCAGGCTTTGGTAACAGGATGATGCTGGCCTTATAAAATGAGTTAGGAAGGATTCCCTCTTTTTCTATTGATTGGAATAGTTTCAGAAGGAATGGTACCAGCTCCTCTTTGTGCTTCTGGTAGAATTTGGCTGTGAATCCGTCTGGTCCTGGACTTTCTTTTGTTGGTAGGCTATTAATTACTGCCTCAATTTCAGAACTTGATATTGGTGTATTCAGAAACTCAACTTCTTCCTGATTTAATCTTGGGAGGGTGTATGTATCCAGGAATTTATCCATTTCTCCTAGATTTTCTAGTTTATTTGTGTAGAGGTGTTTATAGTATTCTCTGATAGTAATTTGTATTTCTGTGGGATTGGTGGTGATATTCCCTTTATCATTTTTTATTGTGTCTATCTGATTCTTCAATCTTTTCTTCTTTATTAGTCTTGCTAGTGGTCTATCTATTTTGTTGATCTTTTCAAAAAAAAAAAAAACAGCTCCTGGATTTATAGATTTTTTGAAGGGTTTTTTTATGTCTCTATCTCCTTCAGTTCTGCTCTGATCTTAGTTATTTCTTGTCTTCTGCTAGCTTTTGAATTTGTTTGCTTTTGTTTCTTTAGTTCTTTTAATTGTGATGTTAGGTTGTCGATTTTAGATCTTTCCTGCTTTCTCTTGTGGGCATTTAGTGTTGTAAATTTCCCTCTACACACCACTGTAAATGTGTCTCAGAGATTCTGGTACATTGTGTCTTTGTTCTCATTGGTTTTAAATAACATCTTTATTTCCACCTTAATTTCATTATTTAACCAGTAGTCTTTCAGGAGCAGGTTGTTCAGTTTCCATGTAGTTGTGTGGTTTTGAGTGAGTTTCTTAATCCTGAGTTCTAATTTGATTGCAGTGTGGTCTGAGAGACTCTTTGTTATGATTTCTGTTCTTTTTCATTTGCTGTGGAGTGTTTTAATTCCAATTATGTGGTCAATTTTAGAATAAATGTGATGTGGAGCTGAGAAGAATATATATTCTATTGATTTGGGGTGAAGAGTTCTGTAGATGTCTATTAGGTCTGCTTGGTCCAGAGCTGAGTTCAAGTCCTAGATATCCTTGTTAATTTTATGTCTCGTTGATCTGTCTAATATTGACAGTGTGGTGTTAAAGTCTCCCACTATTATTGTGTGGGAGTCTAGGTCTCTTTGTAGGTCTCTAATAACTTGCTTTATGAATCTGGGTGCTCCTGTATTGGGTGCATATATATTTAGGAGAGCTAGCTCTTCTTGTTGAATTGATTCCTTTACCATTATGTAATGGCCTTTGTCTCTTTTGATCTTTGTTGGTTTAACATCTGTTTTATCAGAGACTAGTATTGCAACCCCTGCTTTTTTTTTTTTTTTTTTTCTTTCCATTTGCTTGGTAGATCTTCCTCCATCCCTTTATTTTGAGCCTATGTAGGTCTCTGCATGTGAGATGGGTCTCCTGAATATAGCATACCAATGGTTCTTGACTCTTTATCCAATTCGTCAGTCTGTGCTCTTAGTTGGGGCATTTACCCCATTTACATTTAAGGTTAATATTGTTATGTGTTAATTTGATCCTGTCACTATGATGCTAGCTGGTTATTTCACCCATTAATTGATGCAGTTTCTTCATAGCATCAATGCTTTTTACACTTTGGCATGTCTTTGCAGTGGCTGGTACTGGTTGTTCCTTTCCATGTTTAGTGCTTGCTTCAAGAGCTCTTGTAAGGCAGGCCTGGTGATGACAAAATCTCTCAGCATTTGCTTGTCTGTAAAGGATTTTATTTCTCCTTCACTTATGAAGCTTAGTTTGGTTGGATGTGAAATTCTGGATTGAAAATTCTTTTCTTTAAGAATGTTGAATATTGGCCCCCACTCTCTTCTGGCCTGTAGGGCTTCTGCCAAGAGATCGCTGTTAGTCTGATGGGCTTCCCTTTGTGGGTAACCCGAACTTTCTGTCTGGATGCCCTTAACATTTTTTCCTTTATTTCAACCTTGGTGAATCTGACAATTACATGTCTTGGGGTTGGTCTTTTCAAGGAGTATCTTTGTGGTGTTCTCTGTATTTCCTGAATTTGAATGTTGGCCTGCCTTGCTAGGTTGGGGAAGTTCTCCTGGATAATATCCTGAAGAGTGTTTTCCAACGTGGTTGCATTCTCCCTGTCATTTTCAGGTACACCAATCAAACATAGATTTGGTCTTTTCATATAGTCCCTTATTTCTTGGAGGCTTTGTTCGTTTTGCACTCTTTTTTCTCTAACCTTGTTTTCTTGCTTTATTTCATTAATTTGATCTTCAATCACTGATATCCTTTCTTCCACTTGATCGAATCAGCTATTGAAGCTTGTGTATGCTTCACAAAGTTTTCATGCTGTGGTTTTCAACTCCATCAGGTCATTTAAGCTCTTCTCTACACTGATTATTCTAGTTAGCCATTTGTCTAACCTTTTTTCAAGGTTTTTAGCTTCCTTACAATTGGTTAGAACATGCTCCTTAGCTTGGAGAAGTTTGTTATTACCGAACTTCTGAAGCCTACTTCTGTCAACTCATCAAACTCATTCTCCATCCAGTTTTGTTCCCTTGCTAGAGAGGAGTTGTGTTCCTTTGGAGGAGAAGAGGCATTCTGGTTTTTGGAATTTGCAGCGTTTCTGCTCTGGTTTTTCCCCATCTTTGTGGTTTCATATACCTTTGGTCTTTGATGTTGGTGACATCAAAGATGTTTGATGGGGTTTTGGTGTGGATGTCCTTATTGTTGATGTTGATGCTGTTCCTTTCTGTTTGTTAGTTTTCCTTCTAACAGACAGGCCCCTCAGCTGCAGGTCTGTTAGAGTTTGCTGGAGGTACACTCCAGACCCAGTTTGCCTGGGTATCACCAGCAGAGGCTGCAGAACAGCAAATACTGTTGCCTGATCCTTTCTCTGGAAGCTTCATCCCAGAGGGACACCTGCCTGTATGAGGTGTCTGTTGGCCCCTACTGGGAGGTGTCACCCACTCAGGCTACTTGGGGGTCAGGGACCCCCTTGAGGAGGCAGTCTGTCTGTTATTGGAGCTTGAAAACAGTGCTGGGAGAACCACTGCTCTCATCAGAGCTGTCAGGCAGGGACATTTAAGTCTGCAGAAGCTGTCTGCTGCCTTTTGTTCAGATATGCCCTGCCTCCAGAGGTGGAATCTAGAGAGGAAGTAGGCCTTGCTGAGCTGCGGTGGGCTCCACCCTGTTCGAGCTTTCCTGCCACTTTGTTTACACTGTACATAGAACCACTTACTCAAGCCTCAGCAATGGCAGATGCCTCTGCCCCTACCAAGCTCAGTGTCCCAGGTCAATCTCAGACCACTGTGCTATCAGCGAGCAAGTCTCCATGGGCGTGAGACCCACCAAGCCAGTCACAGGAGGGAATCTCCTGGTCTGCCAGTTGTGAAGACCATGGGAAAAGTGCAGTATTTGGGCAGAGGTGTACCATTTTCCAGGTACAGTCACTAACGGCTTCCCTTGACTAGGAAAGGGAAATACCCCAATCCCTTGTGTTTCCTGGGTGAGGTGATGCCCCGCCCTGCTTTGCCTCACCCTCTGTGGGCTGCACCCACTGTCCAACCAGTCCCAATGAGATGAGTCAGGTACCTCAGTTGGAAATGCAGAAATCACCCATCTTCTGCATTGATCTCACTGGGACCTGTAGACCAGAGCTGTTCCTATTTGGCCATCTTGAAAGCGACTCCAGGAGCTGCTTTTTAAGATCTATTCTTTCCCCTCACTAAGTCCTGAAAAGATTCATGAAGAAAATAGAGTTTGAGCAGATCTTGAATAGATGTCCATATATAAAGAGCTAGCTTTGGATACTAAAAATAATTGTTAAAAAAACATAACTAATAATGCCTGTCCAGGCCTGGTTATTTTTTAAAATCATGTGGAATGTAGAAGAGCACTATCCCTTCTATCTGTGAGCTACTCAAGCTGTAAGTAATGGCTCCTGTACCGGAAAGAGTATTATCTTGATCTTAGAAACCTCATTTCTGGTCAGGTGCCATTTGTTACCATTTCTGAATACATAACCACAGAGTACTGACCAGCATCATCCCCAACCAAAAGTCCAGACATTGCAATATAATAAACTGCATTTGTTTTTCTCTTTCACCTTTTTACAACACAAAAATAATAACTATCATAAAGAAAGCTCAAATTCTTAAAGACTGTTGATATTTGTTTGATAACTCCTGGAAAATATCAGCCCTGAAACAGAAAAGTTAACACTTCAGGAAATGAAGTTTGTTTGTTTGTTTGGTTTGGTTTGGTTTGGTTTAGTTTGGTTTGGTTTGGTTTAGAGTCTCACTCTGTCTCCCAGACTGGAGTGCAGTGGCAGGATCTGGGCTCACTGCAATCTCTGCCTCCCAGGTTCAGGCAAGTCTCCAGCCTCAGCCCCCTGTGTAGCTGGGACTACAGGCACATGCCACCACGGTTGACTAATTTTTGTATTTTTTAGTAGAGACAAGGTTTCACCATGTTGCCCAGGCTGTTCTTGAACTCCTGACCTCAGGTGATCCACTTGCCTCTGCCTCCCAAAGTGCTAGAATTACAGGCATGAGCCACCACACCTGGCCAGAAATGAAGTTTCTAAGATCAAAATGATACTCTAAAAGTCTGCACTCTCTATATAAGAATCTAAATGATTTTTTTCCAATAAGAATTAATAAACCAACTCCAGGTTATATTCAAGGGACATTAATACAAGGTAAACAATTGATTCATGCATTCAACATACATTTATCAAAGTCATATTATGTGGCAGGCACTATTCAAATAACTGGAAATACAGCACAGAAAAGAAAGAGAGTTACTGCTTTCACTGAGCCTACTTTCATAAAGAAGGGAGGCAAATCACAAGAAACAAAATAAAGAAATTGTTTTAGACAGTGAAAATAAACTATGAAATAAAATAGGATGAAATGATAGACATTAAAAATGTTAGTTTAGATTGGGTGTTTCGAAAAGCCTTTTCAAAGAGGCATCATTTAAGCCGAATAAAAAGAGAAAAAACAACAGCGAGCCAAGTGATGATATTGGATCAGAGAATTCTAGACAAAGGTCCACCAAGGAGGGAAGAAGCTTAGCAGGTCAGAATCTGGAAGTGAATGATTGCGAGGGAGAATACGGTAGGAGCCGGTTCCTGTAGCACCTTCTAAGTGGTGGCAAGAAGTTTGGATCTCATTCAGAAGTCTATGGGAACCCACTGGGAAGTTTAAGGAGGGGATTTGGTGCCTGACTTTTGTTTTTAAAAGCACTCTGTCTCCTGTTTGGAAATAGACTATAGGGGACCAAAATGAAAGTAGAGAGGTTATGTAGTAATGGAGGCCACATCATTTAGTTCATCATATCTAGTAAGACTGAATATCATATTTCTAAATAAAAGTGCACATTAATAGGTTTGTACATTTATAATAATATATTTATCTTAAAGTATATTATGTTCACACTTTTCATCAATAATCACCATGGCTCTATTGCACAATGGCTTATTATCTTAATTTCAGTAATTTTATATGTATTATTTCAATCAAATAACACTGTTTAGAAGTGAAAATTTAAAAGCACTATATGAATGAAATGCATTTTTGTTAATTCAACATACTAATTGATAATTCAGAATTTAAAAATTATGTTTAATATCTTTAAATATTTAACAGTTAAATTTCACTTATTTGAAAAGTTTTAACATGATATTTAAGTTAATAGAGCTTATTTTCACAACAAAACTATGACCAGAAATTCTGTTTTGATAAATCAGAAAATCATTTTTTAACTCCAAGATACTATCAGCTTTGGTTATTATTCATTTCTTAGTCTTAACATATATAAAAAGAGGTTACCATATACGTCTTCTCGAACATGAAAGACCTAGAGATGCACATATATGGAAAGAAGTAAGTATAATTTAAAATAATATTCAACATAGGGTTATGTTGTTTCCTCTCATTTTTCTGATGCATGTTCCATATACTATTATATTTATATATTATACTACATCAAAACTTAATTTTTAAAAGTTCCTGGAGTCAAATACGTTTAGAAATAGAACTAGAAACATTAATTTTTTTGTTTTGATTTAGCTGCAAAATTTCTCAGCATCTTTAAAATGTCATATGAATTTCATGTTCCAATGGAGGAATATAGAATAATATTTTTCATTATTAATGCTAGACTTAAACCCCATGAGCACATGCATCATATCTGTCCTGTACATCTTTGAATTCCCCAGCATCTAACACTCTGCCCAGGACAAAGCACCAGTACATAAATGATAAAGTAAGAAAACAAAAATGAAAGGAGAAGAAGAAATAAAACCTAATGTTTGATAGATCAGTAAGGTGACTGTAGTTTATAATAATCTAGTGTATGTTTCAAAATAGACAGAAGAAAATAATTTGAATATTTTTAGCATAAAGACAAGACACATTTAAGGTAATGGATATCCCAATTACACTAAATTGATCTTTACAAATTATATTAATGTGTTAGATTATCACATGTGCCCTGAAAATATGTACATCTATTATACATCAATTGAAATGGATGTATATGAATGTAATGGATGTAAATGAAATATAATTTAAAAATGGAGGGAGACAGAAAAATAGGAAGAACAAAAACAAAATAGAGGAAAAAGGAAGGGAAAGAGAAGGGATGAGAAGAAGGAAAATTAACAGCACAACCATTGTAGGAAAAAGACATATTCCCTCAAATTATATTTTGAAAAACATGAGGAATGCTAAACATTTGGAAACATAAACAGTGTGCCCAGGGCAGGTGGGATGAGGAGAGCTGATGGAGGTTGGGAAGCAGGAAAAATTTATTTATGTATATAACTAATTTAAAGCATTTTAAGGACTTCCAAAGAGTAAACTACAAAGATTGGAATAAAGCCAAGTATTAAGTATATCGGCTATTAAACTTGATTCAATAAATTTTTATTGTATGGTATTATGTGTATCTATAGGTTCTGAAAATTGAGTATAGAAGCAGACAGATTATACCCCTACCTCCAAATAAGCTTTCAGTCCAGTCATCTTTTTAATATTACATATGTTGTCTTTAAATGTGGTCAACATTCTTGTTTAAGAACTTTATTATTATATAAATATCTTATCACATAGGGATGATAATGCTAATGAAAGAAGGCAGTACTTGCCTTCTTATATGTGCTTAATGTTTTCATTTTTGTTTTTGCAGTTAAGTGGGACACAAGAGAAATAATCCAAAAACTAGACTATTACAAAATCTTTCTTCTCAAGGACCAGTTTCACATCAGCAAGTACCTTCTTCAGTTAAAACTGGTCAGATTAGACTTCAGTCAAATCCGTCTAGTCAACGAAGATCCATGGTCTCTCAAACTCATTATTCTATTGCTTCCAGGAGATCTGAGATGAATCCTAGTCAAATTTTCCCTGTCCAACAAGGTAGTCTTCTTTCAACCCCAAATGCATGTGAACTTACTTCTTAAAACAAGTTCCAGATCTGCTAAACCTCACCCAGGAAAATCTTCACTAAAGTTCACCAAAAAATCTAAAACACTCTTAGGTGTTTATATTCACCCTAAATTAGATCAATTTAAATCTCTTTCCATTAATTGAAGGAATTCTCAAATCAAAATTAAGCCAAACTCGTTAATTTGACCAAAAAAATCAGGATCTCAGACAAAAAGATCTAGGCAACAGGGAAATAAATATGTAAAAGAACAACCTAACACAAAAAGAATTTACCTTAAAAAAAAAAAACGGCCAATCAAATCCTGGGCTAAAATCTTCAACACAACAAAGTGACCACCAACAACCAAATCACAGTAACTCAACCCCCTAACAAAAGATCTCACACTATCAAATATTATCCACACAAAGCTGTTAGAATACTACCAAGGAAATCTCAGTCTCAATCCAGTATCAACAAGCAACAAAACCCACATTAACCTAAACCTCTCTCATTTTCAACTGGCAAACAAAATGGTCAGCTTCGAAGCAAGTCAAAACCACAGAATACATCAAACAGTCAAAACTTAATATTAGTGCAAATCTGGGAAAAAGACCCAGACAAACAAAAATCTATCTTCCACTGCAAACTGACCAAGAAGATATAGTACAACTATGACTAAAATAAAACAACCTACCCACTCAAAAACTCAAGCAAAAACTTATAGATGAAAATAATTAACACACAAAACAACAATATCAGAAGCAGAGACTGGTCAAAAAAAAAAACTCGGCAAACCAAAATCACACCTAAACTGTCTTTCACACAGGAATCCTATTAAACCAAAAGCTTTTCCACAGAAAGCTGGATCATACAAACCTCGTTTAAAACCATTTAAGCAAAACAAAACTCACTTTCCACAACATAATCCAGTTCTTTCTTGTAAGCCTAAATCCACTGGACATCAACATCTTCCAGTTTCACAGCAGCCAAATTGACCCTCATTTGTCACCAAATTTCCCATCCATAAGCCTGAAATCACTGCCACAAATATTGTGACATTTGCAAATACTAAATCTTCCACAAAGTCCATATCTGAGGCTATAGCTACCTTATCTGATATTCTTTCCACAGATGAGATTCCTGCCAGCTCACCTGTTGACACCACCATGGCCTCCAAGAAAACACTTGGAAATATGACATTTGATGCTATAAACCCATCAGCTTCCACATCTGCTTCCACTGGGTATTTTGCTTCTATATCCATTCCCATCCCCTCTTCCTTAGGAACCAAATCTGTGGAAAAGGCCACAACACCTGTGGTCACTGCTGCTGTCAAGACAACACAAGTCACTACTTCAGCTTCTACCACACTGAGAGTGACCACCACTAGCCCACTCCTTACAACTATCACAACACTTTCCCCTACTACCCAGTCCTCTGTTTCAGCTCTATCTGCCACTACCACCACTGCACTTGCAGTCATCCAATTTGACTCAACATCCCCATCTAATACTGAAATGGTCACTTCTGCCACCACTGTAATTGATGATGCATCTTTTTCTTATAGCCGCTGATTATCTTCAACCTAAAACAACCATATTTTCAACACCTGTTTCAAGTGTCTCTATATAATCCCTGTTGCAGTTATATCAGCTGTCAGTACCATATCATACACTAGTACTTATTCTACTACTATTAGCATCAAAAATCTATCAAGAACACTTTTGGGCTGGGTGCAGTGGCTCACACCTGTAATCCCAGCACTTTGGGAGGCTAAGGCGGGCAGATCACCTGAGGTCAGGAGTTCGAGACCAGCCTGGCCAACATGGTGAAATCCTGTCTCTACTAAAACTACAAAAATTAACCGAGTGTGGTGGCAGGCACATGTAGTCCCAGCTACTTGGGAGGCTGAGGCAGGAGAATCACTTGAACCCAGGAGGCGAAACTTGCACCACTCCATTCCAGCCTGGGTGACAGAGAAAAGCTCTAAAAAAAAAAAAAAAAAAAAAAAAAAACCCACACACTTTTGTTCCCCTTGAAACCAAACAAACTTTTATTCCCTCAACTGCTCTCTTTACTTTTACCATACCTGCTGCCATCAATACCACACCTGCAGCCTCCACCATACTCCTCCCATTACACCAGCTACCATTGTATCAATGATCACCACTGTGTCTGGCACAATAGCACAACTTCATCTATTGCCCCCAGCCACATCTGCCTTCTCCATACGTCATATTACCTTCCTTGAAACCACAGCTCCACCAAATGGCACTCCAGCCAGTATATTAAACAAAACTAATGACGCTATAACAATTGCTCCTAGCACATTTTATGACACTACATTTGATTATGAGTCTGCCATAGAAGATTATGTAAGCAGCACAAATAATTAATATAAATTCCTTTGATACTATTTTATCCACCACTTATTCAATAGAAATCATGTTTCAAAATCTTTCCCCTATCTAATAATGTCTCCTCTCCAGCACCACTCTAGGTGCTCAGCACAGCACCTAGTCCTCCAGACTAGGCCAAACCACCTCTAACTGGAAAACACTTGAAGATAGGGTCATTCTGAGAAACCCTTCCACATAAATCCCAACCCAGTCTGAGCTTTGTCTGGTTAAGACAACAATGCTTCCATCGAAACAAAAAAGAGGTTGGTATAATAGACACCACCAATTGCCAAAAGGTATTGGTTGAGAGAATGAAAGCTGGATGCAAACCTAACTTGCATATTCCAGCAATCTGACTCACTGAGTCTCAACACAGTTTTTCAAGGAGAATGAATGTACAAAGGAACAACTGCTAGGTTTCATCAGGAGCAGCTCTCTTTTTGAGCAAAATGCTTCACCCCAGACATGACCTTCTCTCTCTATGTTCAAATGAATCCATTAGACAGGCATGGTCTCATGGCCACTCACTCATTTGTTTTTCTGTTTCTCCTGGGCTTGAACATGCCCAAGCATAGGAGCTGATGGGACTCGAAGACATCTAAGAGGAAGGTCCCACTCCGGTAGGTCCTTAGGATCCACATACAGAAGCTTTTGAATACAGATCCAGGCTCTCAAGTCCTTAAATATATTATGTGCATGGGTTACTATGCCTGCAATGCCATGGGCTTTTTAAAAATATTATAGATACATATGAATATGAAGCAGAAACGCATTCAAGACTCATGAGGATATTACTTACTAAGAAATCCTTGTCTCCATTTGTAATAATGTACGCACATTCTGGATGGCTTAAAACAAGAAAAATTTATCTCACAGTTTTATAGGCTAGGGGTCTGAAATCAAGGTGTCTACAGGGCCATCTTCCTGTGAAACCTGTAGGGAAAAGTTCCTTCCAAGCCTTTTCCAGCTTCTGGTAGCCCCAGACATTCTTGGCTTGTGGCAGTATACTTCCAATCTCTGCCTCTATCTTCAAATGACATTTTCCTGTGTCTTCCTTCACATGACCATCTTCTTATAAGGACACTAGTTGTGTTGGTCAAATGTGACCTCATCTTAACTTGATTACATCTGCAATGACTCTATTTCCAAACAAGACCACATTCTGAGGTCCTGGAGTTTAAGACTTCAACACATCTTTTGGGGGACACAATTCAATCTATAACACCATTTAGCATGCCTCTCTTCTTATCCCTTCCTAAACTTCTGATGCCAAGTAACAGTTACTGCTGATCACATGTACTGACGACCTCACTAATGTACAGGTAGAACAGAATGTTGGTTTAGATAACGTTTCTTTCAGAAATCAAAACTATTGTGTCAAGTTTTTCTGTATTATAATTGAGAGTAAGCCAAATGAGAAAAAAAGAACTGATTATCTCTTATATTAATGTTGTTGCATAGATCTTCGTCTTCAGGCAAATATTTTGCCAAAAATAACATTTTACAAGAAATGCAGACAAGTGCAAATGAGAAAGACATCCCGACATGAGGTTTTCTTTACGATATTGTGGAAGGAATTGGGTGGGTAGGCAGGGAAGAGGGGAATCCTTCCCAAAAGTATCACCAAGTCCAAACAAACCATTTGAGATTATGTACAAAAGGCAGGGCTTTGATGTCCTGAGTTCATATCCTGGTTGTGCTATTAACAACCTTTATTACTTTCAAAAAGTTACTTAAACTTTCCATCTCAGCTTTTTCATGCACAAAATGGGGATAACAATTCTGTCTTAAAAAACTATGGAGAAGACTGTGTGAGATATTTTGAGAAGCGCCTGGCCCAGCACTTGACCTATGGTGAGAGCTCATTAAATGTTGGCTCATCTTTACAAAGTGTTTAGAACTATTATTTTCAGGACGGAGGTATCTTTACATCATATTACATATTCAGAAAAAAAAAAGTCACAATGGCTTTATTCCTTCCAATCCAAATAAGTTAGGATTATATACAATCAAGTATCTTAATTCAGAGCAAAATCTTTTAATTACACTATCTCTTGACAATACATCATAGTAACAGAGTAACACAAGTTTATATACCATAGACATGTCAGACACTATTTTAAAATTCTTTACATTAACTGATTTATTCTTTGTTTAAATTTTTGTGGGTACATGTGTACATATGTGCAGGCTACATCAGATACTTTGATACAGGCATGCAGTGTATAATAAGCACATCATGGAGAATGGGGCATCCATCCCCTCAAGCATTTATCCTTTGTGTTTCAAACAATCCAATTATACCCTTTCAGTTATTTTTAAATGTACAATTAAATTATTTTTGACTGTAGTCACCCTGTAGCACTAGCAAACACTAGGTCTTATTCATTTTTCTATTTGTTTTATACCCACTAACCATCTACACATGCCCCCAATTCCCCATTACCTTCCCAGCCTCTGATAACAATGCTTCTACTCTCTGTGTCCATGAGTTCAATGGTTTTCATTTTTAGCTCCCACAAATAAGTGGGAACTTCTTGCCATGTTATTTCTTTCTGTAATTGGCTTATTGCACTTAATGTCATGATCTCCAGTTCCATCCATGTTGTTGCAAATGACAGGTTCTCATTCTTTTTCATAGCTGAGTAGTACTCCATTTTGTATACGTACCACAGTTTGTTCATCCATTCATCTGTTGCTGGACATTTAGGTTGATTCCAAATTTTGGCTATTGTGAATAATGTGCAATATATATGGGAATGCAGATACCTCTTTGATATACTGATTACCTTTCTTTTGGGTACACACCTAGCAGTGGAATTGCTAGATCGTATGCTAGCTCAATTTTTAGTCATTTGAGGGACCTCCAAACTGTTCTCCACAATGTTTGTACTAATTTACATTCCTACCAACAGTGTATAAGTGTCCTTGCCATCATTTGTTATTGCCTAGCTTTTGGATAACAGCCATTTTAACTAGAGTAAGGTAATATCTCATTGTAGTTTTGATTTGCATTTCTCTGAAGATCAGTGATGTTGAGCACCTTTTTATATACCTATCTGCCATTTGTATGTCTTCTTTTAAGAAATATGTTTTCAAATTTTTGGCCCATTTCTTAATCAGATTAAATTTTTTCCTACAGAGTTGTTTGAACACATTATATATTCAGGTTATTAATGCCTTGTCAGATGGGCAGCTTGCAAATATTTTCTCCCATTCTGTGGGCTGTCTCATCACTTTGTTGATTGTTTTCCTTGCTGTACAGAAGCTTTTTAATTTTATGTGATCCCATTTGTTCATTTTTGCTTTGAATGCCTTGCCTGTGAGGTATTTCTCAAGAAATCTTTGCCCGCTCCAACGTCCTGGAGAGTTTCCCTAGTGTTTTCTTTTAGTAGTTTCATGGTTTGAGATCTTAGATTTAAGTATTTAATCCATTTTGATTTGATTTTTGTATATGTCCAGGAACAGGGGTCTAATTTCATTCTTCTGCAAATGGATATACAGTTTTCCCAGCACTATTTATTGAAGAGACTGTTATTTCCTCAATGGATGTTCTTGGCCTGTAGTTGTATTTTCTTGTGTGTCTTTGTCTGGTTTTGGTATCAGGGTAATACTGACCTCATAGAATGAACTTAGGCGTGTTCTCTTCTTCTCTACCTTTTTTTTTTTTTCTTTTTTAGATGGAGTATCACTCTGTCGGCCAGGCTGGAATGCAGTGGCGTGATCTCGGCTCACTGCAAGCTCTGCCTCCTGGGTTCACGCCATTCTCCTGCCTCAACCTCCCAAGTAGCAGAGACTACAGGTGCCCTCCACCATGCCCAGCTAATTTTTTTGTATTTTTTAGTAGAGACAGGGTTTCACCATGTTAGCCAGGATGGTCTCCATCTCCTGACCTCATGATCTGCCCACCTCGGCCTCCCAAAGTGCTGGGATTACAGGCATAAGCCACCACGCCCGGCTGACTCACCTCCTCCACTGTTTAAAATAGTTTGAGTAGGAGTTAGGTATTTATTGTAGTCTTCTGCATTAGTCCGTTTTCATGCTACTGAAAAAGACATACTTGAGACTGGGTAATTGATACAGAAAAAGAGGTTTGATGGACTCACAGTTCCATGTGGCTGAGGAGGCCTCACAATTGTGACAGAAAGCAAAAGGCATGTCTTACCTGGCAGCAGACAAGGGAAAATGAGAACCAACTGAAAGGGGTTTCCCCTTAAAAAAACATTAGATCTCATGAGACTTTTTCACAAGAACAGTATGGGGAAAAAAGACCCATGATTCAATTATCTCCCACTGAGCCCCTCCCACAACATGTGGGAATTTTGGAAGCTCCAATTCAAGATGCTATTTGGGTAGGGACACAGCCAAACCATATCATCTTCACTGTCTGGGCTTATTTGTACCTGTCCTTCTTGCGAACGCTTTCCAGTTATTGGAAAGGACTTGGGTATTGTGGTCTAAGCTGCGTATGCTTTAGGGGGCACCCCAAGTCAGTAATGCTCTGGTTCCTGTGGACTCGTAGAGGTACTGCCTTGATGGTCTTGGACAAGATCTGATAGAATCTCTGGATTACCAGGCAGAGACTCTTGTTCTCTTCCCTTACATTCTCCCAACCATAGAATCTCTCTTTCTCTCTGTTCTGAGCCACACAAAGCTGGGGATGGAGTGACACAAGCACCCCTATGGCCACGACCACTGTGACTGTACTGCGTCAGACCTGAAGCAAGCACAGCTCTGGGTCTTGCCCAAGGCCTGCTCTAACCACTCTCTGGCTACCGTGTCTGTTCACTCAAGGCCCTGGGGCTCTATAATCAGCAGGTGGCAAAGCCAGCCAGACCTATGTCTTTCCTTTCAGGATGGTGAGGTCTGCTATTTCCCAGATGGGTCCAGAAGTGCTGTTTGGGAGTCAGGGTCTAGAGTAGATAACCTTATAAGTCTACCTACTGTTCTATTGTACTGCAGCAGAGCTGGCATTCAAACCACAAGATGCAGTCCTTCCACCTCTTCCCTCCCTTTTCCCAAGGCAGAGGATCCTCACCCCATAGCCACTGCCACCCAAGGCCACAAGGGGTACGGCCAGACTACCACCAATGTTTCCAAGGTCTCTTACTTCAGCTTGTTATGCATGCTGTCTGGCCTGGGACTCACCCCTCAGGACAATGAGCTCCCCTTTGGCCCAGGGCAGTTCTAGAAGAAATGCCATCCAACAGTCAAGTCCTGAAATTGGGGATGCCTATGGCCCACTTGGCCTAGAGCCACCTTTTGTGGCTGCACTGGCACCTAAGGTGCAAGATGAAGCCTCCTTTGCTTTTCCCTCTGCTTTTCTCAGGCAGAAGGAGTTTTTGCCTCATAGCCACCACAGCTGATAATGTGCTGAGTATCACCTGAAGCCAGCAAGTCTCAGAGGCTCACCAAAGGCTCTCAGTGTAGTACTTGGGTATCACTACCAGTTATTCAGACCCCAAGGACTCCACAGTTAGCAGGTGATAAATGCTGGTAGGACTGGGTTCTTTCCTTCAAGGCAGCAGGTTCCCTTCTGACCCATAGTGTGTCAAGAAATGTTGTCTGGGAACTAGGGCCTGGAACAAGGGCCTCATGACTCTGACCAATGCCCTATCCTGCTGTGGCTGAGCTGGGTGCCTAGATGCAAGAAAAAGTCCTCCCCATCCTTCCCTTTCTCTCCTTAAATGGAAAGAAGGGGTCTCTTTTTGAACCATGAGATATGCAGCCTGGAGTTGGGGAGGGGTGATGCCAACACTCCCTTGGCTGACCCAGCTGGTGTTTCAGTATGTTGCATGCCCCCTAGGACACTGTCTCTGGGCCTGGTTCACCAGTAGGACTGCCTAAGAGTTGCAGCCTTATGGCCTAGACTGCCTTTCTAGTTTACTTGGAGACACAGTGCTGTAGCCCTCAGTGGTGAGATTTGTAGGAACTCAAGTTCAGACCACTAGGACTGGCGATTCTCCTCTGGCTAGGGCTGGTTTAAATGTTCCCTTCATGGGTGAGTGTCAACTGAGTTTGGTCTGGTTTTTCTTTCTGCTCTAGCAGGATAGCACTGAGTTCCATGTCTCACAATTGCTGTGTTCTCCCTCCATTGTGCCCAGAGATGCACTCCACACCATATAGTGGCTGCTGGAGCTGGGGCAGGGGTGGCATAGACAATTCATTACTATTTTCTCTAACTCGTCAGTGCCTCTTTCAGTGATATAAAGATAAACAAGGTACTATGAGTGCTTGCCTGATTTTCAGTTCTTATGAAGGTGTTTTTCCTGTGTAGATAGTTGTTAACTCAGTGTCCTTGTTAGGGAGTTATGATCAATGGAGCTTTCTATTCCGCCATCTTGCTCTGCTTCTTGGTTTCATTTCCATGTGTTTGTGTAGCTTCCAAAATTACTCTTATTATTGATTTCTAGTTCTATTCCATTTTAGTCAGAGGAGATGTCTGATACTATTTCAATTTTTTGAATGTTTTAAGACCTGTTTTGTGACCTAACATGTGGTATATTTTTGAGAACAATCCATGTGCTGAGAAGAATGTGTTTTCTTCAGTCACTGAATTAAATGTCCTGTAAATATCTATTAGATCTATTTGTTCTATAGTGCAGATTATGTCTGATGTTTCTTTGTTAATTTTCTATCTGGAAGATCTAGCCAATGCTGAAAATGAGGTATTGAAATCTCCAGCTATCATTGTATTGGAGTCCATCTCTCTCTTTAGTTCTAGTAATATTTGCTTTATTTATCTGGGCACTCGAGTGTTGGGTACATGTATATTTATAATTGCCATATCCTCTTGCTGAATTGACATTTATCCTTATATGCTGATCTTATTTGTCTCTTCTCAAAGTTTTTGTCTGGAAATCTATTTTTTCTGATACAAATATTGCTATGCCTGCTCTTTCCATTGACATGGAATATCTTTTTTCTTTCTTTTGTTTTCAGTCTACGTGCACCTTTATGGATGAAGTGTGTTTCTTGTAGGCATCAGATCACTGGGTCTTATTTGCTCATCCATTCAGCAATTCTATGTCTTTTGATTGGAGAGTTGAGTTCATTTACACTCAATGTTATTACTGATAAGTAAAGACTTACTCTTGCCATTTTGTTGTTTTCTGGTTGTTTTGTGTTTTTCTCTGCTTTATTTCCTTTCTGTCTTCCTTTTAGTGAAGGTGACTTTCACTGGTGGTATGTTTTAATTTCTTGCTCCTTATTTTTTGTGTATCCATTATATGCTTTTAGATTTCAGGTTACCTTAAGGCTTACAAATAATATCATATAACCCATTAGTTTAAACTGATGACAACCCTGATTCCATAAACAAACAAACAAGCAAAAAGAAAACTAAAAAAGAACAAAAAACAAAAACAAAAAAAAAGCCCTCTATGCTTTAATTTCATATTCCCACTTTTAACTTTTTGTCTCTCTATTAATGTCTTAGGGTGCTTCCTGTGTCTTAAAAAGTTGTTGTAGTTATTATATTTGATTGGTTCATCTTTTCATCTTTCCATTTAAGACATGAGCAGTGTACACATCACAATTACAGTATTACAATACTCTATGTTCTCCTGTGTATTTTCTATTATCAGTGAGTTTTGTGCCTTCAGATGATTTCTTATTCCTCATTAATGTCTTTTTCTTTCAAATCAAAGAATTCTCTTTAGCATTTCTTGTAAGATAGGTCTGGCGTTGAAATCCCTCAGCTTTTGTTTGTCTGGGAAAGTCTCTATTTCCCTTTCATGTCTGAAGGATATTTTCACCAGATATACTATCCTAGGGTAAAAGTTTTTTCCTTCAGCACTTTACATATGTCACGCCACTCTCTCCTGGCCTGCAACGTTTCCACTGAAAATGCTGCTGCCATATGTATTAGAGCTCCGTTGTATGCACAGTACTGGGTCTTGCTCTATGCCTGCTCTACCTCTTTGTTCCTATGTTCGCTCAATAACCTGGGGCTCTTATATCAGCAGGTAGCAAAGCCAGTCAGGTCTGTATTCTTCCTTTCAGGGCAGCCAGTTCCCTCAGGTCCCAGGTGGGTCCAGAGCTGTAGTCCAGAAGCCAGGGACTAGAGTCAAAATCCTTAGAAGTATACCTGCTGTTCTATTGTAGTACAGCTAAGATGACACTCAGACCACAAAATGCAGTCCTTTACAGTCTTTTCTGCTCTTTTCAAAGGTAGAGGAGTTTTATCCTATGGCCACTGCCACCACAGGCCCATGAAGAGTACTCCCTGACTGCTGCTGATGTTCCCTTAAGGGCTCTTCAGTCAGCTTGTGCTGAACGCTGCCAGGCCTGGGACTCACCCTTCAGGACAGTGGGCTCCCTTCTGGCCCAGGGGATATCTCAAAATGCTGTCCAAATTCTAAGGCCTGGAACTGGGGACCCCAAGAGCCCACTTAGTACTCTACCTCACTATGACCAAGTTGGTATGTAAGGTGCAAGACAAAGTTCCCTTTAGTTTTCTCTCTGCTTTTCTCAAGTAGAAGGAGTCTCTCACCATAGCCGCCATAGCTGGGAATGAGCTGGGTCTCATTTGAAGCCAGTACATCTCAGAGTCTCACCCAAAGCCCACAGCAGAAATAACCAGCAGCAATATGGCATACTATCTTGGTATTGTTGCTGGTTATTCAGGGCCCAAGGACTCTTTAGTTAACAGGTGATGAATCCTGCCAGGACTTCTTCCTTTCATTCAAGAGAGCAGGTTCTCTTCTGACCCAGCTTGTGTCTAGAAATGTTGTCCAGGAGGTAGATCCTAGAATGGGGGCCTCACTACTTTGCCTGATGCCCTTTCCTACTGTGGCTGAGCTGGTATTCAAAATACAAGACAAAATCCTCTTTACTCTTCCCTGTCCTCTTCTCAAGCAGAATAAAGGACTCTCTCATTGCTTCCAGCTGTGCTGCCTGTGGCTAGGGGAAGGGTGGCACAAGCTCTCCCTTAGCCACCCTGGCTGGTGTCTCAATAAGTTATATGCCCCCCATGTCCACTGGGTCTCAGCTCAATACAGCACTAGGACTTGCCTAGAAATTGCAGCCCCTGTGGCGTAGGCTGCCTTTCAAGTTTATTTAGAACCACAGAGTACTTTAGCCTGCCATGGCAAGGCTTGCCAAAACTCAATTTTCAACTGCTGGAATGGGAGATTCCCCACTAACTAGAGCTGGTCTCATGCTCCCTCTGTGGGCAGGTATCAGTTGACTTAAGCTCAGTTTTGTTTTCTGCTGTGACCCAGGGCAGCACTGAGTCCAGTGAACAGTCCCACAGGCACTGCACACTCCCTCCTCCCTCCTGCAAGCACTGAGACTGTCTCTTCCTGCCATATGACCACTGCGACGGATAAGCGAGGGGTCATGTCAGAGGTTCAAGACTGTCTTTCCTGCGGTCTTCAGTGCCTCTTTCAGTGATAAGAAGTTAAAACCAGGTACTGTGATTGCTTACCTAATTTTTGGTTCTTAGGAAGGTGCTTTTCTATGTAGATAGTGGCCGAATTTGGTGTTCCTGTTGTGGGGGACACTCAGCAGAGGCTTTCATTCAGCCATCTTGGTCCACCCCTCAGTTTCTGATTTACTCTTCCCAGAAACCCAGTGGGGTGAATACAGAAGCAGGTTTCAAGACAACTAATGACATTTCGTTAGAGACTCTAACAATGCACTCATGTGGTCGTATATATTTGAAATTTTGCAAAAATAATTTTATATTCTTTTCTTATGAGGCCCCTAAATTGTATAATGCTTAGCCACAAAACTAGGTCCACTTTTGGTTATGTACTAATATTAAACCCTTTTATAGATAAGGAAAATGAGACAGATAATTTCAGTGGTATTGATTTCCATTTATATTTTATACTTTTTTTTAGCATTCCAAGGTTTTTTATGCTTTTTGAGATACTTTTCTTCTACCAGAATTCCAGTGATCATGCTTTATACTAATTTCTTTTCTAAATTATTCTATGAAAACACTAATTCTTGGTGAAGCATATAGTGTCTTCCATGACTATTAAGAGTGAGCCCCCTCCCTTTGCATCTGCTTTCAAAGAACAGCAGAAAGTACAAAGGCAGCATGCCGGCCCCTGGGTCTGTCAGAGCTGGTGACCCATTTCTTTTTTTTTTTTTTTTTTTTTTGAGACAGAGTCTCGCTCTGTCGCCCAGGCTGGAGTGCGGTGGCCAGATCTCAGCTCACTGCAAGCTCCGCCTCCCAGGTTTATGCCATTCTCCTGCCCCAGCCCCCTGAGTAGCTGGGACTACAGGCACCTGCCACCTCGCCCAGCTAGTTTTTTGTATTTTTTTAGTAGAGACGGGGTTTCACCGTGTTAGCCAGGATGGTCTCGATCTCCTGACCTCGTGATCCGCCCCACTCGGCCTCCCAAAGTGCTGGGATTACAGGCTTGAACCACCGCGCCCGGCCTGACCCATTTCTTAAAAAGCTTCATTAGGCTCAATCTTTCTATGTGTTTATATCGTATTGTAAGTCAAAAATTGTTTCTGATCTCATATAAAACTGTTCTTATATGCCAAATATCAAGCTACAATGTATTCAAATCAATACTCTATTTTTTTACTTAATATTTACGCTTAATTTCCTAATCACTCTATCCTTTAAATGTTTCAATATTATCACCCTGTTTGCAATTCTCTCTGGTTTGTGAGTTTATATGCATTTGAGTGCCTTATGCACATCAATCTCATCATTTTACAGCACCTAGTATTGAAAGGTGTAACAAGATTAAATTGGGAGAAAGATAGTACTTACAATAAAACTTGTATCTACTATTTATTCTCAGGCTCTCTGAAATATGACTGTGAAAAATCAGGATGAATATCTTGAATATGGAATCAAAAGGTATATGTGGAACTCGACCTTTACAAAAAGATGTCACACACCATGCCCCTCCCAACTCCTTATACTTTTAACAACAAAGGAGCAGTGCCTTATATTTCCAGTCTAAGCCCATGTTTTTTACATACCATGGGAAATCGGAAGACCCCGGTCACGCTTCACCACCCTCTTCTTGTACCTCCCTATAGTACTCTTGCCCCAAGGAATTTATGATTCAGTATTCAAGGAGGCAGAGTTCTCAATAAGTTTCTAATTTCCGTGTGAGATCTCCTCAGGCTGGACTTTGCAGTCCATATCACTATCAACATTTTGGTCACAACTATTCTAACAAGTTTTTAGGAAGTTCTAAAGTTTTCCTCATCTTCTTGTCTTTTTTCTCAGCCCTCCAGAATTTTCCAATCTCTGCCTGTTACCCAGTTCCAAAATCACTTCCACATTTTCAAATATCTTTATAGCAATGCCCCGCTCCTTGGTATCAATTTTCTGGAGCCAGTCAGAAGACTCTGAAAACATTTATTCAGAAAGATTAATTTAATATAATACCTAAGTGTCTTCAGATATTTAAATAGTCAATGAGTAATTGAACTGATAATAAGTATGTCAAAAATGAAGGAAATTGAAAATGGACACAAGCATTAATTCCAGGGATTTATTAGTCCATTTTCACACTGCTATAAAGAACTACCTGAGACTGGGTAATTTATAAATAGACTTAATTGACTCACAGTTCTGCATGACTGGGAGCAGGACTCAAGAAATTTACAATCATGGCGGAAGGCAAAGGGGAAGCAAGGCACATCTTATATGATGGCAGAAGACAGAGAGAGAGCAAAGTGGGGACTGTCACACACTTTTAAACCATCAGATCTTGTGAGAACTCACTCACTGTCATGAGAACTCACTCTCTGTCATGAGAACAGCATGGGAGAAACCACTCCTTTGATCCAAAGACCTTCTACCAGCTACCTCCTTTGACACATGGGGATTACAATTCAAGATGAGATTTGGGTGGGGACACAGAGCCAAACCATAGCAAGGGAAGACAAAAAGTTGTGAAATATGTCAATAATGTTTGCACACTCAAAGCAGTGTAAACATGAATTGATTATTGGCATTAACTAACACTTAAATTTTACTATATTATGCAGTTGGGGTTACAAAAGGTAAAAGTGAACAATGGAAGATGAAGGAGAAAAAGATCTTCAAAGTCTTCTCCTCCATATTGAAAAATCAATAGACCATGCCCAAAATTGAAAAAGAATCAAGAAATAGCACACAATCATGCTACTTGGAGAAATAAATGTAAACACCAAATAATAAGATGGAAGACAGGGGACTGTAAACGTGGTTGCCCTGGAAAGTGGTAAATAAGGGAATGGGGGTGGGGCAGGGGACACATGTTCTTCATAACAGAACAATGTAGCCATTTGACTTTAAATTATGGACACTTGGCCAGATGTGGTGATTCATACCTGTCATCCCAATGCTTTGGGAAGCCAAGGAGGGAGGACTGCTTGAGGCCAGAAGTTTGAGACAAGCCCGTACAACATAGTGAGACACCCATCGCTACATACAATTTTTTAAAATTAGCCAGGTGTGGTGGTGCATGACTGTAGTTCCGGCTACTCAAAAGACAGGTGGGAGAATCACTTGAGGCCAGGAGGTTAAGGTTGCAGTGAGCTGATTATGCCACTGCACTCCAGCCTGAGTGACAAAGCAAGACCTTGTCTCAATCAATCAATCATGTACACTTATGATTATGACAAAGATTAAAACTAAGAAAAGGGAGAGAGGAGCCAAAAGTAGAAAATTAATAAAATATAAACCAAAATAAAGTCAAGAAAAAAAGAACTCAAATATTGTTTCTTTACAAACCTGTGAAAAGAGAAGAGGAACACAAATGAAAAACATTAGCAATAAAAACTATTACATAATTATATATAGCAGAAGGTAAAAATAAAATAATGTGACGACTATGGTTCTGAAAATAATTTTTAAGACAAATGAAATAGACAAATTTAAAGAGGAAGAAGGAAATCATGTGTGTAAGAGAGAGATACCAAATCTGACTCAAAAAAATAGAAAGCTTTAATAACTCTATAACCATTTAGAATGGTGAATATTAAATGAATCATTAAAATCCTCTCGCAAAGAAAAAATCTTCCCTACATGGTTTATATGAAAATTGTATCATCTTTTCCAAGTTAAATCATTCTAATCTTCTGAAAACTCTTTCAAAAATTAAAATTTTTAATGAAATAGTCTCCAGTTCAATCTATAATGCTGTTATGCTTTGATACTAAAACCAAAGTTAGCATGAGGAAAAAAAAAGGAGCGATTAATCTCTCTGATGAATATAGATGAAACAATTCTAAGAGAAATATTTATAAAACAAATCCAACAATATATTAAAATTCACACACTAAATTAAGTTTATTCTGGGAATGCAAAGATGGTTTTACATTTAAAAACCTTAAATGCATGGCCACACTAATTGACTGGAAAAAAATACACATGATCATCTCGATTGATCTAAAAACAAAAAAACCATTAATAAAATCTCTACTCATTCATAATTAAAAACAAAAACCCTCTTAGCAACTAGGAACAGGAGACCTCATTAGCCTGATAAATGATGGACTAGGAGTAGTGCACAGAAGATACAAGGGTATTGGTAGGATACTGGTAATGTTCTAGCAGTTCTTAAATTGTATGATAAGTTCACGGGTGTTCACTTATTATGCTTTGTATATTCTTTTGTACATATCAAATGTTACATAATTTTAATTACATGTGCATTGAATAATTTCTGATCTCTAACATTAGAATTAATAGCAATGATAATTTCTACTCGTAACAAAAGAATACCAATAAGTTATAAAATTTCCAAGCCCACAAAGAAAAAAAGTAACAAAAAATGTAAGCATCCTAAACTAAGACAATGAGAAGAAAGAGGAACAAAACAGCTTGGAAAATGAAATGGAAAACAAGTCAAAGAGAATAAATTGCAACATAACAGCAAACAGAGAAAATGCAAATAGGTTGGATTCCACATTTTAAAACAAAAATTCTCAGATTATTTTAAAAATACAACTGCATGCTATTTGCTAGCAACATGGTTATAACAAAAACAGACAAAGTTATTAACAGAAAAGAGAAAAATTGTTCAGAAAAATATCACATAAAGAAAAGTAGTGTGATGATATTAAAGAACAGAATTCAAAGGAAAATATTTAAATAGAATAAGCAGGGAAAGTTAGACTGATAAAAGTCATAGTCTATCTAGAAAATATGAAAGTCATAAAACTGTACGTACTTAACTTTATAAACCTTGTAATATAAAACAGAAGTATTATAAACACAAGAAGAAATTGATAATTCCAAATCCAGGTGAGAAAATTTAACATGCATTTTCTCAGCAAATCGGATGACAAAAAATAAGGATATAGAGAATTTGAGTAGCATCATATTTACATTTAATACTAACAGTTACCTCAAACAAAAAAGTTCACATTTTTTACAAATATTTATGGATGCTTTATATGCAGACAGTATAACAGAAAGAGAACCGATTGGAAAGACTGAAAACTCCAAATGAGACATTTACCACAAAGTAGGAATTGTTTAACCTTCTTATAATGTACATACTAACAGGTATAATGAATTCAAAAATTCCATCTTTGTTCATCTCTAATCTCCAGGGAGCCTGGATGTTATCAAAGATGAATGCCCCACAGTTACCTTGACATAAAAGAATTTATCACTTCTTATAACAAGCAATTAGATTGAAGGACTTGTCTTTTCTTTATTTGTATTTTAGCTAATTGACTAATAATCTTAGATTAATAAATGTCAACATTACTAAAACAAGACAAATCTGTAATATAAACTAACAAGTTTCCATAATCACGACACCAAAGTTTATAGACTAGAGAACACAAAGACTTCCTAAATTAAATTTATGGGCCCATTTTTGGTAACTATGACTCTGTCATGAAAACAGAAAATATCACACTAGATCCTTCACGGCTTTAGAAGACAATATTACAACACTTAGATTACACTATAGACGTCTAGATGTAAGGGGAGAAAAAAGGAAAAGAGAAGGGGAAGACAGATACATAACAAAGTAGGATAGAAGACTAAATTGTGAGGTACCAACCAATTACCAAAGCTCAGAATGGTGAAAGAGAAAAATCTACAGTGCTGGTAATATCATCAAGGATGGTTCCATAAACTAATAGAATTTGAGAAGCCTTGTTTTGCTAGATAAGTAGCCAAACATTAAGTTAGAAGCAAAAGCAAAAAGAAAGGTGATGGGGCCTCAGGAGTGAGGTGAATAATATACATGAAAGTTATGAAAACATCTTTTTTTTTTTTTTTTGAGATGGAGTGGTGGACGGAATCTCACTCTCCATTTGTAAGCCCAAGTGCAGTTTGTACCACTTTTACAGGTCAGGTCACTTCTCACAGCCCCAGAAAGGGAGCTTTCAGGCTCTGAAAAGCACACACTTTGGTTTCCTTTGTCCCAGGGGCTACCTTTTTGATGTGCTGCACCATCTTGTCACCAGGGAGTAGTACTCCCTGTAGGATAGAGTACTGAGCACCTTTCGGCGCCTCTCGGTCCAGCCAGCACTGTGCTGCTATGGCCCTCAGGGTAGACACTGGGGTATGTCAGTGGAGGCTTCTGGGATATTGAGATATGGGGGCTGTGGTTCCCATGGCTGGATGTAGTCTTGTGATTTTGTTCTCTCACAATGGCACTCTGCTGCAGCCACATAGGTGTTAAGGGTGTGAGGGACCCAGTGCAAATTCCCTATCTGGTGCAATGCCCTCCTGGGCTCTCCACATCACTGCACATGCTAGTTTCGGTTATCATGTGGATAGAGGATCTCTCCCATGGTCACATTGTTTCCGTGTAGTGAGGATGTGGACTACCGATGGTCTCTAACTTAACCTTTGCCCTCAATACTGAACCCGTTGGGGCTCCCACCTTATCTTGGCCAAGCTGGCCACTTGCTTCTTTCTCCATTTGAACCTTACATGTTACTCTTGGCTTCTCTGTTGGACTCTAGTAGCCTCTCCTAGATGTTCTATTTGAGGTGTGATACTCTGTTGGTAATTTTTGTTCTTTCTGGAGAGTGCAAATGTGCAGTGTCTCTCGTCAGCCATCTTGAACCTGTGTCAGATCACAATCAAATTTAATTCATCAGTTTATCCTGGATGAATAAGCAATGGTCCCAGTGAAGATGGGACTGAGCTCTTCGATGACAAAGGCCACACTTTCTGTATGCAGATGATATCATGGACTCACTGTTACAAAAGCCTGTGTGTTTTACTGATTTTCCAGTAGAATCAAGGAATAATAACTTTCGGATATAATCTGCCTCCCTATTCTTGCTATGAGTATCCATTGATCCTTCTATCTCTTGCAGAACATGTTTATTTCCCTGCCCTTTAAGTCTAATGCCTTCTTATACTGTCTTTGTCTCCTATTCCAATACAAAATGCTATCTTTAAAGTAGATCTAAAACTTCAGAGGCAGACATGGTAATTACAAAAATAATTATCACTTCTCTCAATGAGGAAGAGCCTTACTGAAGGGAAAGACACAGAGCTCTCTGCTTATCTTTTAAGATTTATAGATTGGATTAGGTTTTGCTCAACACAAGCCAAAAGGATATAATAAAGGTGAAATCTTAAAATCAAAAAAAAAAAAAAAAAAAGGAGAAAGAAAAAATGTCCAAGCTAAAAAGGGCCAGCTTTAGAAAACCAAAACAAGAGGGACACAGCTAATACAAAAAGATATAGGCATGAAAAAGAAAGGTTGACGAGCTGGGCCAACCATGATGGCCCATGCCTCTAACACCAGCACTTTGAGAGGCCATGGCAGGATTATCGCTTGGACCCAGGAGCTCAAGACCAGCCTGGGCAACATAAGGGGACCCCGTCTGTACAAAAAAATTTTTTTAATTAGCCAGTCATGGTGGCAAACACCTGTAGTCCCAGCTACTCAGGAAGCTGAGGCGGGAGGACCACTTGAGCCCAAAGATCAACACTGCAGTGAACCATGATTGTGCCAGTGCACTCCAGCCTGGATGACACAGTGAAACCCTGTCAAAAAAAGAAAAAAAGAGAGAGCGAGCGAGAGAGAAAGATTAACAAGCTAACTTAAGTAGCAAAAATCAAAAATAATATATGAATTATTTTACTGTAAAGCACAAATCGTTTATCTAATTTCCCCTAATCAACATACTTTTTAAAAGCATTATTAAGAAAATTCCAATGTCACCTTATCCATTATTAGTTCAATGATTCTGTTATGTTAGACAAAATGAGTGCTCCCACAAATTGCCAAAACACTATATTTTCTTCTAGTAATTGTTCCAGATCATTTATAATTATGAAGTGTATGAAAGTACTTTAAAAAGGAAAAGGACTTAGGTACATTTAAGATATTAGAACTGATCATGTAGATAAAACAGTTCATAGTAGCAAATGAAGAAGGAAAGAAGATGCATATAATTATCTTTTTTGCATATATAGACATAAATCAGATTATATAGTCCCTGCCAAGACTAGTTAAAGCTGAAGCACTTTGCCTGGTGCAATGGCTCATGCCTATAATCCCAGATAGTTGGGAAGCTGAGGCAGGAGAATTGCTTGAGGTTAGTAGTTCAAGACCAGCCTGGGCAATATAGCAAGACCCTATCTCTAAAAAAATAAATAAATTAGCTAGGCATGGTGACACATGCCTGTAGTCCCAGCAGGAACTGAGGCAGGAGGATGGCTTCAGACCAAGAGTTTGAGACTGCACTGAGCTATGATCACACCACTGCACTCCAGCCCGGGCAACAGAGCAAGACTTTGTCTCTAAAAATGAATGAATGAATGAATGAATGAATGAATGAATGAATGAATGAATAAAACTGAAGCACTGCTGTCTATCACTTTTGCAGGTCAATATTCTGTTGGTCCTATGGTCAAATTCTTTTGCTCTTAACTCCAGATTAGGAAGTAGATTCCATAGACCCTCTCTCTGCAAAGACCTTCTAAAAACTCTAATGAAAGCCAACTCACAACTTGAGGAATACCAGAAGATGCACTTCAAACCAAAAAAAAAAAAAAAAAAAAAAAAAATCCTAAAATAATATTGACACAACAGAAGCTATCTTGATTAACTGGTTAAAATAACTGATGTTTTCCATATTCTAATTATGTCTTACAGAGAAATTAGAAAGCATAAGACAATCTGGAAAATCCAGTGGGGCTGGAGGTCAGGATAAAAAGCAGTTAGGCAAAAACCTTCTACTATGAATTCTTTTTAAATCTACTTTTCAATTAATTAACCATGCTCTAGTTGTGGCTATAGCAAATAAGAAGCTTCTATTATGTTTTCACTTTTTTTGCACATATAATGCATTTTGGTGTAGAAGTGAAAGTATAGTGAGGAACAGAAAAACATTTGTAGCTTTTCAGCTCCAGAGGAGCAGAACTGAATAGACAGTACATCATGAGTTTACGATGCTGTATCCCATATCACAATATTCAGTGTTAATTTAAAATATGTCATAATGGTGATTTGTAGTCCATATGTCAGTCATTTCAACATGTTAATTTTAAATTTTTGTGTAATTGACATATACCATCATCAGTTTCTAAAACTCCAAGTGGCTTTAACACTATAAGAACATTAAAATAGCCCTCCCACTATGCAAGGACACCACAAGAAGGTACCATTATGTGAATTAGACTGTGTCCTCACCAGACACCAAGTCGGCCAGATCTTGATCTTGGACTTCTCAAACTCCATAACTGAGATGACTGTTCTATGCAAGTAAAGGCAGCATTTTACATTCATAAAGTTAAAAATAATGGAATGAGATAGTCATCCGAAAACGGCCGAATAGGAGCAGCTCCACTCTGCATCTCCCAGTGAGATCAATGCAGAAGGTGGGTGATTTCTGCATTTCCAACTGAGATACCTGGCTCATCTCATTGGGACTGGTTAGATAGTGGGTGCAGACCATAGTGGGCAAGCCGAAGTAGGGTGGGGCGTCACCTCACTGGGAAGTGCAAGAGGTCAGGAACTCCCTCACCTATTCAAGGGAAGCCATGAGGGACTGTGCCATGAGGAATGGTGCATTCTGGCCCACGTGTTTACCCACCATCTTCACAACCTGCAGACAAGAAGATTCCCTCAGGTGCCTACACCACCAGGGGCCTAGGTTTCAAGCACAAAACTGGAGACCATTTGGGCAGACACCAAGCTAGCTGCAGAAGTTTTTTTTCATACCTCAGTGGTGCCTGGAAAGCCAGTGAGACAAAACCATTCACTCCCCTGAAAAGGGGGCTGAAGTCAGGGAGCCAAATGGTCTAGCTCAGTGGACCCCATCCCTACAGAGCCCAGCAAACTAAGATACACTGGCTCGAAATTCTCGCTGCCAGCACAGCAGCCTGAAGTTAACCTGGGACTCTCAAGCTTGGTGGGGGGAGGGGCATATGCCATTACTGAGGCTTGAGTAGGTTGTTTTTCCCTCACAGTGTAAACAAAGCCTCTGAGAATTTCAAACTGCACTGAGCCCACCACAGTTCAGCAAAGCCACTGTAGCCAGACTGCCTCTCTAGATTCCTCCTCTCTAGGCATGGCGTCTCTGAAAGAAAGGCAGAAGCCCCAATCGGGGCTTATAGATTTAGCTCCCATCTCCCTGGGACAAAGCACCTGGGGAAAGGGGTGGCAGTGAGCACAGTTTCAGCCGACTTAAACGTTCCTGTCTGATGAATCAAATAGACACAATAAAAAATGGTAAAGGGGATGTCATCAGACTCTTCAGAGTCTAATGGCTCTGAAGAGAGCAATGGATCTCCCAGCACAGTGTTCGAGCTCTGCTAAGGGACAGACTGCCTCAAGTGGGTCCCTGACCCCCATGCCTCCTGACTAGGAGAGAGCTCCCAGCAGGGGTCAGCAGACACCTCATACAGGAGAGCTCTGGCTGGAATTTGGCAATTGGCCCTCTGGGACAAAGCTTCCAGATGAAGCAACAGGCAGAAATCTTTGCTGTTCTGCAGCCTCCACTGGTAATACTAAGGCAAACAAGGTCTGGAGTGGACCTCCAGCCAACACCAGCAGACCTGCAGCAGAGGAGCCTGTTAGAAGGAAAACTAACAAACAGAAAGAAAAGGCATCAACATCAACAAAAAGGATGTCCGCACAAAAACCCCATCTGAAGGGCACCAACATCAAAGACCAAAGGTAGATAAATCAGCAAAGATGAGGAAAAACCAGTGCAAAAAAGGCTGAAAATTCCAAAACCCAGAACAGTTCTTCCCCTCCAAAGGATCACAATTCCTTGCCAGCAACAGAACAAAACTGGACAGAGAATGAGTTTCACATATTGACAGAAGTAGGCTTCAGAAGGTGGGCAATAAATTCTGAGCTAAAGGAGCATGTTCTAACCCAATGCAAGGAAGGTAAGAACCTTGAAAAAAGGTTAGCAGAATTGCTAACTAGAATAATTAGTTAGAGAAGACCACAAATGACCTGATGGAGCTGAAAAACACAGCACAAGAACTTCATGAAGCATACACAGGTATCAGTAGCCGAACTGATCAAGCAAAAGAAAGGATATCAGAGATTGAAGATCAACTCAATGAAATAAAGCAAGAAGACATGATCAGAGAAAAAAGAATAAAAAGGAACAAACAAAGCCTCCAAGAAATATGGGACTATGTGAAAAGACCAAACCTATGTTTGACTGGTGTACACGAAAGTGATGGGGAGAATGGAACCAAGTTGAAAAAGACTCTGCAAGATATTATCCAGGAGCATGTCCCCAATCTAGCAAGACAGATCAACATTCAAATTCAGGAAGCACAGAAAACACCACAAAGATACTCCTTGAGAAGAGCAACCCCAAGACAAATAATCATCAGCTTCACTAAGGTTGAAGTGAAGGAAAAAGTGTTAAGGGCAGCCAGAGAGAATGGTCAGGTTACTCACAAAGGGAAGCCTACCAAACTAACATCAGACTAACAGAGGACTTCTCTACAGAAACCCTGCAAGCCAGAAGATAGCAGGGGGTCCATATTCAACATTCGTAAAGAAAAGAATTTCATATCCAGTCAAACTAAGCTTCATAAGTGAAGGAGAAATAAAATTCTTTACAGACAAGCAAATGCTGAGAGATTTTGTCACCACCAGGCCTGCCTTACAAGAGCTCCCGAAGTAAGCACTAAATATGGAAAGGAAAAATCAGTACCAGCCACTACAAAAACATACCCAATTGTAAAGACCGTTGACACTATGAAGAAACTGTATCAACTAATGGGCAAAATAGCCAGCTAGCATCATAATGACAAGATCATATTAACACATAACAATATTAACCTTAAATGTAAATGGGCTAAACATCGCAATTAAAAGACACAGACTGACAAAGTGGATAAAGAGTCAAGACCCATCAGTGTGCTGTATTCAGGAGACCCATCTCACGTGCAAAGACACACATAGGCTCAAAATAAAGAGATGGAGGAATATTTACCAAGCAAATAGAAAGAAAAAAAAAAAAAAGCAGGGGTTGCAATCCTAGTCTCTCATAAAATAGTCTGTAAGTGAATAAACATCAAAAAAGACAAAGAAGGGCACTGCATAATGGTAAGGGGATCAATGCAATAAGATGAGTTAACTATCCTAAATATATATGCACCCAATACAGGGGCATCCAGATTCATAAAACAAGCTCTTAGAGACCTAAAAAGAGACTTAGACTCCCACACAATAATAGTGGGAGACTTTAACACCACACTGTCAATATTAGATCAACAACACAGAAAATTAACAAAAATATCCAGGACTTGAATTAAGCTCTAGACCAAGTGGACCTAATAGACATCTACAGAACTCTCCACCACAAATCAACAGAATTTACATTCTTCTCTGCATCGTATCACACTTATTCTAAAACTGACCACAAAATTGGAAGTAAAACACTCCACAGCAAATGAAAAAGAACAGAAATCATAACAGTCTCTCAGACCACAGTGCAATCAAATTACAACTCAGGATTAAGAAACTCACTCAAAACCGCACAACTACATGGAAACTGAACAACCTGCTCCTGAATGACTACTGGGTAAATGATGAAATTAAGGCAGAAATAAAATGTTCTTTGAAACCAGTGAGAACAAAGACAAAATGTACCAGAATCTCTGGGACACAGCTAAAGCAGTGTGTAGAGGGAAATTTATAGCACTAAATGCCCACAAGAGAAAGCAGGAAAGATCTAAACTTGACATTCTAACATCACAATTAAAAGAACTAAAGAAACAAAAGCAAACAAATTCAAAAACTAGCAGAAGACAAGAAATAACTAAGATCAGAGCAGAACTGAAGGAGATAGAGACATGAAAAATCCTTCAAAAAATCAATGAATCCAGGAGCCAGTTTTGTGAAAAGATTAACAAAATATATAGACCACTAGCCAGACTAATAATGAAGAAAAGAGAGAAGAATCAAATAGATACAATAAAAAATGGTAAAGGGGATATTACCATTGATCCCACAGAAATACAAACTACCCTCAGAGAATACTATAAACACCTCTACACAAATAAACTAGAAAATCTAGAAGAAATTGATAAATTATTGGACAGATACACCCTCCCAAGACTAAACCAGAAAGAAATAGAATCCCTGAATAGACCAATAACAAGTTCTGAAATTGAGGCAGTAATTAATAGCCTACCAACCAAAAAAGGCCAGGACCAGACAGAGTCACAGCTGAATTCTACCAGAGGTACAAAGAGGAGCTGGTACCATTCCTTCTGAAACTATTCTAAACAATGGAAAAAGAAGGAATCCTCCCTAACTCATTTTATGAGGCCAGCATCATCCTGATACCAAAACCTGGTAGAGACACAACAAGAAAAGAACATTTCAGACCAATATCCCTAATGAACATCGATGCAAAAATCCTCGATAAAATACTGGCAAACCAAATCCAACAGCACATCAAAAAGCTTATCCATCAAGATCAAGCCAGCTTCATCCCTGGGATGCAAGGCTGGTTCAACATAGGCAAATCAATAACGTAATCCATCACATAAACAGAACCAGTGACAAAAACCACATGATTATCTCAATAGATACAGAAAAGGCCTTCCATAAAATTCAACACCGCTTCATGCTAAAAACTCTCAGTAAAGTAGGCATTGAGGGAATGTATCTCCAAATAATAAGAGCTACTAATGACAAACCCACAGCCAATATCATACTGAATGGGCAAAAGCTGGAAGCATTCTCTGTGAAAACTGGCACAAGACAAGGATGGCCTCTCTCACCACTCCTATTCAACATAGTATTGGAAGGTCTGGCCAGGGCAATCAGGCAAGAGAAAGAAATAAAGGGTATTCAAATAGGAAGAGAGGAAGTCAAACTGTCTCTGTTTGCAGATGATATGATTGTATATTTAGAAAGCCCCATTGTCTCAACCTGAAATCTCCTTAAGCTGATAAGCAACTTCAGCAAATTCTCAGATACAAAATCAATGTGCAAAAATCACAAGCATTCCTATCCACTAATAATAGACAAATCATGAGTGAACTTCCATTCACAATAACTACAAAGAGAATAAAATACCTAAGAATACAACCTAAAAGGGATGTGAAGGACCTCTTCAAGGAGAACTACAAACCACTGCTCAAGGAAATAAGAGAGGACACAAAAAAATGGAAAAACACTCCATACTCACGGATAGGAAGAATCAATATCATGAAAATGGTCATACTGCCTAAAGTAATTTATAGATTCAATGCTATCCCCACCCAAGCTACCATTGACTTTCTTCACAGAATTATAAAAAACTACTCATGTGTCATATGGAGCCAAAAAAGAGCCTGCATAGCCAAGAAAATCCTAACCAAAGAGAATGAAACTGGAGCATCATGCTATCTGACTTCAAACTATACTACAAGGCTACAGTAACCAAAACAGCATGGCACTGGTGCCAAAACAGATATCTAGACCAATGGAACAGAACAGAGGCCTCAGAAATAACACCACACATCTACAACCATCTGATCTTTGACAAACCTGAAAAAACAAGAAATGGAGAAAGGATCCCCTATTTAATCAATGGTCCTGGGAAAACTGGCTAGCCATATGCAGAAAACTGAAACTGGACCCCTTCCTTACACTTTATACAAAAATTTACTCAAGATGGATTAAAGACTTAAATGTAAGACCTAAAACCATAAAAACCCTAGAAGAAAACTTAGGCAACACCATTCAGGAAATAGGCATGGGCAAAGATTTCATGACTAAAATACCAAAGGCAATGGCAACAAAAGCCAAAATTGACAAATGGGATCTAATTAAACTGAAGAGCTTCTCCACAGCAAAAGAAACGACCATCAGAGTGAACAGGCAACCTACAGAATGGGAGAAAATTTTGCAATCTATCCATCTGACAAAGGGCTAATACCCAGAATCTACAAGGAACTTAAACACATTTACAAGAAAAAAGCAAACAACTTCATCAAAAAGTGGGCAAAGGATATGAACAGACACTTCTCAAAAGAAGACTTTTATGCAGCCAACAAACATATGAAAAAAGTTCATCATCATTGGTCATTAGAGAAATGCAAATCAAAACCACAATGAGATACCATCTCACGCCATTTAGAATGGCAATCATTGAAAAGTCAGGAAACAACAGATGCTGGAGAGGATGTGGAGAAATATAAATGCTTTTACACTGTTGCTGAGAGTGTATATTAGTTCAACCATTGTGGAAGACAGTGTAGCGATTCCTTAAGGATCTAGAACCAGAAATATCATATGACCCAGCAATCCCATTACTTGGTATATACACAAAGGATTATAAATCATTCTACTATAAAGAAAAACTGCATATGTATATTTCTTGCAGTACTATTCACAATAGCAAAGACTTGGAACCAACCCAAATCCCCATCAATGATAGACTGGATAAAGAAAATGTGGCACATATATGCCATGGAATACTATGGAGCCATAAAAAAAAGATGAGTTCATGTACTTTGCAAGGTCATGGATGAAGCTGGAAACCATCATCCTCAGCAAACTAACACAGGAATGGAAAACCAAACACTGCATGTTGTCATTCACAAATGGGAGTTAAACACTGAGAACACATGGACACAGGGAGGGAAACATCACACACAAGCCTGTTGGGGGGTGGGGGCTAGGAGAGAGATAGCATTAGGAGAAATACCTAATGCAGGTGACAGGTTGATGGGTGCAGCAAACCACCATGGCACATGTATACCTATGTAACAAACCTATACATTCTGCACAAGTACCCCAGAACTTATAGTATAATTTTTTTAAAAAATTAAAGTAATAAATGCATAAATGTTACTCATTTATTGAAAAATAAAACCAGAAGTGCACTGGATTCAGTCATAATATGTCCAGATATTCTTATATTTTTCAATATTTAAAGAAATTAAATTCATTTTTTGAAATTCTATCAATTTTTGAGGTCAATCCAACTTACCACTAATTGGGCAATAACAAGGTGATACGAAAATTTTTCTACTGAAGCCATGTACTCAGAAAATCTTGTTTCAGATCAATAAAAATTCTACTCTACAGCCAATTTTAACTATAACAAGTATATTGTAAATGCATATCACCAGTTGCTAGCAAAGAAAGACGAAAAGAAATTAATATTATAGCCCATATTTACTAACTCATTGCTATCTCAAAAACTGTCCCTAACTTTCCACTAATGGCAGTATAATAGCTGAGGGCTTTCCATTCAAAAGTTCCATGTCAGAACCTTTAACTTACCTAATTTCAGTCTGACAACTTTGTAAGGTAGATTTCACACCTAATTAGCAGATAGAAAAACTGAGACTCAAAGAAGTTAGCTAACTTGTCAAAAATTACATGGATACTAAGTGGAGAAGCAAGGAATCAAACCCAAAGAATGTAAGCCCTCAGAGACTATATGTGCAAAAGAACAAACTGACTAGCCAGAAGAGGAATCACACCTTCAAAACTGTATTCCAGATTAATGATTTTACATAGTAGAAATATCTAATTTTGAAAATCTCTATTAAAATGATTCTTCAGTTCCTTCTTAAGTTCTTAAGTTTCTTTTTAAAAATAAATATTTATAAAATGACTAGTATGGATATCAAAATATCACTACTACGGGGGAAAAGGGAGAAAATTTTCTGGGCTAAAAGAAACTAGAGACATAAGAAGTAACTGCAACACACGGCCCTTAGTTGAGTCCTGTTAGGAACAAAATGACTAAAAATATTTTTGCCAAAACTGGGAAAATTTGAGTATAAATTCAATTTTAGATTATGTGTTTGAATTATTAATATTGTTATAGGTTGATGGTGTTGTGTTATAAAAGAAAGGCTTTTTAGAGAGAAATGCTGAAATAGAGAGTAGCTGTTACAATTTCTGTAGTTTACCTTAAAATACTTCAGCAAAACAACTAAGATATATAGCAAAATGTTAAGAATTATGAAAACCAGCGAATGACTATATAGTTGTACTACCCTCCTCACTTTTCTACATGTTTGAATATTTTTCAAGACAAAATGTCAAAAAATGGTTTTTAATTGCTTGTACTAAAAAATTCAGTGTTTATTTTTTGGCTTTAAATACTGTCTTGCACCAGTACTTGGCACCACATTATTTTTTTTTAAATCCTCTGTCCTTTATTAACTTGTCTTATTGACAAGGAAATATGGTGTCCCATCACATTAACTGTCAGAAGGCAATTACTCTGCTTACTTTGAGAGCCCAACAGGAAAAAGTGGACGATCTCTTCCTGTTGGGAAGACCCGGGCCATGGTTGTTCGTTTCTCCATAAGTGCCATCAATCACTGTTCCACTACTCATCAAGCACATAAGTTACTCATTGAGAACCTCTGATCGTCACTGTGCTCATCAGGAAGAAATTGATGCACAAAGAACTACTGTCAACCTCAGCAAACCACAACTATTCTTTTCTTTAAAAGCAAATTCCTTGACACAAGTGACCTTATCTTAAATCTAACAGATTTCCTATTTCCAAAAAGCTCAACTGGAGAGTTATAAAACCTGAAAATTCTCTTGTGCTTTCTCCTCTTTTGCTTCTAGTTACCATCCTCAAAGGATTGGCTAAAAGCAAGCAACTGGCTTGAACACCCTAAGAAGAAATATTCACACTGCACCAGGTATGTGGATACTTTAGATAGATTCTAATATAAACTAAACAGTTTTCAAGTAATATACATATATGAAGTAATAGCAATAGTTGTTCTAATACAGTTATTCTCCTCTCTTCTTATGAACTGCCAAACTGTGTGATAACACTCAATTCATATGTTATTAGAACACAAAATGACCGGTAGGAATGTTTTTGGTCTTGAAATTTAAAAAAAAAAAAAAAAAAAAAAAACAGGACAATATATTAGGAACCTGAAGAATAATAAGTAACCATTTCTTTTTTCAGCTGGATCAGATTGTTTTCTTCTTAGTATGCTAGTACTATAATAATACCACTCAGACTTTATTAAGGATAAGACATTATTCTTAGTACTATTTGTTTTATATATATATATATATATATTTATTATTCCAGTCAATCCTCAGGAAATTCTTGTGATGTAAGATTGCAACTCACTCAAAGTCATGCAGTGAGTGGCAGAGTCACGCAATAAGTGGGCAGAGCTTAAATCAAGTCTCTGACTGACTCTAACATCCATTTTATAAACCACGGGATTGTATTGTAAAGTGTGTCTAATCTCGCAGCCCGCCACATTGACATGCACCCTAATTACCTGCCCTAATACGTAATCTGTCTATATGATTTAACCTTTATTTTGTTTTCTAAAGTTAATAAGCTGACATGTATACATCACATATATAACCAAAATGAGAAAAATAAAAGACCACATTCTTCTCCTCTCTCATTCTTCTCTTCTCTCATTCTTTCCTTCTACAACCTATAGCCAAAATACAATTCTCTTTTGCAAGTAGTTATTCAAAAAAATATATGTATTAAGTCTGCACTATGTACTAGGCATGATGACATAACAATGAATAAAGCATAATTCCTGTCATTTTGGGACTTAGAAAAAGGGTATCGACCAGACACGATGGCTCACACCTGCAATCCCAGAATTTTGGGAGGCCAGTGAGGATGGATTGCTTGAGCCCAGGAGTTCAAGACCAGCCTGGGCAACACAGTGAAACCCTGTCTCTACAAAAAATAAAAATAATAATAATGACAATAGCCAGGAGTGGTGGCGCATGACTGTAGTCCCAGCTACTAGGGTGGCCAAAGTGAGAGGATCACTTGAGCCTGGGGGGTGCAGGCTGCAGTGAGCCATGAGCGCGCCACTTCACTCCAGCCTGGACAACAGAGTGAGACCCTGTCTCAAAAAAACAAAAAAGTTACAAGAAAAGGATTATCAAATGGCAAAATCTTCAGCAGAATGAAATTGGAGGAAGAGTCCATTTGACCTGGTTGTTTGTTCCAAGTGCCAGCCTCGTAGCACAGAGACAAAGAGCATCTTCATTCTAACATCAGGAATCTTTACAAAACTGTGCAGTATCAGGTCATTTATATGATGGTTCCCCAGAGAGGGAAGCTTCTTGAATTAGAAAAGAAATAAGAATAAAATTATTTCCTTCTCTTATTGCTAAACTTCCTAAGATCCTGCCTTTCCTAGCCAGTCTTTAATATCAATAGAAAATGTTCATGTTGCAAACTAGTTAGAATAATTCTTGAGTCTCTTCCATTGCTTCCTCTCTAAAAGAATGTATTTTAGGCCTGAAGTAATTTTGTGTCACCCCTATGGAATGAAAATGTATACATAATTTTCAGAAACCAGTGGTCTCTTTTAGCCTGTGCTTTCTAATAAAAATAAGTCATTTACCAAAATGCATTCCTCTCCCATAATATCATAACTAATGGTAAGTCACGTTTCTGCTTTTCCCAGGAGACATCAGAAAGAATGAAAACTCTGCCGCTGTTTGTGTGCATCTGTGCACTGAGTGCTTGCTTCTCAGTAAGTATTCACCCAAATAAGTTTTTTCCTTAACTATCAATAACAAACATTTAGTGTACCTACCTGAGACTTTTAAAGCATAATAAGCAATCCCTATTTCCAAGAAGCTTGACATCTTTTATTTCTGGGAAACATATAAATATGGATAATTGACCGGTACAGTGGCTCACACCTCTAATCCTAGCACTATGGGAAGACTAGGAGGGAGGATCACTTGAGCTCAGAAGACTAGCCTGGGTAACACAATGAGACAGTGTTTCCACAATAACAAAAAATAATAATAATAATTAATTAGCCAGGTATGGTGGTACGTACTTGTAATCCCAGCTACTCAGAGGCTGAGGTGGGATCTTAAACCTGGGAGGTCAAGGCTGCAGCAAGCCATAATCACACCACTATGTCATAGCCTGGGCAACAAAATGAGACCCTGTCTGAAAAATATATACAGATAGGTAGATAGACTAGATAGATAGGTAGATAGACTAGGTAGCTAGGTAGGGAGGTAGGTAGGTAGGTAGGTAGGTAGACAGACAGAGCATAAGGAAATAATTTGTTTCATTTATCCAATATCTACAGAGCACAAACTTTATAGTGAGTGTGATGAGAACTGACAGAGATGAAAACCCAGATTTGTAAGGCCTTTAGGTCTTGGTGTGGAATATGGATTCAAATCTGTCAGGAAGTCTCAGCATGATCAAAGCACTCCCAGGGGAGTTACATGACAGGATTCTCAGGAGAAGACAGGTAGCAGGTAATAAAAACTGAGATAAGGAGACTAGTCAGGAAGCTATGGCAGTGGTCCAGATAAAAGATGATGGTGATTTGCACTAAATGTCAGCAATTAAAAGGTGAGAGTGGGTTTAGGATATATTTTAGTGATTGAGTCTACTATACCTTCTACTGGATTGTATATGTGGTAAAAGAAAGAAATGAACAGGCCAGGGGCGGTGGCTCATGCCTGTAGTCCCAGCACTTTGGGAGTCCAAGGCAGGCGGATCACCTAAAGTCAGGAGTTCAAGACCACCCTGGCCAACATGGCAAAACCCCATCTCTATTAAAAATACAAAAATTAGCTGGGCATGGTGGCGGGCACCTGTAATCCCAGCTACTTGGGAGACTGAGGCAGGAGAATTGCTCGAACCTGGGAGGTGGAGTTTGCAGTGAGCTGAGATTGCATCACTGCACTCCAGCCTGGGTGACAGAGCAAGACTCTGTCTCAAAAGAAAAAAAAAAAAAGAAGGAAAGAAATGGACAAAAATGTTCGAGTTTGGGACATGTTCCATTTGAAATGGCTAATAGACTTCTACATCAAGATATCAAGAAAACAGTGGATATATGTTGTCTGGAGTTAAGAAATCTCGGGGTAAAGTCTATATTTAAAACATACTTGAAGCCATGAGACCTTACAAGATCACCTAGGGAGAAAATGTAGGTAGTTTGGATATGGATAAAAAAGACGGAGGACCCACAAGAGGGGATAGGAAAAGATGGCTTCCAAAACCAAGAGAAGATTACAAAGTGGACCTTCTATCTTTAAGAAATTTAAGTTGTACTGGCAAAGGAAGATTAGAATTAATAATGATATAATGTGATTACTAGGTGATACATGCTGTAATAATAACCATATTTTTCTCTAATGCTATGTACCTGTATTTATTCAATTTTATTTTGACAAAACTTCAAACAACAATCAAGAAATAGAATGTACTTTTATTGAATGAGGATGGATAGCCTCAGAATATTATGCAAGTAGAGCAGAGAGAGAGGGCAGAAGAACCGGTGAAGTGGATGGAATTTACTCTTGGATATTCTCATATTTCTCACTTACCATATAAAATCCCTCAGAAAACAATCAGGCTTTTTCCCTGGACCCTAATGCTGATTTGTGTGACTGTAGAAGAGTGCTTAAGTTGGGCTCAGAAGATGTGGACTTAAACTCATCTCTGATGTTTACCATCCAGATGAATCTTGAGCAATTTAGAATCTATTTATAGGACCCTAATTTCCCTATGTATAAAATAACACTATATGCTTCACAGGGCTGCTGAAGGGTAAATGAGAATTTATAAATTATAAAATATAGTGTAGATGTAAAAATTATAACAAGATTATTGTAATCTCAATTTACATACTAGTTGATAAGGCTTTAAGTTCTGAATATGCACGGCGATGTTAACTTTTTAATAAGTAAAATTTTAACAGGGAATCCCTGGCTACCAACAACTCTATATTGAAAGAAATAACTTTCCATTCAACACAAATAATTATGTTATTGTGAAATGATGAATCTAGGTTGTTCTTTTGAGGTGGCCTTTCATCATAACTCCCACAAATCCAGACACCTAAAGAATCCTTTCTTCCAAGTGCTTAGAATAAAGAAAACTCTTCAAACTACCCAAATCTCAAAAAAGTGCCTGCTGAGAGAAACAGTTTCCAAAGAACTTGAATATGAGAAGGTAGCACAGTAATACCTTGACCTGATTCTTAGAAAATACAGGAATGTGAGGTCAGGAGTTCGAGACCAGCCTGGCCAACATGGTGAAACCTCATCTCTACTAAAACTACAAAAATTAGCTGGGCGTGGTGGCACACATCTATAATCCTAGCTATTCGGGAGGCTGAGACAGGAGAATCACTTGAACCTGGGAGGCAGAGGTTGCAGTGAGCCAAGATTGTGCCACTGCACTTCAGCCTCGGCAACAGAGTAAGACTCCATTTCAAAAAAAGAAAAGAAAAGAAAATACAGGAATATACCAGAGAGCAGCATCAACTCAGAGCCAGAAAAGGTCAGTCCTGGAGCTCTAGCAACAACCTGCTTTTGTGGGGTGATTTCAAGGAGTGGAGAGTCTGATTTCTGTCTTCCAGATATCCCAAAGGAAGATTTGAAGGGATGTATTCTGGAGTCAGATGAAGAGCTCTGTCAACTATAGCATTATTTAACATAATGCTTTCATTCTCTTTAAAAAAGGATCACAGGTTTTCAAATGGTCATAAAAATAAGCTGGTAGCAAATGCAGAAATGTAATGTGCTTTCTAATTTCAATTAAATGTAATCTTGGGCCAGGTGCTGTGGCTCACATGTGTAATCCAGCAGTTTCGGAGGCCGAGGCGGGAAGATCACCTGAGGTCAGGAGTTCGAGACCAGCCTGGCCAACATGGTGAAACCCCCATCTCTACTGAAAATACAAAAATTAGCCAGGCGTGGAGTGCACACCTGTAATTACAACTTCTAGGGAGGCTGAGGCAGGAGAATTCCTTGAACTCAGGAGACTGAGGTTGCAGTGAGCTGAGATCACGCCACTGCACTCCAACTGGGTGATGGAGGAAGACTCCATCTCAAAATAAAAAAATAAAAAATGTAATCTTGATCTTGCTCTCTCCTAGCTCTCTTCCTTTCTGACTAATTTTCTCCTCCCCTTCCTTCCTCAGAAAATTTGGCATTCCTCTAGTTATTTTAGGAGTCTTCTGCTTTCTTATACCCTCCTTTCTTGCTCCAAGTGTCATGTGTCTCTCCTTCTCCTTCCTTTGATTCCAGCCTACTCTCTCCTTGTTCCTCATGCCTTCTCCCTCTTCTCTCCTCTCAAAAGTGCAGTTTGCAAATGGAGAAACATTCTCCTAAAAGTTACTTAGTCTAAGACTCAGGTTTCCCATCCATATAATGAAGACAACAACCATACCCACCTTACGATATTGCTAAGAAATTAAATAAATTTGTATTTGTAAACCACTCAGAATAGGGCCTCATATAAAGTAAGTGTTATATAAAGACTTTTTTAATAAAAATAAATAGCGAATGTGAACAGGCAAGCAAGGTTGCTATCTTTAATACACTCTCCCTGGCATATCTGTATGTATTATAAGGACCTCCATACTTCAATCATCTAAACTCAAAACTTTAGAGGCATACATTTTCAACTCCTTCCTTTCTCAGACTTCTCTAAATCCAACTCTAGTCGACGAGTTCTGTTATAACCACCTGTAACTGCCAATCATAATAACTAATCAACATACTAAGTAAAGCAAACAAACTGGTCATTTGATACATGTTCCAGGCCATGCTAACATTAAAATTAATAGGATTTTAATTAATTTGCCTTCATATAAAAATGTTGTAGGTACTATTTTTGGTCACCTAAAGTAAAATAGCTGAAACTATTTTACATATGAATAAACACTTTTAAATGTTAATATTTTATTCAATAAGAAATTAGCTATTGTTTTCATTTTTATGCATTTACTCATTCAATTAATAGCTAATGAGTACCTGCCATAGGCCAGGCCTAGTTTTAGGTATTGGACTTACAGAGGTGAATGAAACAGGGGCCTTCGTGAGGCTCAGGTGATTAAGGGAATGAACCACATAACTATTTCAAAGCAAATAGAATTAGACTTTGGATCTGGAATTTAATTTAATCCAAATCATTTTATAAATGAATAAGCACATTAAGTGACTTGCCCAAAGTCACTCAGCTACTCAGTGGCAGACACAGGACAGAGCCAAACCTCCACTGCTGGTCTGTTGCAGCGTGTTTCATACATGTTCCTGTAAGATCTGGACATTCTTTGCAACATCCTCAGAGACCATCTGGAAAGGGAAAGACTGAGATCATGGAATGTGAGGCTCTCAATCCTGCTTCAATCAGAACAAGTCCTTAATTATGTGGATTGCATATTCAATCTCCAGGGAAAGATCTGTTTGAACAATATGACCTGTTTATTTTATGAGAAAACAAGTACCCCTGTAATGGAAAGGATCTCCTCAGAGATTCCTGGAGTCAGTGTTACCGATTCTGAAAACCTATGCCCTTTTAAGAGAGACCTATGGAAAAATATCAAAGTTATGAGTATCAGACGCCATTATGTTAACTAATGGCTGTTCCCAGTTATGAATTAAAATTTCCTGGATAATTTAATTTTCTAAACAAATAATCCTTTCTTGTATTGATGGATGTTGTGGAGAATGTCCAGATCTTAGAGGAACATGTTTGAAACACACTGCAACAGACCAGCAGTGGAGGTTTGAATCTGTCCTGTGTCTGCCATTGAATAACCGAGTGACGTTGGGCAAGTTACTTAATATGCCTGGATCTCAGTTTATTCATTTATGAAATGATTTAGATTAAATTCCAGATCCAAAATCTAATTCTATGACCTCTTTGTTTTGAAATAGTTATGTGGTTCCTTCCCTTAATCACATGAGCCTCACCAGGGCCCCTGTTTCTCGTGAAACATCTCATCTCTGAAAGCCCAATACCTAGAAGCTACTTTTGAGGCTGGATGTATTAGTCTGAGGAAGTTATCTTATCTTAAACAACTCGGCTAGTCTCTCAGAAGTTATCACGTCATCTGCACTAAACTTTGTGTCCAAAGAAAGCTTTATAACTTGGGACTGGAATGATATACCCATTTGGTGATCTAAAAAGGGCTTCTGTGAAAATCATTAGGAAGAAAATGTAACCTATCCTTGTTTGGGATGGTCTCATTTATCCTATTAATATTTCTTTTCTCCAATTTAATACAACCGATCACTAAAAAATGTCGTATGAGATTGAATACAGGGAAGAGGGATATAAAAGGCATGAAGTATGTTTACAGATAATAAACTGAAACAGTGATGGTACTCTAACTCAAATAATGTCAGCAATGGCTAAAGGAAATAAAAATATTCATCTTGCAAAATGATGACCCACATGGCATAGAAGTTATTTTCAAATTTTGAAGGACTCCTGGATTTTCGGGAAATCTGCCAAAACATAAAATTAGGACCAAAGAATGGAAATCTTCATGAAGAAAATTCTACTCAGTTAACAATAAAAATCCCAAAAAACATACCTACATTCAGTATCAAGAACTCTCTATCAGGCTGCCTTAGGAATTACTGTAGTGAGTTCTTAATCAGAAAAGGTTAGATGCATAGACTGGAAAGCCTTTCAGCAGGTGTATTGATAAAAGATCAAGTATCAGATGTACAGTTGGACTAGATCAGTGTTCTTTTCAGATGTAAGCATCTTTCAGAAATCATGAAAATCATTGGTGCTCTATCCAGACAAAATACATAAACTTGCACATTTTCTCTAAAAATCAGATGATTCATGAACCCCCTGAATCATGAATTCTGTAATTCTAATTTTTGAAACAATAAAGTTAAAAGATAATGACCAAAGTTGTTTCTCCAATTTATAAAGGCTAAAAACTGTTTCCTGAAATATGGAGAACATGAGGCTGGGGTGGGATATTTTGTTTGTTGGGGCTTTGTTGTTGTTTGACTGTTTCGTGTTTTGATGATGGTAGATATAAGGGGTGTAATCCAGAAAGGGCTCTTGGATCTCAGTTGAATGTCTTTGACTCAAGTTTTGTGAACATGCTGAGTAAGCAGGAAGCCTTTGTGCTGGGACCTCAGGCAGTAACTTGACCATTTTCCACCAGAGGAAGAAGAGAGAAACTGGAAGCACAAAAGTTCGTATCCAGCTAAGCATTCAAGCTAGAGCCCACAGGAATATATTCATCCCAGCTATCTAGAGGGTAGACATTTGACAAAAGAAAACTCTCTAGTAGCAATTCTTTCTTGAAACTTAGTGAAAATTAGGTGAAATTAGGAAGATAATCACTTGACTCAATAATGTACTCTGGTTTCTAATCCCAGCACTCCACAAATACTGCTCATCTCATGGTCAGCAGTGATCACCTGATTGATAAATAAATGGATACTTTTTTCATTTCTTACATTTTCTTTCTTTTCTGCAGTTCAGTGAAGGTCGAGAAAGGGCTCACGAACTACGTCACAGAAGGCATCATCACCATTTACCCAAACCTCACTTTGAATTACCACATCATCCTGGACTGCCAACTCACCAGAAGCCACACATTATAAAGCCCCATAAATGTCTATACAAACGCTGTAGGCCTAGGCCTCCACCTTCAGTTCATAACCCCCACAAATTCCCAAATCCTCCCCAGCCATCTAAACATCCAGATACTAGCAGTGTGGTCAACCCTACCTTAGTGGCTACAACCCAAATTCCATCTGTGACTTCCCCATCTGCTTCCACCAAAATCACTACCCTTCCAAATGTGACTTCTCTTCCTCAGAATGCCACCACCACATCTTCAAGAGAAAATGTTAACACAAGCTCTTCTGTAGCTACATTAACACCACCGAATTCCCCAGCTCAACAAAACACCACAGCTCCCCCACCCACACCTTCTGCAACTACAGCAGCTCCACCACCTTCCTCAGCTCCACTGACCACAGCTGCCCCACCCACACCTTCTGCAACTACAGCAGCTCTACCACCTTCCTCAGCTCCACTGGAGACCACAGCTGCCCTACCCACACCTTCTGCAACTACACCAGCTCCACCACCTTCCTCAGCTCCACTGGGGACCACAGCTGCCCTACCCACACCTTCTGCAGCTACACCAGCTCCACCACCTTCCTCAGCTCCACCGGGGACCACAGCTGCCCTACCCACACCTTCTGCAACTGCAGCAGCTCCACCACCTTCCTCACCTCCACCGGGGACCACAGCTGCCCTACCCATACCTTCTGCAACTGCAGCAGCTCCACCACCTTCCTCACCTCCACCGGAGACCACAGCTGCCCTACCCACACCTTCTGCAACTGCAGCAGCTCCACCACCTTCCTCACCTCCACCGGGGACCACAGCTGCCCTACCCACACCTTCTGCAACTGCAGCAGCTCCACCACCTTCCTCACCTCCACCGGAGACCACAGCTGCCCTACCCACACCTTCTGCAACTGCAGCAGCTCCACCACCTTCCTCACCTCCACCGGGGACCACAGCTGCCCTACCCACACCTTCTGCAACTGCACCAGCTCCACCACCTTCCTCAGCTCCACTGGGGACCACAGCTGCCCTACCCACACCTTCTGCAACTACACCAGCTCCACCGGAGACCACAGCTGCCCCAATCACCACACCTAATTCTTCCCCAGCTACTCTTGCACCTGCCACTTCTGAAACTTCAGCTGGACCCACACACCAAACCACTATTTCAGTCACTACTCAAACTACTACTACTAAACAACCAACTTCAGCTCCCACTCAAAATAAAATTTCTCGATTTCTTTTATATATAAAGAATCTACTAAACAGAGTTATTGAAGACATGGTGGAGCAATAGTATATGTTGTAAAGTGTTCTGTCATTTATAAGATGTGATTTATGAGTGCAGAACTACCATCTTTACTTTTAGCACCAATCCCAACATGAAATTATATTATTCAGATTTAAAGCACTATGACTAATCTTTCAATCTAATTATTCACCACCACAAGACCTATTAACAAGACAAAATGCCTCTATCCCACAAGCCAGGTGCAGGTCCAAGGTTCAAAAATCACTTTTTGGAACCTACAGAGATAGCCCGCTGAGGGCAGAGAAAGTCTTTAGATAAAGAGAGAATATTATATGGGCCATCAATCATTTACTTTTTCCTAAATGTTGGAAACTACAAAATCACTACCTTGTACCCCCATCAAAATCCCACCTGAACCATCTAATCCTATAAACATAAGGGGGTAAAATTGGATCTCTCCAGATGAACAAAAACATCTAAATATCTGTAGACGGAAACTTTAATCTAAATCTATCGATAGACCTATCGTCATATTGTTGATTAATGACAAAACCCTTTAGATAATTATCTTTAATTTTAAATAAAATTTTCACAAAGTGTGAGCCAAGAAAGGGGAAATTTGATTTGAAGTGAGGATTAGAAGTGAATGACAATAAAGTCTGGCAGCCAAGCATGAACCAAGACTGGCACTGTTTTTCTTAGTGTATGTAATTGTTTAAACTGCAAAGTTGACATTTATTGCATTGTGTCTAAGTTAATTTCGATCCAATGTACTTGATTCTAGCCTCTGTGAACAACAAGAATACATTTTTGTATGTTCACATGGTGCTCATAATATTTCACTATCAATTCAATTAATTCACATAAATTCCATGTGAAATGTATTCAACAATGGAATATTTTCTAAAACATTTAGTGTACATTTGAATGTATTTTAAACCATGCCAAACTATTACTTTAATGTCAAGTTTGCAGAATTGTCTCTGAAAATAAAAACCCTGACTTTAGTTGTAAAAGAATAAAAATTAGCTACTTGGTATACGGAGATGTTCATTTGGGATGTGGAAGCATTTTTATCTTGTCACTGCTACTTAAAACTCTGATGATTATGTTAGATTTTTTTGCTAACTAATAAAGATTTCAAATGGCAATTTATATTCATTGTGTGTATCTGGAAGTTTCTTGCCTTTCTTAGACTCTGAGACTGGTGAAAAGAGACATAAATGAAGATTTACATTTTTGTTAACTCTGCCACTAATCAGCCAAGTGACTTGGAGAGGACACTCTATCTCTAAACATTAATTTTCTTTTTCAAACAAAGTGATTAATTTACTTAAATTAACTCAATCTTACTTCTTAATATGTGTTTCCAATCCAAATTATGTGTTTGCCCTATGCTTCTTGTCTGACAATTAAAGACCCCATCTCCCTCACTTTACTCTGTCCATCTAGGCTCATTTTGATAGCTCTGTATAGACCAGCCCATGACTGATCACTGCAGGAGTACTGGAATCTGGCCATTTCTGTCCAAAATAGAACTCCTGCAACAGGCAGTCTTTGCTTTAGATCTTCCCTTTGCGCCAAGGCTTTATCATATCTACATCGTGAACCAGAGGCTTTCCCTCCTAATCTTGCTTTCTTCCTCTCTTTCCTCTCAGGAGTAACCTGATCTGCATCATAATATGAAAGCTTTCCCTGCTGCTTCTCCCTCATCCCCCTATTTTCATATGCATTACTCCCCAGTAAACTGCTTAATTTCCAAAGAGAACGGGAAAAATAATAGAAAGTAGAATAAATTCACTGACTGCCTTATTGATAAAAGCTGAGAGACAAGACACCACTTAAAGCTGACAAATCAAGTAGTAAAAACTTAAGTATATGTAAGCAAACAAAATAAACATTAAGAAATATGACATTGTGGACTAACACTGGATGGTGGAGAAAGAGATAGTAAAATGAAGAAGATGCAACAGGTTAATTTCATTTCTCATGGTAGGAAACCAATAAAACAGCCTTAAGGAAGAGGAAAGTCAGCGTACCATGTAAAGATATTAATATGTGACTATTAAAGTAAAATATTCCCATGTATTACAACAACTACCAAAAAATAACAGGATGGAACCCATAAAAGTGCATAAATAAATCCAGATGTATACAGAATTTCAGTACATACTTGTGGTGGTTATTTACTGAGTGGTAACTTGCTGCGTTTTCTAGCCTTCATCTTTCTGCCATGCTGGATGCTTCCTGCACTCGAACATCACACTCCAAGTTCTTCAGTTTTTGAGCTCTTGGACTTAAACCAGTGATTTGTCAGGGGCTCTCAGGCCTTCAGTCACAGACTGAAGGCTGCATTATGAGCTACCCTAGTTTTGAGGTTTGGGGACTTGAAGTGGCTTCCTTGCTCCTCAGCTTGCATATAGCCTGTTGTGGGACTTCACCTTTTGATCGTATGAGTCAATACTCCTTAATAAACTCCCCTTCACATATACACCTATCCTATTAGTTCTGTCCCTCTAGAGAACCCTAATACAATAATAAGATGAGAGGTAATATGGGGCATTTTAATAAATTTTCTTGGACAAAAATTGAGAGCCTTTTGGGGAAAGATAAACACCAAATTGATTAAAACTATAAATTTTCCAAACTTAAGTACTAGGAAGAAACACAAATGAATTTCTTTATATCCCTAGAATAAGGAAGTCCTTTGTAAATGTAACCCTAAAGCCTAAAGTCCAAGAAGGAAACATTGATTACTTTGTACCAAATTCTATCTTTCATATGGATAAAAATGTTAGTGAAATAAAGAGCAAATAACAAACTAGGAAAAAAGCACTTTTTTGTTTATATCACAGACAAAATGTTAATTTCTCAATAAAACACAAAAAGGTCCTGTGAATGGAGAAGAAAAACAGGCCAGTGTAAAAAATGACAATGATGTGAGCAGACTACTCACAGAAACAAATAATAATAATAATAATACAGTCCCAAGTATATGAAAAGCTGCTAAACTTAATTTACAATAATAGAATAAATAAACCTACACTAAGATGCTGTTTCTCAAGTAATATATGGGCATAAATTTAACAAAAGACATCTTTTGTGGGTGAGGCTGTGGGAAACAGGCCCTCTTATACTTCACCTGTGGAAATTAAAAATGGAACCTAGAGAGCAAAATCTGATAATATCTTTTAAGATCTCAGTTATATTTATTACTGAATAATACTATTTCTAGAAATCTATCCTACAGATATACCTGCACAAGTACAAAAAGATACATATATATAAACATATCCATTGTGGCATTTAATAATGGCAAAAGAATGAGAAAAATCTATGTGTCCAGATATAAGGATCTGGTTGAATAAAACATGGTAATTCTACATGGCAAAATGTGATACAAGCTATGAAAATGAATAAGGAAAGCCTGTGTTCTCACATGGAGAGATCAAGATATATAATAAATTTTTTTTAAAAAAAAGCAAGATGCAGAATAATATATAAAGTACACTACATTTTGTATATGAGTGTGGACAAAATGAACAAGTGTATGTATATTTGCTTATTTAAAAAAACTATATATAATACTATATATAGTATAATTGCTGTATAAATAAATATATACACATATGTATATATATTAGGGTCCTCTAGAGGACCAGAATCAATAGAATATGTATATGAAAGGGAATTTATGGGAGAAAAATTGGCTCATGCAATCACAAAGGTGAAGTCCCACGACAGACTGTCTGCAAGCTGGAGAACCAGAGAAGGCAGTAATGTAGCTCAGTCCAAGTCCAAATGCTTCAGCTGAGGAAAGCCATCATTGCAACTCCCAGTCTGAGACTGAAGGCCTTACAGCACTCAGGATGCCACTGGTGCAAGTCTCAGAGTCCAAAAGCCGAAGACCCTGGAGTCTGCGGGAGGAGAAGAAGGCTTCCCAGGGAAGAAGAAAGAGATGAAGCAAAGGCGAGCTGAGTATCCTTCTTCCACCTGCTTTGTCCCAGTTGGGCTCCCAACTGTTTGGATATTGACCACCCACATTGAGGATGGGTCTTCCTCTCTCAATCCACTGAATCATACATCAACGTCCTCCAAAAACACCGTCACAGACACACCCAGAAAGAATACTTCACCAATCATCTAGGCACCCCTCCATCCAGTCAATCTGACACCTAATATTAATCATCATAAATCCACCGCTGGTCAGCTTGGCATCCACATACATCTCCTTAGATCAAACAATTTCCAAATAAAGCCAACAACAAGGTCATAATTCTGCCTAACATGACACAACTACCCTGCATACTACCAGAAATGCACCTATCCTGTCCTAAGATAGAGGAAGTAAAGTTCTTCAGTGAGGTTTACTCCTTTTCTGATAACTTAACCTCCCATAGCTTACACCCTATGATGCAATATTAATAATACTTAAATACTGAAGCAAAGTCCGATCAATCTTAGATTACATGATAAAGAAATAACAGAGGAAAGAAAATAAAAATATTTCTTTAATATATGCATATATATAAATATATATGTGTATGCATATATATAAATATATGTGTGTATGCATATATATATGTGTATGCATATATATTATAGATATGCACAAACATATTCTTAACAAAATAGGGAGGAAATGCTTACAACAATTACAGTTCTCGTTTCTGTAACTGATCATGTGGTCATAGCTGATATTTATTCCTATCCATTCTTTATTTTCTTTGCCCTCCTGGTAAGTCAAAGAGAATAAAGAATGGGTAGTAGAAGAAGGTAGTAATAAATACTAGCTATGGATGCCATCTTTCCCTGTGGGGTGACCCAAACTTCCCTTCCTGAAGGGTCTGGACCATTCCTAGTCCTGTCTTGATTGGATTGTTGTTGGATAGGGTTGGATTAAGGTCAATTTCTTATTGACCTTAATCACAGGACATAATACTAAGAGGCTACCCTAAGGAGCTCTTGTATTCCAAACATACACTTCCTTACCTCCATTGTGGAATAGCAATCCAATTTCCCCTTAGTAGTCCAGATCAATCACCCCAATCAACATTTTAACTCCCTTTTCAATCTATTGACTCAGAGGCATGTGGTGCTTAAAGCAGCCAGTGGCAGTCTTAACTTCCAATTCTTCGGAATTGTCATGTCTCCCAGTAAAGAATTCCTTCTTCTGAAACTAAGACCTCTAGGCCAGCAGAATATAACGTCATGGGAACAGGAAGCAAAAATTTTGGTAGTGGATCACTAGGGGTGATGGTGAGTGGTGCCATTCCTGAACCTGTGAATCCTAACTATGGGAGAAAGAGTGTCATATATCGGATGCTGATTCAGAGCATTACAGCCTTCTGGAGAACTTTGACCCAATCGTGCAAAGTTCTGACTCCTACCTGGCCCTGTAACTGCAACTTCAAAAAGCCATTTCACTGATCTATCAAGCCAGCTGCTTCAGGATGATGTGGAATATTGCAAAACCAGTGACTTCCATGAGCATGAGCCTATTGCTGCACTTCTTTGGCTGTAAAGTGAGTTCCTTGGTCAGAAGCAATATGGTGTGGAATACCATGACTGAGGCTAAGGTATTCAGTAAGCCCACAATAGTAGTTTTGGCAGAAGTGAAAGCTTTCCTTTTGCTTAATAAATTCTACTCCACTCACTCTCCAGTGTCCATGCACCTAATTGTTCTTGGTTGTGAGACAAGAACCCAGACCTAGCTGTGCTAAGGTAGAAAGACTGTATCACAATGTTTCACCAACCATCTAGGCATCCTTCAATCCAGTCAAGTTGATACCTAACAGTAAGCATCACAATATGGATAAACAAATACCTAATTTACATAGTTACCTAAAAGAGAAATGAGACGGGGGCACTGCGGAAATTAGACTTCTGTGTTTCTACCCCTGTGGATAGTTTTGTATTTTGATTCATGTAAATAGACTACTTATTAAAAATAAATTTTAATTGAAAAAGCTGACCACAATAAACACAATAACAATATAAGTCATAGGTAGTATATTATATTAGTTTTCTATTATTGCTGCAACAAATTACCACAAACATAGTGGCTGAAAACAACACAAATTTATTCTTTACAGTTTTGTAAGTTAGACCTTCCACACAGGTCTCACTGGGCTAAAATCAAGGTTTTGGCAGGTCTGAGGTCCCTTCTGGTGCTTCTAGGGCAGATTAATTCCTCACCTTTTCCAACTTCTAGAGGCTGTTTTCTCCATCTTAAAGTCAGCATTACGGTATTTTTCTTCCACTGTCGCATCTCCCTGTGACTCTCTTCTGCCTCTCTCTTCTACTATTTTTTACAGCTACTTTAAAGATTATATTCGTGATTATATTGTGTATACTTGTGATTATATTGTGCCCACCAAGTGATCCAGAATAATAGCTCAATTTTAAAGTCAGACTATTTTTAAAAAAAAACAAAAAAAAACCTTAATTTCATCTACAACCTTAATTACCTTTGTATCACATAATTTGACATTCTCTTGGGTTCTGAAGATCAGAATATGGACGTCTTTTGGGTCATATGTCAGAGGTAATGAGTGTATATGAGCAAGGAGAACGTGCTGTGATTCTAAATAGAGAGTGAAGATAAGCCTCGCTGAGGAGATGATGTTCAAGCAAAGATAGGAAGAGAAAATCTTCTCAGTCTTTCTGATCTCCTTGTTGTTCTTCAAACTATGCACTTGCTGACCTCTGGGTCTATGCATGATTGTCTTCTTTGCCTGAAACTCCCTTCAGCCAAATATCTTCATGGTTGACTTCTTCACTCCTTTATATTTTGCTCAAAGATAGGAAAGAGAAAGTGGGGTACAATTTATAGTGGCCAAGCTTAGGAGTGTCATACATTTTTTCTGATCATGTTCCATTGGCCACAACTAGAAACGAGACCCCTAGATACAAGGATGTTAAGAAATTCAGATTAGCTGTATTCCCAGGAACTAAAAATGGGTTTGAAAATGGGGTTGAAGACTGAGCCAATGTCTTTTACATCTTTCCTTTTCACAGCACATGGAACTAATTAGGTATGCTTTTGAAAGACTTAGTAAATATTAGCATGAGTCGCTAACTGCCTGGCAGATAAATTACATATTATGAGTACAAAGTTTTAATAAAGACTTGGGCATCTTAGTGCTAATGGCAATGGGAATCCAATGACCCAAAAGAATTTACATAGCTTAATCCCAGCACATAAAATTCACTGGGAAATCATGACTCAAAAAAATCAGTGTTCCTCAGCAATGAATAGATACGAGACGATCTGCTGCCAAACATCGTAACTGCTATTTCTTTGTGTGGATAAAGATTATAACTCTATAAGTGACCTTCCCTTCCAACAAAACTTGCTCCTATTGCCAACAAACACTGAAGACTATAACAAATAGTATGTCCCTTAACATAATACAGCAACTGGCCACCATCGAACTTTGCCAACATTTTGACCTCTACATAAGAAGAGAAAACCAAACACCACATGTTCTCACTCATAAGTGGGAGTAGAATAATGAGAACACATGGACACAGGGAGGGGAACATCACACACTGGGGCCTGTCGGGTGGTGGAGGGCAAGAGGAGGGGTAGCATTAGGACAAATACCTAATGTAGATGACAAGTTGATGGGTGCAGCAAACCAACATGGCACAGGTATACTTATGTAACAAGCCTGCACATTGTGCACATGTACCCCAGAACTTAAAGTATAATAATAAAAAATAAATTTAAAAAAGCAACCCTTCATAAATGTAGATACTGGGAAATTCTTAATTTGAGCCTTCTAACTTTTACACAGATTCTTTTGCATAAAAATCTCATAGCATCATTTTATCTTTTCTTTTTTTTATTTTTTAAATGTGGATGCTTTATCCTGAGGAAATAGACTTGAAACAGGAATCTGGATTTCAACATTTGTAAAGAAAAGAGAGAAAAGGATTTTTTTTTCAGAGATACAAAGAATGGAGAGTTGCAGACTCCAGAGATTCAGAGATGACCTAGTCACCTGACATGGTTGTATAAAAAGTTAACTCTTAGAAAATGGAACATTTTTCAGGCTGCTCTGAGTCAAGGCAGTGACAAATATACCTCTGTTACACCTCTATGATTATCACTTTTTCTTCTGCTCTTATTACAAATAATCTTACATGAAACTTTTCTTTTAAACATTGACCTTCTTTCCACAGGAAACTTGCTTTAAACATTTCTGTATTCCCTACTGTGCCCGGTGCAGAGGCTGGCATAGGTAAGTTATATAACAAATATCTCTTAAATAATTGAAGATGCTGGGGATTTGGGAACTGAGATATCTACAATGCTTATATTTACATAAGGGCCATACAGCTGGAAATCACTTTACATCTCTCAAAGTGCTATCCCATTATTAGATCATTTACTTCTTACAGTGACTCACGAGAAAGATATTATTTTCTTTTACATATTAAAAACAAAAAATATTTCTGTTCTCACCTGCCTCCCACACCAGAAAGTAGAATGTGGAAGGAGATTGCTCTCCTTTACCGCCATGTAAATCTACGTTCTACCAACTAAAGTACCCAGATCCTCCAAGAATGTCCCCTCCAGCTTAAGAACAGAACTTCCTTCTCTGAAACCCTGCATAAGGGACCTAGAATTGTCCACCTTCTATATTATTTTGTTGGGATATACTTTCTTTCACTTATATAAACATAGTTACCTATGATCATATTTAGCAGAAGTCCCCCTGTGAATACAATATATACTTTACAACATTGAAAAATCATAATTCAAAAATGATTTTTATCAGGCTATGTCCCTTTTCACCTTTTCTGTTTCTTCACATCAATCTTGATAGGCAATCTAATTATTTTACAGAAAACAGCTAGAAACAATGAAAGAAATAGATGAGTGTGTGAAGAGTTTAGCCTGTTGCACAGAGTGCAGAATACGATCTCATATCAAAGAAGAGAGGGATGGAGAACATGAAAATGCTTTAACACCAATATAAACTTCTTAAATTCTTAATTAGTAAGACTTGTGAAATAAGAAAAGCTTTTTCAAGAGACAATCGTTAGAAAGAGAAGTTCTTACATCACCTGAAAACAGGGCAATGATTTTTTTCTTTTACTCATACATAAGTTCCAAAGAAAAGCCGTAATTTAAGTATTAATATACTGTTTAGAAAAATTTTAAATGTCCTAACTATAAATTTACCAGAACCCTTATTATAATTTCTTAAAGAAGCTATACTGGTATCTATTTATATGATGGCTTCGTTATTTTTAAAAATGGACTATTTCTTTATGTAAAATTCCTGAAGATTTTCTCATCATTATTATTCAGAAGGCCATGTCTCTTAAAGATTATATATAAAAACATAAACTGAATTTTTTTCAATTAACTTAAACTTAATGTATTCATCAATGTGGCTGAGGAATAACCATCTGACCATTTTCATGACATAACAGGAAAAGGTGAAAACACTCTCCCTGATTCTTGGACTTCGGGTAATGACTTCCAGCTTCCTGGTAAGTCTCATCGAGCACTATCTTCATCCTTCTTATTTTATTCAGATCACCTTTGCAAATACACAGTGATAATTCTCAACCTTTTTTGTGTTATCTGAACTTCTCAAATGTTAGAAATTTTGGCAGCACACTTAACAAGATTGAATTGTAGCCATTTATTGAGCTATTCACTTGTCATCCTTCATAGATGACTTTGGCTACTATGTGGGAAAAATGTATTGGATAAAGATGCTGCATGAGCAACTCTGAGTCCCTTCCCCAAGATTAATCCCAAATTAACTACAGAGAAAAAAAAAACACTAATGAAAGAAGAAAACTGGGAAAATATGGAGGGAAGGGACAGGGAGAAGTGTTTAAACTGATGTCTGAGATGGAAGGTTTTGGCTTTGGCAGAAAGCAGCTAGGCCTGGCAATGTGAAGAAGACAACATAGAAAGGGAACCATAGGGGTTCTGCAATCTGCTCTCCCCCTCTTTGGCCTTTGGACCTCTGGCCCAGAAATCCTGAAGGGTGAGTTGGGGCAGCACAGAAGCCCTGTCTTGCACAGTCCAGATTTCTCCTTTAGGACCAAGGCATTCAAGCCTACAGCTGCCTGCATTGCTGGTTGCTGGCAGCTGATAGCCAATTCCCTCTCCAGGAATTGCCCTAGAAGAGAACCAACATATGAACCCTCCCTAGGATGGCCCATATTCAATTATTAATTAATGGAGTCAGGATAGTGGAATAAAGTTCTGGCCCCCTTGCCTCAATGTTAGACACATTGAATGGCTCTCCTTGCTCCAGTAACTTTGGAGAGTTGCTTCCCTCCAAACCCCAGCTGTGAAACACAATCTGAGGAGCACTTCCTCCTAGTGCTGCTTCTCTCTGAGATGCAAAGGGCTATTCTGGAGCAATAGGAGCAAAGAAATATGAGGAAGCATGGCCGGGCGTGGTGGCTCACGCCTGTAATCCCAGCACTTTCGGAGGCTGAGGCAGGCGAATCACGAGGTCAGGAGTTCAAGACCAGCCTGGCCAACATCATGAAACCCCATCTCTACTAAAAATACAAAAAATTAGCTGGGCATGGTGGTGTGTGCCTGTAATCCCAGCTCCTTGGGAGGCTGAGGCGGGAGAATCACTTGAACCTGGGAGGCGGAGGTTGCAGTGAGCCAAGGTCGCACCACTGCACTCTAGCCTGGGGGACAGAGTGAGGCTCCATCTCAAAAAAAAAAAAAGAAAAAGAAAAAGAAAAAAGAAAAAAAGAAATAGAGGAAGCAGGTCAGAGAGCGAACTGACTCCTGATGAATGCTGAAAGTGCTGCAAGCTTAGTTCATTTTCCTTTCTCCCTCTCCCTTCTTCCCTGATTAATTTTATAAAGTTTATAGGGACGCTCAGACATATATCTTCAGTACCCATCCTACCACACAAAACTGAATGGAAATTGTCATGATTTGTCCCCTATTTATCCCTAGCTCAAAGCTCTACTAACAAAAGACAAGGTTGCTAGACAGAAAATGACATGTGAATGTCTGACATTTGGGCCTATCAGTACATAGAATAAATAGTACTAAGGCTTTTTTCTTTACTAAATACTGGATAAGTCCTAGCATTTTCTTGCTGTACTTAATTGATCATCTTTTACACACCTGGGGTGCGTGCACCCACCCCTGTAGATTTTCAAGCAAATGCAGTTAGCACCACGACTTCTGTGCAGTCCCTGTGCCCAGTCAAAGGCCTGTCTTTGATACAAGAGTACAGACAATACAATCAAGAAATAAACAACTTCCAAGATAAAGGACACCCTGTTCAAACTTTAGGATTCCTAGGTTTGAAGTTGTGGGAAAAAGAAGAAGGAAATGCCAGTGCCAAGGGTAGGTTTAGTGTAAAGCCTGTAGAGTTTTTGTTGACAGCCTCTCAAAGTTCAATTGTCACTAACACAAAAATATACTAGCATCAATCAATATTGCAAATTGTTTGTCTAACCTTTCTAAAATCCACACTTTTGTGGAAAGTAGAATAGAAAATATTTTGATGTTCCTTCAACTTATCTTTAGTTAAATCTCTCTGTGAACACAGGTCAATGTGCCAGGATAGAAAACAGTTTGGCTTCATTTAATAATTTTATTCTTTTCTCAAAATAATTTATCTCAAATAAATATATGGGTAATTGATCATATTATGTCTTTAGATTTTATTACGGTGCTGGAGATAAGTGTCCAAACACAAAGAAAAAAACTTTAAAATATAAAAAAAGTCATACTTAGGAATTATATTTTTTTAATGGGAAGAACAAATTTATGTTAGGATAAAGCCTCTTTGCACTTAATTCTCCCACACCACCCTCTCAACAAAGCTAACAAAATTAGTCATGTAATATTATAAACATAAAACAGTCCACCTGTTTAAGCTCATTTAATATTAAGTTTTACAAGTACTAAAATATACAAACACGGCCAGATGTGATGGCTTATGCTTGCAATCTGAGCACTTTGGAAGGCCGAGGTGGGCAGATCACTTGAGCTCAGGAATTCAAGACTAGCCTGGGAAACATAACAAAATCCTATCTCCACCAAAAATACAAAAAAATTAGCTGCACATGGTAGCATACACCTGTACACCTGTAGTCCCAGCTACTCAGGATGCTGAGGTGGGAAGATCACTTGAGCCCAGGAGGCAGAGGCTGCAGTGAGCCAAGATCACACCACTGCACTGCAGCCTGGGTGACAGAGTGAGATCCCATCTCAATAAAAAATATTAATAAATTAAAAAATAAACTATACAAACATTTGATCAGAGAATTAAAATCCTGTATCACATTGCATAAGATAGTATATCATCCCTGGAATTTAGCATGAAGTAGTGGCTGAAGATCTTAGATAGGTAAATAGCTCCAATTTGTATCTGCTATCCCTTTTCAGTAAAATCATCTTGCTGATATTAAACATCAGTTCTCTCTAACTCCTAACCAAGAATAGATTTCTAACCCACTAAAACAAAAAGGATATTCTATTATTCTCTATGCCTGCTACAGTAAATGTGTTGCCTAGTATAGTAAATGTGTAGTACAAGTAATGGTCATCCCACATCCAGGAGAGATCTGCTATGCAAACTGTCTTCCACCTATTCAGAAAACAGTACTTAAATGCCATTCATTTTTCCAGATACCCAAAACATAAGATAAGCCATGTCTTCCCAAACAACTCTTAGGCAAATGTGATATTTGATTCCTAGACCACTAGAACAGAATCCCCTGGGGGACCTTCCCAGGCCTTTGTTAATTCTCTTAAGCCAGCTCCAAACCTCCTCTAACCACATTTACCAATCTCTCCTTTTCATTTTTCAAAACTCCTTCAAACCCACTTACTCAATTAAATCCACAGTTGAAGTACTTATATACACTTACATTTCAATCAAAGAAACTAAGTACACTAAGATATTCGAAGAGCGACTCTGAAAATCAAAACCCTGAACTGGGTGATATGCAGAATACGAGGGAGGGTGATCCCTAGCCCTCCAAAGTCATTAGTTTCAAGTGAATGCAAGTAAGTAAAAATTACTGACAATTCAAAGCAACTTAATAGGGTCAATGACTGGTGATAATAAATGCTCAGAAAAACCAAGGAATATTCGATTATTTTGTCAACATTTGCTTAAATTAGAACCTAAAAGAAATCTGTATACAATTTTAGACAGAGAAAAGGGACGTCCAGGAGAAGCAATAAGAAAAATGTGCCTGATGTATCAGGGTAAACAGAGCAAAATAACCTCGTTTGAAAGGAGAGTTCATGGTAGATAATTGCATTAGTTTTTCAGGACTATCAGAACAAAGTACCACAAACTGGGTGGCTTAAACAACAGATGGATACTGTTGAACTGTTGCTAGAACTGTGTCGAAAATCAGTGTGTCAGAAGGGTTGATTCCTTCTGGGGGCTGTAAGGGAGAATCTTCTATGCTCCTCACTTAGCTTTTGGTGGTTTGCTGGCCTTCTTTGGCATTCCTTGGGTTGTTCATTCATTACCCCAATCCTTGCCTTCATGTGCACATGGTATTCTCCTGTGTGGGCATCTATCCACGTGTCTGAATGTCCCCTTTTTATAAAAACATCAGTCATATTGGATTAAGGCTCACTTTAGTGATCTCATTTTAAATTACTTACCTCTGCAAAGACCCTATTTCCAAGTAAGATCATATTTTGAGGTACTGAAGGTTAGGGCTTTGACATATGTTTTTAAGAGGGTTACAACTCAACCCATAACAATAATAAAGTGAGAGATAGTGAAGATGTGGGATCATCTTGCATAGCAATATCTTACCTGCTAAGCAACAGGGAAATTTTTTAAACGTCATAAGGAGATATGTGACATGATGAAAGTGTTTGGGAGGATGTTATAATGGAGAGATAAGGGTGACAAATCTTGCACAAGAGAGAGAGAAAACTTAGAATTTGGACAGTGTGGAAGCTATTACAATAACCCAAATATAAGGTCACGGGGGCAGCCTGGACTTCCTCTTACAGGAGACTAGTAAGAAAAATCTATATATGCAAGAGACCTGAGGGAAAGAATAAAACGTGTTGGCTAATTAGATGTAGGTGGTAACAAAAGGATTCCGTGCTCCAAATGCAAGTGCTGAAAAAATAATGGAGTCAGGTTGGGAAACCAACCACTCAGAGGCAATAAATTTGACTCTAGATATGTTAAATCTGAGGCAGCCTCAGGACTTTGAACCTGAATACTTAGTAGGCAGTACCAGGAGTTAGAAAGAGATCAGGTTTAACCTTAAATGTCAGAGTCATCATCAGCTAAGAGGATTCAAGGTTTCCTTTCACAGATCTTTAGAGGTATTTTCTGAAATAAATTCTGAGAAGATTTAGCTCAACTCTGATCAATTAATTTTGCCACCGATTTTGTGAGCACCTGCTCTTGAGCATATGAGGCTGCAAATCAAGGTTAATGAGGTTTGTGATTTGTTTTGTTTTGTTTTTTACAAAACAAGCTGAAATGGTAAAAGGTTTTATTCCAAGACTCAAGTGAGCATCATCAACCTGATGTCGTTTCCAGGAAAAGTTCAATATGTTAAATTCTCCTAATATTTTAGTTCCTTCTAAAAGCATGTTAGACACCGCATAAAATCACATTAAAAGACACCAAAACCAATAACTTTCTATCAGCTAAAGGTCTTCCTGTGGATGCACTCCCAGTAATGCAAAAGAGTTTAGTTTTCAAAACTGACTCTGAAAGTACAAGTTGTGTACCAGAAGAATACGAGTCTGTATTTGCTTAAGAAAAAAAAAAAGTGTGTATATATATATATATATATACACACACACACACATATATACATATATATACACATATATGTACATACACATATATACACACACACACATATATAAAGGATTCCTGCCAATTTCTACTCACCACAACTACCCTTTGTTTAAGAGAAGACCATCAGTATAGAAATGAACTCATCAAACCTTTTTACATCATCCACAGAAACCCAGTATGAGGGACATATATAATCACCAATAATTTTCTACAAATTCTCCTTGTTAATTTTTTAAATTTCAAGTTACTATCAAGAGGAAGTTTATACACAATAACTAATAAAAGCCCAATCTGACAAAGGCTTCTACCAGGATAAGTATGTGGATATTTGAAAATAAGAACTTTACCTAAAATTCTTCAACTCACAACAGAGCTTTTAATTAAGAATACTTATGAAAAGTGCTAGGAAACATGAATTGCAGTCAATCAAAAAACTCAAATGTGCCCTAAGTGAAAAAGGTGAAATATAATATTTTAAATTAAGATTCAAAGTTTTGCACAGTGGAAAAAGAAACATGAAAATTTTTAAAAGATTTGAAGTTTTCAGTGACTGAATGTGACAAAGAAAAGAGTTTTGTTGTATTTTGCATTTGGCGACAGTTATTTTGTGAACAACCCTTGCAACTAAGATGAAATACAAAATCCAAACTCAGGCCATAGTTTTAAAAGCTCTGCATTAACATGCCGCTGGCTCTTCTCCAGCTTTATCTCAACCACTTCCCTGTTGACCACTGTCCTCTAGCCACAATGGAGTCTTTTAAGATTGGCTTTCCTTTTTTTTTTTTTTTTTGAGATGGAGCCTCCCTCTGTCACCCAAGCAGTGGGGTGATCTTGGCTCACTGAAACCTCCCCCTCCCGGGTTCAAGGGATTCTCCTGCCTCAGCCTCCTGAGTAGCTGGGACTACCGGCATGTGCCACTATACCTGGCTAATCTGTTGTATTTTTAGTAGAGACAGGGTTTCACCATCTTAGCCAGGATGGTCTCGATCTCCTGACGTCATGATCTGCCCGCCTCGGTCTCCCAAAGTGCTGAGATTACAGGCTTGAGCCACCTCGTCCTGCCAAGTTTGGCTATCTTTCTAAACAGGGTTTAACTGGAATCCTTTCCCCCCACCGTAACTCATTCATTGTCTTGCTAACTTTACTTGCCCTGCAGGTCTCAACATGCATATTACTTCATCAAAGTGGTCTTTCCTATCCTTGCCCCACCTCTCTCAATCTGAATTGTCCCATTACAATTACTCCCTCTTATCACAGTTTTTCATTGGGTATTCATTTGTATGTTTATTTAATTAACACTTGACTCCCTCAATTGTGTAAAATACATGAAACCACGAGAAAGATTAGCCACTTGAATGTTAGAGAGCAAAAGAGGAATTGTTACTCTCACTGCACCTGTTATTTCCTCACTAGCACTTGTCACAATTATATAACTTCTTAATATAATAAAAATGTATTTATAGATATTTTGAACATGTATTTGCTGATATCTGTCCCCTCCGTTTGCCTATACCTCCAAGAAGACAGGGAATATGATTTTTTTTTCTCTCTTATATCCTCAATGGCTACATAAAGAGCCCAGAGCAGAGCAGAATCCCAACAATTTTTTGTGGTTAGATAACAGGATAGGTGGATGGATGGATGAATAAATAGATAGATGGATGAATGGATGGATAAATGGATGGATGAATTAATGAATAAAATAAACTTTGTGGTTAGTCTTCCCTCCAAGGAAAGGACTTAGGGTTTGAACTTTGCAATAAAAAATCAGTTTTCAAATAAATATATGCCTAACCTGACCATTCTGCCTTCTCAATCTTCCAGTGTAGAATGATTTATAAATGCTCCATGAGAAAACACTGAGACAGTATGTCCTGGACCCCAGTGTAGGAAAAGATGGTATACACAGTTATTCCTACTATTTTCTTACGGTCTCATCTTTAATTATTCCCACAAATATTACATTTTGCTGCTTGAAGCCAAGGTTCTCTCTCCTACAGCTGTTCCATTCTTCCCATCTCTGTGCCTTCAACCCAACTACCTGGTACCTTCTGTGGTTTGAACACAGTGCCAACCACAACAGGCCTGCCTCAAATAAGCAAGGGGAAAAACCAAAGACTCCTGTTAATGATGGACTCCTTGGGTGATCTTGGATCAATAGATCTCACAGAAACACAGTATCCCAGGATGAAAGAACATTAAAATACATACTTAAGATGACTCAGGCCAGGTGCGGTGGCTCACACCTGTAGTCCTAGCACTTTGGGAGGCTGAGGTGGGAAGATCCCTTGAGGTCAGGAGTTCAAGACCAGCCTGGCCAACATGGTAAAACCCTATCTCTACTGAAAATACAAAATTAGCCAAGCCTGGTGGTGTACATCTGTAGTCCCAGCTTCTTGGGAGACTGAGGCAGAAGAATCACTTGAACCCGGGAGGCGAAGGTTGCAGTGAGCAGAGATTGTACCACTGCACTCCAGCCCAGGTGACAGAGCAAGACTCCTCTAAAAAAAAAAAAAAAAAAAAAAAAACACTCATATGCAGTTAAGTTCAATTGCCTATGTAATATTTGAATCTATGTTACAATTAAGACTTGTAGAAGCAAAAAGAAAATGACATATGTAAAAGTTTAAATCAAGAACACTCTGTCTTTAGTCTTCACTACCTTATCCCAAGAACCTACCACAGGCAAATAAATCTCAGATTTCCTTTCCTAACACAAAAGCAGACTATTGTCAATTGCAAGGTTAACAGACTGAAAAGAATGAGAATCATAAATGAATCAATAAAGAATGTTTGTCTAATCTTTTTATTGACATATTCACAGAAGATGACTGAAAAGTCCAGCATTGTTTATTGACAATCCATTAGCCTTGTTTTGTTGAACATAAGATTTGATCTTGATTTACTCAACATGCAAATCTATATTTGTATATATCTTTGTGTCTTTCAATTTATAATTTGGGAGATTTCTCTAGACTATAGTCAAGATACTCTAAAGAACATCAAATTACTGTGTTATATCAAATTAGTAACTATCAATTTTTCCTACACAGGGATTAGCAGCACACCATCTTGAACCTCTCCCTTGAATAAGTTACTCATATTAAATCTTTAAACAGAAATAGTCTAAAATTTTTCAGGGAGTTATTAAATTAAGAATTTTCTATTGTTAGTGATGAAGCTTTCCCTTTTAATCTCCCAAGGTTCTAACACCATGGAAGAAAATATTAGCAGTAAAGTCCCTTAGGCAGTGTTCATAGTGGACCCTATTATTAGCTGTGTTCTTCCCAGTGACAGTCCACGAGAATCATGGAGAGCAACATGATGGGATTTTGCAAAATGATAAGGTCTCCAACAAACAGAACTTTAAAAGTTTTGAGTGGGTCATGATCTACCATTTAAAGTACTTATTTAAGGAAACTGTACTTAAAATTCGTTGTGTGTAGTTTGTATGTTTATTTCCTTCTAATATTTGTGTTTCCATCCCATGCTCATGAATGGGTAGAATCAATATTGTGAAAATGACCATACTGCCAAAAGCAATCTACAAATTCAATGCAATTCCCATCAAAATACCATCATCATTCTTCACAGAACTAGAAAAAACAATCCTAAAATTCATACGAACAAAAAAGAGCCCACATAGCCAAAGTAAGACTAAGCAAAAGAACAAATCTGGAGGTATCAGATTACCCAACTTCAAATTATACTATACTACAAGGCAATAGCTCCTAAAACAGCATAATACTAATATTAAAATTGGCACATAGACCAATGGGACAGAATAGAGAACCCAGAAATAAAGCCAAATACTTACAGCCAATTGATCTTTGACAAAGCAAACAAAAACATAAAGTAGGAAATGAACACTCTATTCAACAAATGGTGCAGGGATAATTGGCAAGCCACACATAGAAGAATGAGGTTGTGTCCTCATCTCTCACCTTATAAAAAAAAAACAACTCAAGATGGATCAAAGATGTAAATCTGAGACCTGAAATCATAAAAATTATAGAAGATAACATCCAAAAAACCCTTCTAGACATTGGCTTAGACAAAGAGGTCATGACCAAGAACCCAAAAGCAAATGCAACAAAAACAAAGATGATAGATGGGACATAACTAAACTAAAAAACTTCTGCACAGCAAAAGAAATAATTAGCAGAGTAAACAGACAACCACAGAGTAGGAGAAAATATTCCCCAACTATGCATCCAATAAAAAGCTAATATCCAGAATCTACAAGGAACTCAAACTAATTAGAAAGAAAAAAACAAATAATCCCATCAAAAAGTGGGCAAAGGACATGAATAGACAATTCTCTAAAGAAAATATACAAATGGCCAACAAACAGGCTCAACATCACTAATTATTAGGGAAATGCAAATCAAAATCACAATGAGATACAATCTTACTCCTGCAAGAATGGCCATAATTGTAAAATCAAAAAAATAACAGATGTTGGCATGAATGTGGTGAAACGGGAACACTTTTACACTGCTGGTGGGAATGTAAACCAGTACAACCACTATAGAAAACAATATGCATATTCCTTAAAGAACTAAAAGTAGAACTGCAGTTTGATCCAGCAATTCCACTACTGTGTATGTACCCAGAGGAAAAGAAGTCATTATATGAAACAGACACTTGCACACACGTATTTACAGCAGCACAAATTGCAAAAATGTGGAACCAGCCTAAATGCCCATCAACAAATGAGCGGATAAAGAAAATGTGATATAGATATAGATGGCTATAGATATAGGTATATGCACCATGGAATACTACTCAGCCATAAAAAGGAACAATGAGATAATGGCATTTGCAGCAACCAGGATGGATTTGGGGACCATTATTCTAAGAGAAGTAATTCAGGAAGGAAAAAAAAAAAAAAAAAAAAAAAACATCGTATATTCTCACTTATAAGCAGGAGCTAAGCTATGAGGATGCAAAGGCATAAGACTAATATAATGGACTCTGGAGACTGTATTAGTCAGGGTTCCCTAGAGGGACAGAACTAATAGGACAGGAATATATATACGAAGGGAAGTTTGTTAAGGAGCATTGACTCACACAATCACAAGGTGAAGTCCCACAATAGGCCATCTGCAAGCTGAGGTGCAAGGAAGCCAGTCCGAGTCCCAAAACCTCAAAAGTAGGGACATTGACAGTGCAGCCTTCGGTCTGTGGCCAAAGGCCCAAGAGCCCCTAGCAAATCACTGGTGTAAGTCTGAGTCCAAAAGCTGAAGAACTTGAAGTCTGATGTTCCAGGGCAGAAAACATCCAGCATGGAAGAAAGATGAAGGCTGGAAGATTCAGCCAGTCAGCTCATTTCACTTTCTTCCACCTGCTTTATTCTAGCTGCATTGGCAGCTGATTAGATGGTGCCCACCCAGATTGAGGGTGGGTCTGCCTCTCCCAGTTCACTGACTTAAATATTAATCTCCTTTGGCAATACCCTCACAGACATACCTAGGAACAATACTTTGCATCCTTCAATCCAATCAAGTTAACACTCAATATTAACCATCACAGGGGCTTAAGGAGAAGGGTGGTAGGGGAGTGTGGGATAAAAGACTACACACTGGGTACAGTGTACACTGCTTAGGTGATGGGTGCACCAAAATCTCAGAAATCACCACTACAGTGTATACTGCTTAGGTGATGGGTGCACCAAAATCTTAGAAATCACCACTAAATAACTTTAGCATGCAACCGAACACCATCTGTTCCCCAAAAATTATTGAAATAAAAATTTTAAAATAATAATATTTGTGCTTGCATATTAGCCAGCAAACATATTTCAAAGCACTCTGAACCACGTAACAGAAAAATACATGTCTTTGTGGTCATATAGATCTCGGTTTGAATTACCCACTAATTATTTACTTACTTTGACAAATTACTTCCTTTCTCTGAACTAGAATTTTTCTAGCAGAATAAAGAGATAACAATACCTAAATAGTCTAGAACCATAATGGCACATAGTAGATGTTCATTCTGTTTCAGCTCCCTTCATCTGTGTAAAAGTTAAGTGAGAATGGTATTATTATTAATACACTTGAACATAAAGTCAAGAACAAAACATACTCTTAAAACAAACTAAAAATAACCCTCAAAAAGAATCAAGTATAGGCAGGGCATGGTGGCTCATGCCTGTAATCTCAGCACTTTGGGAGGCCCAGGCAGGTGGATCATGACATCAAGAGATCGAGATCATCCTGGCCAACATGGTGAAACCCTGTCTCTACTAAAAATACAAAATTAAGCTGGATGTGGTGGCACATGCCTGAAGTCCCAACTACTTGGGAGGCTGAGGCAGGAGAATCGTTTGAACCTGGGAGGCGGAGGCTGCAGTAAGCTGAGATCGTGCTACTGCACTCCAGCCTGGTGACAGAGCAAGACTCCATCTCAAAAAAAATAAAAAGAAAGAAAGCATCAAGTATATAGTTACGTACTCACATAAGGAGCTTCCGAGATACTGTTAAGTGGAGGGAAAAAAAAGTTTAAAAATAATATGTGTACGACTATCTTATATTTTGTTAAAATATTAATATTAATGCCAAATGATAATTTTAAATAATATATAGGTATTTAAAAATATATCGGATTTAAAATGTATAGAGAATTATTATAAAGCATACAAGTATTATTTTTAAATATATAGGAATATATACCAAATTGTTTAAAATTATCTGAGAAAAAGTGGAAGTATTCATAGGGGACTTTAACTTTCTACAATATTATATACTTCTCTAATATCTAGATTATTTTTAAAATATTAACTATGGGTGCATTGGCTCACACCTATAATTCCAGCACGTTGGGAGGCTGAGGTGGGCAGATCTAAACCCCTGTTTAGATTCAATAGCAATTAAGTTCAAAAATGTACTTGGATCCTAAAGATCTATGTATTATGTTTTAGCAATCACACTGAGTAATGTATATTTTAGAGTATGATGGGCTGCACTTGGTTCAGGTAATGTGGTCCCCAACAGTTATTCATACTAGTTACACATAGTACTATTCTAACATATGCATTTGTGTGTAAGTCTGGGCCTAGAAAGAAATGATTAAGCTTCCAGAAGATTGATATAACTCTCACTCACCAATATATTATCATCTGCATATTTTGCTTCTGCCATGAAACTCTGGATGGTGACCAAGATGTTCTTAACATGTCCCCTATATAAAGCTTGACTAAACTTTATATAGGTTTCTGACCATAGGCTCTTGATCTCTCTTGTCCTAGAGCATTTTACAAATATTGTGATTGCATATCCTTTCTCTGCCCCTTTGAAATGTAGATAAATCTCCCAGCCTCTTGCCTGTCTTACAGTTCCAAAAATGTCTTTCTCAAGAACCAAAGAACCATCCTTTTGAAATGTCAACATCAAGAAAAATAGCTCCCCCATCTCCCAGTCTCTGGGAGCATAGGAGTTTAACTCTCTAATTAGCTTAACTGATAGTCTTAACTAAGTCTACTCACATTGTCTAATCACATTGACCAACTTTCCCTCTAAACTAGTAGTACTTTGCTACTAGTTCATAGAAAGGTTTAAAAACTCTCCTGCCTTTTGTTATAGTGAAACTGAATTTATTCTCTCTCCCCTATGATAACAGGTTTCTTAGCCTGTTTAATTATATCAACTGCAATTTTTCTTTGACAATTGTCAGGAAGTTTGTATCTCTTTTAGAGAAAGTTGCTGCTTTCTCTGCTAAGTATTCTCACACCTGTTAGTATAGCTATTCTTTTATTTATTTGTTTATTTATTTATTTATTTATTTATTTAAAGACAGAGTCTTACTCTGTTGCCCATACTGGAGTGCAATAGCATCATCATGGCCCCCACTGCAGCCTTGACTTTCTGTGACCTCCTGGGCTCAAGCAAGCATCCTGCCTCAGCCTCCCGCGTAGCTTGACTACAGACATACACCACCCCACCCAGCTAAGTTTTGTATTTTTTTTTTAATAGCAATAGGGTTTTGTCATGTTATATTGCCCATGCTGGTCTTGAACTCCTGGGCTCAAGCACCTAGCCCTCCTCAGCCTCCCAAAATGCTGTGATTACAGGCATGAGCCACCACACCCAGCCTCGTATGGCTATTCTTAAAAAGACAAGAGGTAAGTGTTGGTGAGGATGTGGAGAAAAGGGAATCTTTGTGCGCTATTGGTGGGAATGAAAATTAATAAAGCTATTATAAAAAAAATGGAGATCCCTCAAAAAATTGAAAACAGGCCTGGCATGGTGGCTCACTCCTGTGATCTCATATTAGCCAGGCATGGTGGCTCACGCCTGTAATCCTAGCACTTCGGGAAGTGGAAGCCAGCGGATCACATGAGGTCAGGAGTTCGAGACCAGCCTGGCCAACATAGTGGAAACCCGTCTCTACTAAAAATACAAAAATTAGCTGGGTGTGGTGGTGCACACCTGTAATCCCAACTACTCAGGAGGCTGAGGCAGAAGAATCATTTGAACCTGGGAAGCAGAGGTTACAGTGAGCCAAGATTGTACCACTGCACTCCAGCCTGGGTGACAGAGCGAGACTCCATCTCAAAATAGAAAAATAAATAAAATATTAATTAATTTAGAATAAAAATAAAATAAAACCTTCTAAAAGAATTCACTTAAACCTCAAATGCAGCATATCTACACTCACCAAAAAAAAAAAAAAAAGTAAATTTCAAGGGATAACAGGCTTTGTGTTTCCTAAAAGGTATTCCACAGAACAGTAGTCGCATGAAAATAAATTCTCCATTCAAATAAGTTTGAAGTATCTTAGACAAAACCCATTCATTGATTGCGTGGGTTCTCACCTGTGAGAGCCTTGACCATGCTAAGAAGGAATGTGAATCTCTGAGAAGCTTTGCAATATGCAGCCTCTCCCAAACTTATTTGACTATGAACACCTTTTTGTAGGGATCATTAATGACTAAAAAAGGAAAGATACTACAATCAATTCAATGCACACTTGCCACAAACTAGCACTCTGGCTGCGCACCTGAGCTACATTCCTCACCCACCAGGAGGCTTGGCTCTATATGGAGACACTGAAAAGTCAAATTAAGCAGGCTGTTCTTGTGGCTTGTGGGCTTTCAAAGCAAAGAGCAATTTATGATTGAAATTTCCTAAACAAATCAGGAATCCTAAAATATGCTTGAGTAATCTCCCCTGGTGTTTTTTTGTTGTTGTTGTTGTTGTTGTTGTTGTTTTTTGGTTTTTGGTTTTTGGTTTTTTTGGTAAATTTTCTGGTTTGAACTTTCTGGAGTCAAGTCTGTTCACTACCCAGATTCATAGGAATGGAGGTCGTAGAGAAAAGTTAAAGGAGATGGCAGTGCCGTACTCAGAAAGAAAATGAGCCATGCCAAACTCCCCTCCCTCCTTCACTAGGTCGTGTGGAGTGAGCAACTAAACAGTGCCTGGACATAGTAAGACTCAGTAAATATACAGTTGAATTAATGGGTCCAAACATCACATTTCCCATAAAGTCTACCTTCTAAATATGTCTCCTATTGATTTGTTCTTGTTTACACTTCCATTCAGTTAAAAATAAATAGCATAAATTTATAATCAAGGAGATGCAGAAAATTTGATTTGAAATCAGAAACTGTTACAGAACATTGATAAAAAGATGATCAGCTTGCGCCTTCAGCATCTTTTTAATTTACAAATATGCCTACCACTGTTGGATTTTTTCACTTTTTATAGAAAATTCCCATTTTTGGCAAAGACAGGTATGACTTCTGAAAAACCACCTCGCCAGTCCCACGGGCATGGCCTTGACAGGGGCACCCTCTGGTGGCGGCCTCACTAAAGTGCAGACCCTGTTCTTGATTGGTGTTTGGTTTGCTTGGGTTTGTTTCCTGGCTTGCCTGCTTTATTATTTTATTTGTTTATTTTTTTGAGAAGCACCGAGTCTCTTTAAAAGGCACAATCTTTAAAAATCTAAGCATGTGGAATTTAAAAGCAATAGCAAACACCACACTGCATCACATCTTAAATTGCTGTGACTCAGGATTACTGCAATCTCATTTTTTTACTTTCTAAGTGTATTACTAATCTATAATAGCACATACAGAGAAAACAGAATAATACAGACATGCTAAAAACAGAACAACATTGTCATCAGCAAGAGACTTAAACAAAGTAATAATATATTATGCAGACATAATTTCTGATGATCAACCACCTTAGAAGTGAAGCTCACTCTTTTAGGCTATAAGCAGCAGGTCACATATCCTTAAACTTCCAAGGCAAACCTGTCAACCCCAGGAACTACCTGGGAGTAAATAGTTCTTTACCTTGGCCAGGGACTATGGAAAACAAGGAACAGTAAGTAGCATCCTTACATAATTTCGGTGGACAAATACCACAGCTTTGTCAGATAACTTCCAAAATAGTACTTAAAGAACACTTGGATATTTTACCTATCTTCTCCACTTTATATCAGTGATGAGCATATATTATCAACAGTACTCATCATTGCTAGATCGATTTTATTTCTCCACTGAATTATACCTGTAGAAGTATACATGTAGAATTATACTTGTATACTGAATTATACACATATGCATGTATATATATGTGTGTGTGTGTGTGTGTATACATAAATATATTTGCTGGCTATAGTTTGAGCCTTGGAAGGAGTAACATTCCATTCAGGGAAAGAACTGCTTCTTTATTTAACTGCTTTTGATTACACAAAGATCGAATTGATGGGCTATCTGAATACTGCGATATGAGAAAACAAAGGGCAAAATAGCTGTACATATTATGTCAGAAGCATAATAATTTCCAGCTAGTAGCATGAATGATAGAGAGACAGTGGGGATCTCAAGTTAGGTTATATAAACTGCTCCCAGCCCCATCTAAACTGTGTACTTTCTCTAGTGAATTGTTGAGCCCCAGAAATACAGGAGTCCCAAGAACAATTGACTGCTGGTGCTAACTGTTCTTAACCCACACGTGCTAAGAAAACACAACTGTAATCAAGAACTGGAGAACGAAGAAGCTATAAAGGAAGGAAGGAGAAAAGTCCTTCATCTTTTGTGAAGAAGTAACCTTTTTTTGCTGAAAGCCACCAACAAAGTGACCCAATGAATATATCCTTCCCACAGACACTACTGTCAGCTTAGCTTTAGGTCTGTTCTCTTTTTTTTTTTTTTTTGAAAAATCAATTAAAGAAATATTCTTTTTGTTTGTTTGTTTGTTTTGTTTTCTTTTTTTTTATTGTATATGCCTACTGTTTATTGTTTTTTTTTTTTTATTATACTTTAAGTGCTAGGGTACATGTGCATAACGTGCAGGTTTGTTACATATGTATACTTGTGCCATGTTGGTGTGCTGCACCCATCAACTCGTCAGCACCTATCAGGTCATCATTTATATCATGTATAACTCCCCAATGCAATTCCTCCCCCCTCCCCCCTCCCCCCTCCCCCCTCCCCCCTCCCCATGATAGGCCCCAATGTGTGATGTTCCCCTTCCCGAGTCCAAGTTTCCTCATTGTTCAGTTCCCACCTATGAGTGAGGTCTGTTCTTAAACAGAAAATTAATATTAAGTATCCACCAGGAGCCAAGCATGCTACTAAGCATTCATAGACATAGGAACTCTCAACTCTGTAAGGTGCAGAGGAAAATGCCAACTTATAGATGAAAAACTTAAAGGTTAGCAATATGCCTTAATTTGCCTGACTATCCAGTCAGTAAGTAACAAAGTCAGAAGTGAAATGTAAATAGGTCTGATTCTAATTACAGTGCTGTTTCCACCACACCAAATGCCTCATTCATTCATTCAATAAATATTTTTCAAGCATTTTCAACCATTATGCGCCAGGCATCAAAATAGTAGTGGAAAAGACTATGTCCTTATTTTCATGAAACTTGCATTCTAGCCAAGAAGGGCACACAATATGCAGGTAAATAATATATAAGCAAGGTCATTAGAGGTGGTGATTAGTACTTTGAAGGAAATAAGCAGCGTGATGTGATGGAAAGTGACAGAGAACACTTCCTTGGGTACTAAAGCAAGCTGGGAAAGGCTCTCTGAAAAGAAGACATTTAAGACAAGTCCTACAGGTTGAAAAGGAACCAGCCAGACAAACATCTCAGGGCCAAAGATTTCAGACAGAGGAAAAAGCAAGAGCAAAGGCCCTGATGCATTTGAGGAGAGAGAAAGGAGTCCAATGTGGCACAAACATAGTGAGCTACAGGAAGACTAGTACCAGAGAAGGTTGACAGAAACTAAATATTTAAGATTTTGTAGACCATAGTAACAAGTTTGTATTTTACTCAAAATTCAATAAAAAGTCATTGGAGATTTTATGTAGGGAAGACATTATCTGATTGTCATTTTATATAGGGGCTAGTTACAGGGAAATGTGAGTGGAAGCAGGGGACTAGTTAAAAAGCTATTACAGCAGTCTGTGCACAGATAATGCTACCTGGAACTAGGAGGCAGTGGTAAAAGCCAAGAGACTAATTTGATGGCTACTTCAGCAATGGTGTTAGAGCTAATGGTGTGTTAGACTGGATCAGGGATTCTTAATCAGTGATGATGTTGTACCCCCTCCCACACAGGATATTTGGCAATGTCTGGAGACATTTTTGATTGTCATAGCTAGGGGCATGTTACTGGCCAGCGAGCTGGATAGAAGCCAGGGATGCTGCTAAACATCCTACGATGCACAAGATTGTCCCCCACAAAAAAGAATTACTAGGTCTATCATGTCAATAGAACTAAGGTGGAAAAACTAAGAACTAAACAAGACTTGAAGAAAAAAAGAACGAGAATAGAACTGGAGAACAATTGAGACATTTGGGGTATATTTCAAAAGTAATACTGACAGGACATGCCAATACCTGTGGGGAGGGTTAAATAAAGTATAATTCCTAGATGTTTGCCTTGGGCAACTTGGTGGATGGGGTGCCACTTAGCAAGATAGCAAAAATTTCAGGAAAAGTAAGTTTGAGGGGAAAACGGAATGCAGTTAAGTATTCATTTTGGGTATTACATTCAAGATGACTGTTGGATATCCAGGTAGAGACGTCAGGTAGGCAATTAGGTATAGAAGCTTTGAACTCATAGGAAAAATATGGGCAAATATAAAATTGTGAGTTATGAATATTTGAATTGTATTTAAAAACTTGGAATTGGCTCGGCGCAGTGGCTCACACCTGTAATCCCAGGACTTTGGGAGACCGAGGCAGGTGGATCACCTGAGGTCAGGAGTTCAAGATCAGCCTGGCCAACATGGTGAAACCCTGCCTCCACTGAAAATATGAAAATTAGCCAGGTGTGGTAGCAGGTACCTGTAATCCCAGCTACTTGGGAGGCTGAGGCAAGGAGAATCGCTTGAACCTTGGAGGCGGAGGTTGCAGTGAGCCGAGATCGTGCCATTGCACTCCAGCCTGGGTGACAGAGTGAGACTCCATCTCAAAAAAAAGACTTGGAATCAAGTGAAATCACGTAGGGAGACAGATTAGGGAAGAGATGATAAGAAATGAGAAGGGAAGGGAACTGAAGGGACAAGAATGAAAGAGAAGGCAAAGGAAGAAAGTCAAGACTAACCCCTTAGGCACTCTTAATTTTTCTAAAGACGATGCAAAAAAAAAAAAACAGAAAGAACAGTCAGAAGAGTGGTGTCATAGAAGCCAATAGAGAAAAGGAAAGTATTTCGAGAAAGAGGCAGTGGTTAATGATGCAAATGCCACTAAAAGGTTGAGTAAAATGAAGAACCAGTAATGTCCATTAGCTCTGACAACTTGGTGACATTATGCAATGTCATATGCAATGTCATATGCAATGTCACTGGTGACATTAAGCAAGAGCAGTCTCCATGGAGTGGGAATGAAAGCTATTGTGAAATAAGTAGATGAGAGAAAAAGAGTCAGAGAGAGAAAATGCAGACAGTTTCTATAAAAAGGAGTCAAAGAAATAAGGCAGTTGTTGGATGGAGAGGTAGCGTCAAGAGAATTTTCTTTTGCTCCTTAATATGGATTATGTTGATATGCTGATGGAAATGGTCCAAGACAAGGAGACGGAAAGATAGCAGAAAAAGTGAAGTCTTTAAGAAAGTAAAAAAGAATGGGAACAAAAGTAGACGAGTTGTTCTTTAGTAAGAGTAAAGATATTTATTTCATTGTAACAAGAAACTGAGTCCAAGAGCAGGTAGGTTGAAAACATAAAACAGTTCTCTTATAATAGCGTTTATTTTTTTGATGGTCTCGATTAAGGCAGGTGAGGAAATTGACTGGAAGAAGCAGGGAAGGAGAAGAGATCTGAGGAAGGACAATCCCAAATGAGGATCCTTAATCAGTTGTTCATTTGTCATAATACTATGACTAGTGTACAGACATCCCACTAGAAACACAACCATCTGAACCGCATCACTGTAACCAAGATGCTGAGGATTACTGGAGACATCCACACAGCAGAATGACTGGAATTACTAGAAATGCTTACCCCAGACCAGTAGTCTTGTGTTAGAATGTTCACTCACATGCCAAAGGATTACATTATCTATTCTTCGATCTAAAATCTTGGTCTCTTTCCCTTCTCCTCCAACTCTTAGCAAATGAACTTGCCTAACATTTCACAGAATAAACAGAAGTTGTCAAATTGTTTCCTCTGATTTACTGTCATCATATCTACAAATCTACCTGCATTTGTTCCATCGTCTTCTTTATTCCTGTAACAATGGCCTAGTCAAAGGCCAATCTCCATTTGTTCTCTAAATCCAAAAACATCTTCTCTCCATAGCCTTTATTCCTGTAAATATTTCCCTGTTTTATATCTTCAGCAACGTCTTCTGTTGGGGAGATTTCCCATAATTATTTAAGTGTCTTATTTTTGAAAAAGAAGAAGGAAGGGAAGAAGAGAAGAGGGGGAGAAAGGAAAGAGAATGGAAAGTAGGAGAAATAAAGAAAAGAAAGAACCACCACATTCCCCTTTATTTAATACCATATCTCATCACACCAATTCACAACTGAAGTCTTCAAAGGCTGAGTTGCCTACAGATATTGCTCAATTCTGTATTCTTCACCTTCCATTTACTACTCAACATACTCTAATCCAGCTTTTGCCCTCATGACTCCAGTTCATAAATTTACCAGTCCTATTGTTGCCAATTTCAATGAACATATTTCAGTTTTGTTATTGTATTTGATCTCTCAGGAACTTTCCATACTTTGATCATTTAGCTGTTCTAAAAAAAAAAGAAAGGAAGATGGCCGAATAGGAAGAGCTCCAGTCTCCAACTCCCAACGCGAGCGACACAGAAGACCGGTGATTTCTGCATTTTCAACTGAGGTACTGGGGTCATCTCACTAGGGAGTGCCGGACAATTGGTGCTGGTCAGCTGCTGCAGCCCGACCAGCGAGAGCTGAAGCAGGGCGAGGCATCGCCTCACCTGGGAAGCGCAAGGGGGAAGGGAATCCCTTTTCCTAGCCAGGGGAACTGAGACACACAACACCTGCAAAATCGGGTAACTCCCACCCCAATACTGCGCTTTAAGCAAACTGGCACACCAGGAGAATATATCCCACACCTGGCCGGGAGGGTCCCACGCCCACGGAGCCTCCCTCATTGCTAACACAGCAGTCTGCCATCTAACCAAAACGGCAGCAGCGAGGCTGGGGGAGGGGCGCGCGCCATTGCTGAGGCTTAAGTAGGTAAACAAAGCCGCTGGGAAGTTCGAACTGGGTGGAGCTCACAGCAGCTCAAGGAGGCCTGCCTGTCTCTGTAGACTCCACCTCTGGGGACAGGGCACAGCTAAACAACAACAACAACAAAAGCAGCAGAAACCATTGCAGACGCAAACGACTCTGTCTGACAGCTTTGAAGAGAGCAGTGGATCTCCCAACATGGAGGTTGAGATCTGAGAACGGACAGACTGCCTGCTCAAGTGGGTCCCTGACCCCTGAGTAGCCTAACTGGGAGACATCCCCCACTGGGGGCAGTCTGACACCCCACACCTCACAGGGTGGAGTACACCCCTGAAAGGAAGCTTCCAAAGTAAGAATCAGACAGGTACACTCGCTGTTCAGCAATATTCTATCTTCTGCAACCTCTGCTGCTGATACCCAGGCAAACAGGGTCTGGAGTGGACCTCAAGCAATCTCCAACAGACCTACAGCTGAGGGTCCTGACTGTCAGAAGGAAAACTATCAAACAGGAAGAACACCTATACCAAAACCCCATCAGTACGTCACCATCATCAAAGACCAGAGGCAGATAAAACCACAAAGATGAGGAAAAAGCAGGGCAGAAAAACTGGAAATTCAAAAAATAAGAGCGCATCTCCCCCTGCAAAGGAGCGCAGCCCATCGCCAGCAACGGATCAAAGATGGTCAGAGAATGACTTTGATGAGATGAGAGAAGAAGGCTTCAGTCCATCAAACTTCTCAGAGCTAAAGGAGGAATTACGTACCCAGCGCAAAGAAACTAAAAATCTTGAAAAAAGAGTGGAAGAATTGACAGCTAGACTAATTAATGCAGAGAAGGTCATAAACGAAATGACAGAGATGAAAACCATGACACGAGAAATACATGAAAAATAAACAAGCTTCAGTAACCGACTCGATCAACTGGAAGAAAGAGTATCAGCGATTGAGGATCAAATGAATGAAATGAAGCGAGAAGAGACACCAAAAGAAAAAAGAAGAAAAAGAAATGAACAAAGCCTGCAAGAAGTATGGGATTATGTAAAAAGACCAAATCTACGTCTGATTGGGGAGCCTGAAAGTGAGGGGGAAAATGGAACCAAGTTGGAAAACACTCTTCAGGATATCATCCAGGAGAACTTCCCCAACCTAGTAGGGCAGGCCAACATTCAAATTCAGGAAATACAGAGAACGCCACAAAGATACTCCTCCAGAAGAGCAACTCCAAGACATATAATTGCCAGATTCACCAAAGTTGAAATGAAGGAAAAAATCTTAAGGGCAGCCAGAGAGAAAGGTCGGGTTACCACAAAGGGAAGCCCATCAGACTAACAGCAGACCTCTCGGCAGAAACTCTACAAGCCAGAAGAGAGTGGGGGCCAATATTCAACATTCTTAAAGAAAAGAATTTTCAACCCAGAATTTCATATCCAGCTAAACTAAGTTTCATAACTGAAGGAGAAATAAAATCCTTTACAGGTAAGCAAATGCTTAGAGATTTTGTCACCACCAGGCCTGCCTTACAAGAGACCCTGAAGGAAGCCCTAAACATGGAAAGGAACAACCGGTACCAGCCATTGCAAAAACATGCCAAAATGTAAAGACCATCGAGGCTAGGAAGAAACTGCATCAACTAACGAGCAAAATAACCAGTTAATATCATAATGGCAGGATCAAGTTCACACATAACAATATTAACCTTAAATGTTAATGGACTAAATGCTCCAATTAAAAGACACAGACTGGCAAACTGGATAAAGAGTCAAGACCCATCAATCTGCTGTATTCAGGAGACCCATCTCACATGCAGAGACATACATAGGCCCAAAATAAAGGGATGGAGGAAGATCTTCCAAGCAAATGGAGAACAAAAAAAAGCAGGGGTTGCAATACTAGTCTCTGATAAAACAGACTTTAAACCAACAAAGATCAAAAGAGACAAAGAAGGCCATTACATAATGGTAAAGGGATCAATTCATCAGGAAGAGCTAACTCTCCTAAATATGTATGCACCCAATACAGGAGCACCCAGATTAATAAAGCAAGTCCTTAGAGACTTACAAAGAGACTTAGACTCCCATACAATAATAATGGGAGATTTTAACACCCCACTGTCAACATTAGACAGATCAATGAGACAGAAAGTTAACAAGGATATCCAGGAATTGAACTCATCTCTGCACCAAGCAGACCTAATAGACATCTATAGAACTCTCCACCCCAAATCAACAGAATATACATTCTTCTCAGCACCACTTCGCACTTATTCCAAAATTGACCACACAATTGGAAGTAAAGCACTCCTCAGGAAAAGAACAGAAATTATAACAAACTGTCTCTCAGACCACAGTGCAATCAAACTAGAACTCAGGACTAAGAAACTCAATCAAAACCGCTCAACTACATGGAAACTGAACAACCTGCTCCTGAATGACTACTGGGTACATAACGAAATGAAGGCAGAAATAAAGATGTTCTTTGAAACCAATGAGAACAAAGATACAACATACCAGAATCTCTGGGACACATCTAAAGCAGTGTGTAGAGGGAAATTTATAGCACTAAATGCCCACAAGAGAAAGCAGGAAAGATCTAAAAAGAACTAGAGAGGCAAGAGCAAACACATTCAAAAGCTAGCAGAAGGCAAGAAATAACTAAGATCAGAGCAGAACTGAAGGAGATAGAGACACAAAAAACCCTGCAAAAAAACAATGAATACAGGAGCTGGTTTTTTGAAAAAGTCAACAAAATTGACAGACTGCTAGCAAGACTAATAAAGAAGAAAAGAGAGAGGAATCAAAAAGATGCAATAAAAAATGATAAAGGGGATATCACCACCGACCCCACAGAAATACAAACTACCATCAGAGAATACTATAAACACCTCTACGCAAATCAACTAGAAAATCTAGAAGAAATGGATAATTTCCTGGACACTTACACTCTTCCAAGACTAAACCAGGAAGAAGTTGAATCCCTGAATAGACCAATAGCAGGCTCTGAAATTGAGGCAATAATTCATAGCCTACCAACCAAAAAAAGTCCAGGACCAGATGGATTCACAGCTGAATTCTACCAGAGGTACAAGGAGGAGCTGGTACCATTCCTTCTGAAACTCTTCCAATCAATAGAAAAAGAGGGAATCCTCCCTAACTCATTTTATGAGGCCAACATCATCCTGATACCAAAGCCTGGCAGAGACACAACAAAAAAAGAGAATTTTAGACCAATATCCCTGATGAACATCAATGCAAAAATCCTCAATAAAATACTGGCAAACCGGATTCAGCACCACATCGAAAAGCTTATCCACCATGATCAAGTGGGCTTCATCCCTGGGATGCAAGGCTGGTTCAACATTCGCAAATCAATAAACGTAATCCAGCATATAAACAGAACCAAAGACAAGAACCACATGATTATCTCAATAGATGCAGAAAAGGCTTTTGACAAAATTCAACAGCCCTTCATGCTAAAAATGCTCAATGAATTCGGTATTGATGGAACGTACCTCAAAATAATAAGAGCTATTTATGACAAACCCACAGCCAATATCATACTGAATGGGCAAAAACTGGAAAAATTCCCTTTGAAAACTGGCACAAGACAGGGATGCCCTCTCTCACCACTCCTATTCAACATAGTGTTGGAAGTTCTGGCTAGGGCAATCAGGCAAGAGAAAGAAATAAAGGGTATTCAGTTAGGAAAAGAAGAAGTCAAATTATCCCTGTTTGCAGATGACATGGTTGCATATTTAGAAAACCCCATTGTCTCAGCCCAAAATCTCCTTAAGCTGATAAGAAACTTCAGCAAAGTCTCAGGATACAAAATTAATGTGCAAAAATCACAAGCATTCTTATACACCAGTAACAGACAAACAGAGAGCCAAATCATGAATGAACTTCCATTCACAATTGCTTCCCAGAGAATAAAATACCTAGGAATCCAACTTACAAGGGATGTAAAGGACCTCGTCAAGGAGAACTACAAACCACTGCTCAGTGAAATAAAAGAGGACACAAACAAATGGAAGAACATACCATGCTCATGGATAGGAAGAATCAATATCATGAAAATGGCCATACTGCCCAAGGTTATTTATAGATTCAATGCCATCCCCATCAAGCTACCAATGAGTTTCTTCACAGAATTGGAAAAAACTGCTTTAAAGTTCATATGGAACCAAAAAAGAGCCTGCATTGCCAAGAAAATCCTGAGTCAAAAGAACAAAGCTGGAGGCATCACGCTACCTGACTTCAAACTATACTACAAGGCTACAGTAACCAAAACAGCATGGTTCTGGTACCAAAACAGAGATATAGACAAATGGAACAGAGCAGAGTCCTCAGAAATAATACCACACATCTACAGCCATCTGATCTTTGACAAACCTGAGAGAAACAAGAAATGGGGAAAGGATTCCCTATTTAATAAATGGTGCTGGGAAAATTGGCTAGCCATAAGTAGAAAGCTGAAACTGGATCCTTTCCTTACTCCTTATACGAAGATTAATTCAAGATGGATTAGAGACTTAAATGTTAGACCTAAAACCATAAAAACCCTAGAAGAAAACCTAGGTAGTACCATTCAGGACATAGGCATGGGCAAGGACTTCATGTCTAAAACACCAAAAGCAATGTCAGCAAAAGCCAATATTGACAAATGGGATCTACTTAAACTAAAGAGCTTCTGCACAGCAAAAGAAACTACCATCAGAGTGAACAGGCAACCTACAGAATGGGAGAAAATTTTTACAATCTACTCATCTGACAAAGGGCTAATATCCAGAATCTACAAAGAACTCAAACAAATATACAAGAAAAAAACAAACAACCCCATCAAAAAGTGGGCAAAGGATATGAACAGACATTTCTCAAAAGAAGACATTCATACAGCCAACAGACACATGAAAAAATGCTCATCATCACTGGCCATCAGAGAAATGCAAATCAAAACCACAATGAGATACCATCTCACACCAGTTAGAATGGTAATCATTAAAAAGTCAGGAAACAACAGGTGTTGGAGAGGATGTGGAGAAATAGGAACACTTTTACACTGTTGGTGGGATTGTAAACTAGTTCAACCATTGTGGAAAACAGTATGGCAATTCCTCAAAGATCTAGAACTAGATGTACCATATGACCCAGCCATCCCACTACTGGGCATATACCCAAAGGATTATAAATCATGCTGCTATAAAGACACATGCACACATATGTTTATTGCAGCACTATTCACAATAGCAAAGACTTGGAATCAACCCAAATGTCCATCTGTGACAGACTGGATTAAGAAAATGTGGCACATATACACCATGGAATACTATGCAGCCATAAAAAAGGATGAGTTCGTGTCCTTTGTAGGGACATGGATGCAGCTGGAAACCATCATTCTTAGCAAACTATCACAAGAACAGAAAACCAAACACCGCATGTTCTCACTCATAGGTGGGAACTGAACAATGAGATCACTTGGACTCGGGAAGGGGAACATCACACACCAGGGCCTATCATGGGGAGGGGGGAAGGGGGAGGGATTGCATTGGGAGTTATACCTGATATAAATGATGAATTGATGGGTGCTGACGAGTTGATGGGTGCAGCACACCAACATGGCACAAGTATACATATGTAACAAACCTGCATGTTATGCACATGTACCCTAGAACTTAAAGTATAATAAAAAAATAATAATAAAAAAAGAAAGAAAGAAAAAGGACTTTCTACGCATTGGATAATAACTGCCCTCTCCAAGTTTTTCTCCTCAGTTGCTTCTTCTCCGTCTTTTATACTCCACCACTTGTCACACTTCAAAACAGTGGACTTCCTCAGGACTGATTCTTAGGCCTTGTCTCTTCTCATTTTATATAAGAGACAGCGAATTGACAACCTACTAGTTCAATCCCCAATGTCTAGAACATTGTCTGGAAAAATATTAACTATTGAATAAATATTTGAGTAATTAATTAGAGGTATAGAATGCAATTGGGCTTTAGAAAAAGGAGACAAGGACACATTGTGAAACTAACCACTAAGGCAAGCTCCAAGACAAGCAATTTCTCCTCACCTTACATCAACAAGTTCTCAAGCTAATTAACATAATCTACCTAGACTGGAAAACCAATTAACAAGGCAACAATTGATGCTTAGGCACCTCCTTGACATCTGGTGATTTTTAAACAAAATTACGGAGCTGTTTGGAGTATTTTAGCCCTTAAGCCAAGAGTCTACGATCAAGAAAACCATATAATTAAATTATAGAGACAAATGAGAGTTAGTTTAGCCCTCCCAGTAAAATGAGAGTCAAATAAAAACACTACCATCAGCTTGTCTGCTTGACTCTCTCCTAAGATTCAGTGCTGGGTTTTGATGCTTATCCATCATCTCTGTTATCTATTCAGTAATATTCAACAAAGAAAGGCCAGGACAGACAAAGAGTACAGTCTGATTTGCCTCTTTGCAGAACAATGTCATCTCAACATAACCCTGCCCAAATTCAACTTCTTCCGAAATCAACTGATCAGCAAAGAATAGCTTCATACTAAATTCATTCAGAAACGGTTGTTCATCCAAGATATGACTCTATACGAAGTCACTGCAGACGAGCTAATCAACAAAGAACTGCCCCATCAAAAACTCATCCAAAAACAGCTATTATTCAAGATTTTACTCTACACAAAGTCTGAAATCAACTTCTCAGGAAAAAGCTCCCTTGCCTAAAGCTCATCCATAAGCAACTGTTTGGGCAGGATAGGGCTCTACAGTCATCCCTGCTTATCTTCAGAGGATACATTCCAATATCACCAGTGCATGCCTGAAACCACAGATACTATCGAACCCTATATGCACTATCTTTTTTTTTCTATACTATACAATTACATTGTATAGGGCAAGTAGTGTATACAGAGTGGATGTGCCAGACAAAGGGATGATTCACATCTCTTGCCGGACAAAGCTGGACAGTGCAAGATTTCATCAGGCTATTCAGAATAGCATTCAATTTAAAGCTTATGATTTGCTTGTTTCTGGATTTCTTCATTTAATATTTTCAGACCATGGTTGACCATGGATAAGTGAACCATGGAAAGCAAAACCAAGGATAAGGAGAAACTGCTCCACACAAATTCAGACAAGGTCATCTGCAAATAATTCTTTTATCCAAAAAGCTATTCAGCAACCAGCCCCTGCAAAGAAACTCACTGAAACAAGCCAATATACAAAGCGCTGCACCATCCAAACCACAACCAGAAATAGCTGCCTCTAAACAAACCCATCTTAAACTAACTTAGCAGGATGCTTCCCCGTCAAAAGCTGGTCCAAAAACAGCTGTTTAGTTACATTCTGGATCTACACAGAACCACTCAAGAATAACAAATAAGCAAAGAGCCAGCCCAATGCAGTGGCTCATGCCTATAATTCTAATGCTTTAGGAGGCCTATGAAGGAAGATCACTTGAGGCCAGGAGTTCAAGACCAGCCTGGGTGACATAGTGAGACCGTCATCACTACAAAAAAAAAAAATTTAATTAGCCAGGCACGGTGGTGCATGTTTGTAGTCTCAGCTTCTTGGGAGGCTCAGGTGGGAGGAAGGCTTGAGCTCAGGAGTTTGAGGCTGCAGTGAGCTATGATCATGATACTACACTCCAGCCCGGGAGACAAAAAAAAAATTTAAAAAGCCAAGAGCCAGCTTGTTACTAGTGGAAGTTATCCAGGTTACTGGCAGTGAATCCATACGGGTCTGCCGCAACTCAATTCTTGCCTCCTCAGAAGAAATAATTCGACTGAGAGGCATAAGACAGAAAAAGAGACCAATGAAAGTTTCAGAGCAGGAGTGGAAGTTTATTTGAAAAGGTTTTATAACAGGAAAGAAAGGAAAGTTCACTTGAAAGAGGCCCAAGCGAACACCTGAAGGTCAAGTCCAGTGTTTAACCTTGATCCTAGGACGTTTTAGGCTGGACCCTTCCCCACGATTCTTTCCTTAGGGTGAGCTGCCTGCATGCGCAGTGCCCTCCTTACCCTTGGGAGGTGAGCATGTGCGATGTGTTTAGGAAGTTGTACACATGCCCGTCTGAGGTTTTCTTCACTTTTCTGGTAGTGTGCCCCCAGAAGGTCATACTCTGCCATTTTGTCTCCTAATGTACATGCCCAGGAAGTTGCTTCTCCCTGGCATCTACATTCAGTTAACACTTTAGTGCAATGGGTGTGGACCATCAGGAAATGGCCTCTCCCTGGCACCGGCTGCCAATTTATAACCTTTGGAGATGCAATGTGATCATTGCCAAACCATCACCCAACATTCCTTGTGGGTGAGGGAGAGCCCTTTCCAGCCCCGCTTATGCCTGTCTAACTACCTGTAACAAGCCCATCTAAAATGCATCCAAAGTAGTCATTTCATCAGGGATTACCTTTTTCATCTAAGCAGTTAGAAAGCAAGGAAGTGTGCTGTCCAAAGCTCCTCTTAAAACAGCAGTTCAGTCAGAAGCCTACTCTCCAAAAACTCATATGAAACCTGTAGCCAATCAAAATTTCCTCTATCAAAATATTTCCCAAAATCTGCTATTCATTTTTTAAAAAATAAATCCCAATCTTACCCAAAGCCACCTTTTAAAAAGTCTGCTCATATCAAATTTTATCCAAATCCACAAATCAACAAAAGACCTGGACAAATTCAATCTAATAAAAGTGAATTTTTTTCCTTTTACATCCCTCTATACAAACCCACATCTAGATTCAACATTTTTATTTTCAAGCTCTCACTCTCAAACCCAAACCAGTATAACTACCCCAGCTATCACTACTTCTAAAGCAACTTCTACCACCACCATATCTGCAACTCCAGTTTTAACTATAACTTCCATGCTATCATCTGCTACAATCATAAATCAAACCACATTATCCTATAACATCCCAGAAACTGTCATATACAACAGCAACTTTGAAACAAAGGTTCCTCCCTATGATGGCACCAAACTATACGTTGACTCGGCATCCAACTTTGAAATCACAGAAACTTCTTATGACACCACAAAATACATACTGACCTTCCATTTGACTTTGAAGCTACAAATTTGCTCAATTGTGTCTACAAAACCGAAAGTAACTGCCCAATTGACAGTATTAACTCAAAGAATATAAATTTCCAAAACCTTCCTTACCCTTACCTAAAGCATTATACTGTCATCCAAACACTGAAATCATGAATTAATTACTCACCCTAGTACTGCCTCTCTTACCTTCCCTTCAGCAACCTCATCTATTCTCCATTTTCAGGGTATTCTTTCCTATTTTCAATATTACACCCAAGCTTATTTGTTTAATTCCATAAGTGTGTAATTCTAGTGTTGAGTTGCAATATTTCTACATAGGCCAGGTGCAGTGGCTCATGCCTATAATCCCAACACTTTGGGAGGCTGAAGCGGGAGAATTGGTTAAACCCAGAAGTTCAACATCATGAAACCCATCTCTACAGAAAATTAGCCAGATGTGGTGGTACACACCTGTAATCCAGCTACTTGGGAGGCCGAGGTGGGAGAATCACCTGAGCTGGGGAAGGCAAGGCTGCAGTGAACCAGGATAGCGCCACTGCACCCCACCCTGGGAGACAGAGGGAGATACTGTCTCAAAAAAAAAAAGAAAGAAGAAAGAAATATGTCTACATAGAAAGAATACAAAGTTGCCACACTCTTTCAAGCTTAACCTTGTTTCAGGAGTAAATTTGGTATAATATATCCACATTTGTAATGACACTGTACACTGAACTTTATCACTTATGACAAAGGTCAATTCAATCTGCCAAGAAGTCTGAACATAGTTTTCTGATACTCCTTCTGAGCAAAACTTTAAAAGATTAGTAAAAACCTATACGGTTTGATCTATTTAGTAGAATTTTAGATATGTTTAATTCAGTGGCTGTTTTTCAGGCACCTACTAAACTACTCCATAGAGAAGTGGCTCTACTTCTGGCCTCCAAGCATAAGTCCTAGTTTCCTCTGGGGCCATAAGATCTGGTTGACAATCTTAAATACTTTTGTAAATGTATATTTATTGTTCTATCACACACAAGCTGAGAACTAAAGAAAATATCAAAACATATAATCTTCCTTGAAATTTAATATCCCAAAACAGTAATCAAATAACAATGGCATCAGGCAAGGTAGAATAAAAAAAATAAGAAAGTCATGAATTCCAAAAGCATCTCAGAGAAAGAAAAGGCTAACTCCAAATGAGGGGAACAAAAAGAAAGACTTCATGAAGGTGGTAGCATAAAGAAGGATCTTTAAGGGTGAGTAAAACATTGACAGTCAGGGATGAAAAAGAGGAGTCCAGGAAGAGGAAATAACATGAACGAATGCAGAAAAATAAGATCAAAATGCAACGTGGCTCTTTTCTGACCTTTTGTGCATACATCCGCTTTGCCTCTACCACATTATACAGTGATACAATATTTGCTGCTTTTTCCACAAGAACATAAATAAGGGCTTCATCTTATTCACTTTTGTACCCTAGCACCTTGTACAATACCTTGTCCAGTACAGTGGAGGCTTCTGTGCAATCAAGCTATTACTATAATTAATGATAATCTTATGTGCTGAATCCTTTTGATGTTGTGGTGAGTTACCAAGTGATGTAAGGAAATATAGAAAATGTCCAGTCTGTTTTATCCTTTCACTGCCAAAAAGATGCTCTTAGACTGAGATTCACAAAGAGTATCTCAGGTCTGGGTAATCTTAGATCTTCCTACATCCATTGAGTGTGATGGAGTTGGAAAGGGGGTATGTTTCTTGCCTTGAGAAATCCTAGAAAGCTCAGGGATGATACAAATCACTAAGGAATTCCACCAAGACTCCTCTAACCCAGAGATTTTTAACCTATTTCTTTACAGTTGGGCTCTCAGGAGATCCATGAAATCCCTGAAGTTATTTCATAATCATTACATTCATGAGCACATATGCATTTTTCTGAGATGCTATGTGCATTCAATCAGCTTCTCAAAAGGGTCCATAACCCAAAGAAACTTACAACTAAAGCTAATAAGATTAAGGAATGCCTAGACCTAAAGGGCTAAGAGATGTGTCCTATAGTTCATAAAACACTTTAATGAATTCTGATGTTCTATGTCATTTTGGAAACATAAATTATCTCACTGTTTTTGCTGATGTCTCCTTGTCTTGGAATGATTTAAGAATTTTTTTCCTTTTACAATATGTATTTCTGGACTCTCAACTCCATAATTACATTATTGCAAGTTATCTGCTTGCAGACTTAAAATTTCTTGTCTAAGAAATTACTCAGTCTTCTTAATTTTGCTTGTTTATTTTGATCTAATCCCACTGACTGCTCAGTTTCCTGGCTAGGGCATGTCCAATTCCCGTTGAGGGTTGGAGTCATGTCTGCAACAAGCAGTTGACTCATTGTGAGGTCCCTAAATCACCTGATGCCCAGTCACAAAGAATTATTCAGTTCAAATGAGCTATTGAGTAGAACCATACTCTAGACTAGCACTATAACACAGGTCTCCTCACCTAAGCCAAGAACAACAGTGACATAAAATTCAACTCTACCTCCACCCAAAAAATATATAGACATAGGATGCTCCCAACCCTCTACATTCACTGAAAATAATGCCCAAAGAAAGCAGATGCCCAGTGTCACGGAGTCCCTCTCTTGCAATGACCTGCTTGAATAGTTAATGTTTCCCCCAACAAAACCTAAGCTCTTTGAGGGCAGAGTTTTTGTCCCTTTCATTAATTGTTTTATCCCAGAGACTGACACAATGTTGGTGAACAAAGAGTGAATCTATGTTAAATGAGGGCTGGAAAAACGAATTGATTGAATAAAAGAAACAATGAATTTGCCTGTGAAATCCCATGGGAACATTAATTTGCTTTCCTTCCACATCCTTCAGCACCATGTTTCATTGCCCCTCTCACTATCAACCGCTTTAACATGCTAGTCTGTCTCATGGATTATACTTATTCTCCAAATCCACCTAAAGCCCAATCTCTTCTCTAAAATTTTCCCTCAACTCAATCTTACTCTGTTTCCCCATATTATATGCCTTTACCATTTATTCATCAACACTGAATGACCATGTGATGCTTTAAAATATTATAAACACGAAAGACTGAAGAAATATAAGATGGGGCCCTAGGAACTCTCCATCTAGTTCAAGAGAAACAAAAAGTCAGGAAATAATAAAAGAGCCATACAAAGTAATATCTGACCAAGTGCCAAAATCAGTGATAGAAACAAACAAAAAAAGCTATAGATAGTTAAAATTAGATATCATCTTCAACCCTGTCTTCCACTGCTATCCTCACCCCATCTTGTTCCAGTGACAGAAAACAATGTCACTACTTTAAATCTGGACCTTTGATCGGCCCGGGTGCTCTCCTTGTGTTCTTAATAATTTTTTTTTCTTCAAATCCCAACTCAAGGATGATCTCTTTTAAGCTTTTCCTGTCCTTTGTCCCCAACAAAATTCACCACACTCTTTCTTACACCTGTGAATACTCCTATATTTGCACGTACTTGTTGATCATGTGTTTCTCCTCCTACGTAGTGTTCCCCATTCCTAGCAGAGTATCAGAGTAACAAACATTGATTATATAGATAAATCAAATAGTTAGAGAGAAGCTTTGAAAAAAAAGTATCATCTCAGTTAATTTTCCATTAATAGACACTCTATAGGTTTACATTTTTGTTTTTTAAAGATCAAATCGCAAATCCCGGTGCAACACAGGCTCATCATTGATATGATCTCAGAAACTCATAAACAGACCCCTGCCTCCCTCTGTGGCATATCTCAAAAATTCCAGGTGAAGCCCACAGCTTCATGGTAAAATGTTAAGTAGAACTTAACTGTTCTTCTTGTAAAAGAAATCTCAGTTGATTCCCTGTGTTTTGTTTAGGTAATAGTATCATTTTCCCTATTTAATATAAAGCAAGCCATTCACCATTTGGCCATATTTACTGAAACGTAAAATGTACATATCCTTTGATACATTGCTTCTAAGAATAACACCTATGAAAATACTCCCACATGTGTGGAAAAAAAGGTTCTATAAGAATGGTGCTTGTGACACCTTTGTAATTACAAAATAAAATGGAAATGGATTAAATGTCCATCAAAAAGAAATGTGATATGATATAATGTTGTGTACACATTAAATAAAATAAACCTGTATGTACTAACACACAAAGTTGTCCATTATTTGTTAAGAAAACATAAGTTCTAGAGCAATCTACATAATAGACTTCATTTTTTAAACTATGCACAGAACCCTATATTTTGATGTTTGATTTATGTGTTCATACATACATGATAAAACACGTACATCTGAGAAATTATTTGGGAAGAAGAGGGAGGTGAAGAAGCATTTAAATTATTTTATTGTCTGCATCTTTTTTTAATTACATAAGGTATGTCTCCCTGAAACACCTTCTATTCAAATGGTAGACATTGGGTAATATCGTGTCTGCAGCTAATAACCCACCTAATGAAGTGTTGGGAAATGAAAAAAACCAAATGATTTAACAGACAGCTAAATCCTGATTGGTCTCTCAGTTTCCAGTCTCCTGGAACTGAGTTTAAATTTCTTCTACAAACACATACATCATTGAAGGGTAAAAATTTTCACCAGAGTAAACCTGAGAAATCAACTGGACTTTAAGTATTATAGATTTTGCTTCCTGGACACAAAGGTAACATTAATTGACCATGTTTCAAGTAGAACATTCGTTTTTAAAGTATCATTTTCTCTTAAAAGGAAAAAAATACAGTGGAAGAGTAACACTGTTTTGTTGTTGCAGGTAGCAATTTGAAACATGAAGACTACGATTCTACTGTTTTGCCTTCTAGGATCAACTCAGTCATTACCAGTAAGTATGTTATGTTTGTTTTATATGCCAACCAGCTTCAACGGCATCTCTAGTTGCAGACCTACCTCTCTCCTGCCCTCCATCAAAACTGCTCTGTTTTGTGACTCATTCCCTGAGAGTGTCCAGTGTTTATTTTCCAAGGCAGAAAATGACAAGCTAATAAGTTTTTGGTACATATTTCAATGTACTTGTATTTTTTAAATGCATCCACTCCATCGTGGCAAAAGGTCAATTATTTTGGCAGAGCAATAGGCTAGAAATTAGGAGACAAATGAATACCTTAAGTGGATGATTATTTTATTTTCCAAAAAGAAATTTTTTCTTGGCAACTAGTTATTTGCTCATGAACAAAGATGATATTTTCTAATTTTTCTACTCAGAAACACTAAATATCTAGATTGTATAAATTCTTTAAAAAAAGACCACCAAAACATATGATACCAAAGGCGTATGATTAAAATGATCAAAATTTTTGACTTAGAACATTCATCATACATAGTATTCACATATAATAGGAAAAAATTTAAAAGCACTAGAACTCCAACATTTGCTCCATTATTTTGTACACATAGAGAAGAATGGTTTGGATCTCTAGGTGGACTTCTCTTTGACTGTTCAAGATGGTTCAAGATCATTAAGAAAAAAATTACAATACACTTGCTATAAAATAACAGAATAAAAGAAAGCATACTTAGTTGGGCCTCAAGCTTACTCAAAACTTCGGCATCCATTCATACAATCAACAAATATTTATTAAAAACTATATATGCCAGACATTGTGCTAGGTGCTGAAGAAACAATAGTGAGAAGGAAAAAAAAGGCATGATCCTTCATGGTGTTCACAAGGATTGTAAACATTAATCAATTTTTTTATTTTTTTAACTTTTTAATTTTTTATTTTTACCAGTATCTCTTGCCAATTTTTTATGTTTTACTCAAACGATTTTTAAAGAAATGTTAAATTATAAATAATAACTGTGATTAGTTATGTGAAGGAAATGAACAGGGTGGGATTATGCGGGGGGAGGATGAAACAAGATACGGTAGCCAAACTCCTTCTTACTTTATCGCAAATATAAACGTGTGTGTGTGTGCGCGTGTGTGTGTGTCCTCCTTGAAAGAAGTTGTCTGTAAAAGTTTAATTTTCTAAACAAGGTAAAGTATGAAGTTAATTTTTTTTATAGAACAAATGCTTCTTTCACTTCGCCAAATGCAATTACCGAAAGATTCTTCAAAATACAGTTTCTTTAGTATATTTAAATTACCACGTAATTGGTAAAAACTCAAAATCAGCAAAACTTTCCAGGAGCGCAACTCTCATGTGAAGTGGGCTGGGGTGGAGCAGGCCTGCTGTGCAGGCTACGGCAAATTGCTAATAGACAATGAGAACAGCTAGAGAATTAGTGGGGCAGGGCAGCAGGGAGGCGACACTGAAATGTCTATTCGGTATAGAAACAATACCAAATGAAACATCAGGACACATAGACAAGGTATTTTTTACTATTTGTAAATGAATTTACTGAGTTAGCATAAAGTTATAAAGAGTGAATCCATTTGCAAATGTGGACACATACAACAGCCTAGCAATTATTTTCAGTAGATCAAAAGTTTGAGGAAAAGTACCAGATGGAAAACATAATGTTAGAAAAAATAAATATAAGACAAATCAAAGTCACAGGAAGTGAAGGCCCTAGAAGAAAACAAGATTTTATTCCTCCAACAAATATTTGTTGAGTGCTTACTATATGCCAGACATGGATTTATCTTCTTGAGATAGATCACTGAATAAACCACAGTGTTGCCACCCTTGCAAAGTCTATATTTTAGCAAGGAAACAAATGATAAATGGTGAGCAGTCTAAATCTGTAGGTCACATGACAGGATAGGAGGTGGTGGGCACTACATAAAAAAGACCCCAGAGCAGGGTGAGATGGAGCAGGCTGGTGGTGCACAGTGGAGAAGGGGCAGACTGCATATTCAGGACAGCAGTCAGGTTTGGCCTCAATAAAGAAGTAGGTGAGAGAGTGAAGCCAATGTCCGGGGAAAGAACATTCCAGACAGAGGGAACAGGTGGAGGTGAAATTCTGAAGCAGGAATGGACTTTACCTGTCCCAGAAACAGCAAAAAGGTTGGATGGCCAGAGCAGAGTGAGGGAAAGGAAATGAGGTGGGAAAGATCAGAGAGCTACTGAGGGCCTGGATCATGAAGACCCTGTAGACCCCTGTGGGGTCTGTGGCTTTTACTCTGAGTGAAATTGACAGCCGTTGGCCAGGCACGGTGGCTCATGCCTGTAATCCCAACACTTTGGGAGGCCCAAGGTGGGCAAATAACTTCAGGTCAGGAGTTCAAGACCAGCCTGACCAATATGGTGAAACCCCATCTCTACGAAAAATACAAAAATTAGCTGGATGTGGTGGTGTGCACTGGTAATCCCAGCTACTCAGGAGGCTGAGGCAGGAGAATCATTTGAACCCAGGAGGCGGAGGTTACAGTGAGCTGAGATCACGCCACTGCACTCCAGCCTGGATGACAGAACAAGACTCCATCTCAAAAAAAATAATAGCAAAGAAAGAAAAGAAAAAAAATGGTAGTCATTGCAGGAACTCAGCAGAGGAGTGACAAGATTAGACTATCATTTTCACAGGGTCACTCTGGCTGCTATGCTAACAATAGATTGTGGGAGATGAAAAGACTTACTTATGAAATATATATATATACATACACACACACACACAAACACACACACACACACACACACAGATAATCTTAAAGCTGAAAGGGACCTCCTAGAACAGGTAATACCAACCTCTCCTTTTTTTTTTTTTTTTTTTTTTTGAGACATAGTCTCGCTCTGCAACCTCCTGCTCCTGGGTTCAAGCGATTCTCCTGCCTCAACCTCCCAAGCAGCATTTTGTATTTTTAGTAAAGACAGGGTTTCACCATGTTAGCCAGGCTGGTCCTAACATCCTAACCTCAAGTGATCCTCCCGCCTTGGCCTTCCAAAGTGCTGGGATTACAGGTGTGAGCCACAGTGCCCAGCCCCAACCTCTCCTCACAACTAAAGGGAAACTCCAATGTGAAACCAGAACTGCTCCAGAGTAACCTTAGATGACTCAAGGTCTGCTGCAGAGCCAGAGGGCCACACCCCTGTGCCTTCCAGGATGCCTCCAGGAGCAAAACCAGATTTGGTCAACCTGCCAAAAGAGAAGCTTTTTTATTTGGAGACTGAGAGCACTTACAGGGATCTAGCACTAGCTCTGCTGCTCACCATGTCACCTTGGGCAGTTTACCGTAAGCATCAGTTGCCTCATCTGTTAGACAAAGTAATACAACTAGACCAAATGTGTAGAAGGAATATTTTCATATCTAAAATTCAGAGATTTTTAATACACTAATAAAATATCCAGGCCAGAAAGAAAACTGAACTTCTGTTACAAGAGTGATGTGGCAGGCATGGCAAAAGTGGAAAGCTTCCTGAAAAGGTAGTAAGAATGATGGCAGCTTATCTCAAGCCCTGAGAAAAAGCAAATGTGCACAGAGCTAACGTACAGATTATATATTCATGTCCTGGCAAAAGATAAAGGCAGGTACAAAAAAGAAATGGGAGCCAGGAACCCCCACAAGATATCCCATGTGCTCAGGTGCATCCCAGCCCCCGTGCCCCCACACCATCCCACCCCTCCTGGGCTGGCATTTTTCCACTCTACAATTACATGTCCTACCATGCACACAATGTTTCAGGGAATTAAACTCCTCTAAAATACTCAAAGCCTTAATGTAGACATTTTTGCATTGGGGGCAACCTGGATATAAATGGATACAAAATCTTAAACACATTCCTGCCTCATCAAATATGTATTTGTTTTCACAAAAGCAGCTCAAACCTGCTTTGGGACTCCCTCCCACAAAACTGGCTCCGGATCAGGGAACACTACCAAACCAACAGCAGTCAAATCAGGTAAGAGTCCTACAAAAGGGAACGTGTACAAACCAGTAAAGAAAACACATTAAGACTGGTAGGTTTAAAATCAAAATTTACATGAAGACTGTACAAGACTGAACAAGAGAGAGAGGCTTTTCATTTGGGAGTAGAGAAAAGAACTGATACAATTTTCTGAAAAATTTGCAAAGGAAAAGTAAAGCACTCTAACTCTTTTTCCTTTTATTTAAATAATAATTTGGTTTAGCAGTGAAATCTAGTCAACTTTGAAAAGGAATAACAATGTCTATTTGCAAAGCTTGGTCATCTATGGCCTTGAGGTACTATGGCATTATCATATGCAGTATTTGCTAGCAATAGTAGGGAATCAGAGGTGATCTATAAAAAATAACTGCAGATTTCCTCCTGGTTTTGTGAAGTTTCATTGTTGTTGATGTGTTGATGTGTTGCTATTTAATCTGTTTCTTCAAAGCGTAAATACTTTTGAAAACTGCAATATCTTTTGGCAACTATGCTCCCTCCCACTTCAACTCTTCCTCTGCCGTGAAGGACCGTGGCTTACCTACTTCTACATTTTGTGTAGTACAATCAGATAACACTAGAGTCTAAAGTCTTCTCCTTAGTCAACAGAACACTCAAGTCAAGAACCACTTCCCCCTCTTAAGGAGACTGAATCTTACACAATTTGGGAACCCTCTTTAAGAAAAAGAATACAAAATTAGATATGTAAAATTAAGTACTGAAATAAATAATTATAATTGGATAAGAAATAAGAGTAAATCACAAATTTTCTGAAGCTGATAAGTACCGTAAGCTTGAAACATAGCTAGGGGACCTCCCAGGGCCACAAACAGGGCAATGCTACTGAAAGGCCCCGAGGCTTCATCTTTATTTACCTTCACGGTAAATCCACCTCTGACAGGAGTGTCAATTACATGAGGTTATCCACCACTGACAGCCTAAGGGAGCAGGCAACCTCTTGTCTCACACATCACTTTCAATCCCCTGCAGGTCTTTCCTTCTTTAAGTCTGATACCATTAACACAGATGCTCACACTGGGGTCAGATCTGCATCTGGTAAGTGATCTTTTATATTATTCTAATACCCATTGTGAAATAAATATAATGCCTAATGTTATGGTGGGGGGAGCATGCATATGGATGTGTATATCCACAAATGAAAACACACACATACTTATTCACGTAGATAAGTTGAAAGAGAGGAGAGAAGAGTCCAAGGGAGTTGGACATCATTAAAAGTTTTTCTTAGCAAGAGAGTCTCTAAACAGATGGATCTAATTCTTTCCTTCCCCAGTTTCTCTATCCTCTTCTCCTCCTCTCTCAATTCCTCCACCATACCTTCCTTAAGGCCCCTACAGCATCCCCACATCCACATAAACACTATCATTGCTATTGTCACCCCCAATGACAGGAGTAAACTGGAAGAGATAGAAAGATCTTCAGTGTCTTCATATAGAATATCTGTATAGATCTTCAGTCTTCTCACAGAATATCTGTACAATCTGCTTGGAAAGAAAAATAAGTTTCTTTCCTGACTTAAAGTGGACTTTTTTAGTGGTCAAATTTAAATATAGTTCATGTTCCAGACAAAATATGTATTCTGAACCTCATAATTTTCATACGTAACCTAGAGGAGTTAATTTCTTAATTGTAAAACAGCTATCAGAAAATTTTCAGAAATAATTGCTCTTGTAGCCAAAAAGGGAAAGCAAGGATACAAATAAATCAACTAAGTAATTCTCAAACAGAAAAGGTTAAATGCCAAAGAAAAACTTAACAGGGGAAAAGTTAGCAATAGCCCCTGTGGTTGTACTAGCAGACTAAATAAGTCTTTAAATTTCATCTTTGTGTCTAAGTATACATCCAATAGAATACTATGTATTTATATAGCAAATCCTTCCTTTAAATATATTTTATGTTTAGTAAAAACATTTTAGTTTCCTAAATATCCAAACTGAAAAAAAAAAAAAAAATACAATGAAAGTCTTCTTCCTTGCCCTACAGTTAAATCCTGCTGCAGGAATGACACCTGGTACCCAGGCCCACCCACTGACCCTGGGAGTGTTGAATTTACAACATCAACTGCAACCACATGTAAGTTGAACAGCTGGACTTTAGTTTTAATATTAGAGAGCATTTTCTCTCAGGGGAAAGCCTACAGTAGAAACAGAATTTTTTAAAGCTTCTTGAAAATTTTGCCCAGATTGTTAGCTGACGAATGTTCTACTGAACATAGAACAGTATTTAACAATCTGATTCTTAATGAAAATTCATGAAAACTTACCCAGAGAACTGACCATGCTACACCACAACCTCTCTAGAATATAATTTTAATGGAAAATAGGAAACCTTGAAAAGTTGGGGAAGATTGAAAAGTGAAAAATATATGGGGGGAAATTGAGAGATCCCAAGATTTTTTCTAGCATATTGTTTTCTCTTGAAGACCTTCTGGGTGACCAAGATCATCTCAAAGAAAAATTAAGAGGTGTATAAAGTTTATCTTCAGCAAATCTAATCGTCCCATTTTTGTGCCCTTTTTTTCATTCCCTCTTGAAAGTCCCCAAGGACTTTTCAGTATTTACCATTTACCACCTCCCACTATCACTTGCTTTCAAAAACAAACAAACAAAAAAAAAAAACCCTGAAAATCCTCTTACACTAAGATACAAACTTAAGGCATCACCTGTTTTTGAAGTGCTTGCATTTTAACACTGAACAAATTCCAAATTTTTACCTTCTTGAAACTTTTCTAAATAGCATAATAGGCTCCAGAGGGGCTGGGTGCAGTGGCCCATGCTGTAATCCCAGCACTTTAGAAGGCCAAGGCAGTAGGATCGCTTGAACCCAGGCATTTGAGACCAGCCAGGACAACACAGTGAGACTTATCTCTACAAAAATAAAATAAAATAAATAACTGGGCGTGGTGGGGCACATCTATAGTCCCAGCTACTCAGGAGGCTGAGGTGGGAGGATCACTTGAGCAAAGGAAGTCAAGGCTGCAGTGAGCAACGACTGTGTCACTGCACTCCATCCTGGGTGACGGAGGGGGATTCTGTCTCAAAAAAAAAAAAAGAAAAAGAAAAGAAAGCCTCTCGAGGAAAATACAATAATCCTTTTACAGCAAGACTAAGTTGTTTGTAGATAACTTATTCTCCCCAACATGTGACCTCAGCCCCCACTATCCAACATAATGGTCTAATTTTTTGTAGAAGCATTTATTATTGTGTAAGCAATATATGTTAATTATAAAGAATTTAGGAAATGCGAATTTTCTAAAATTTACATATAAGCAAAAAATAAAATAAAATACACTTGGAATCTCATTAGCCATAATCAAACACTGTCAACATTCTAGAGTATGTTCTTCCAGTCTTTTTTCTATACATATATTTTTAAAGAAAATGTTTTTGCTATATTTAATGTTTTGTAACATGCTTTTTTCCACAATTATATTTTGAACAGCTTTCATGTTTTAAAATATTCACTTACAATGTTGTTTTTAATGACCTCTTAGTATTCCATGGTATACTAAATTACTTATTATGAAAATTTGGGGGTTGTTCCAAAGTCTTTGCTTCTATAAACAACACTACAGTGAGCATCCTTGTGACTAAGTCTATGAGTATTCCAGTGACTATTTCCTTTGGACCAACTCTTAGGAATAGAATTTCTGGGGCTAAAGACACAAAAAGTATCTTGATAATAAAAATTTGGATCATAAAAGTGACCCTCTGAAAAAGATTTAAGATGCAAATAAAAAGAGACTCTCTGTAACAGGTGATCATAGTATAATCTACATACTGATTGCCCAGCTTCAGTCGCAGTTGTTGCCCTCCTCTAACCTTGAAGGTAGACTTAATACATCTTCATGTACCCCAGAGAGTATCCTCCTAAGTCAAGGCATTAGTGGAGCCTGGAGATGCTACAAAAGTTTCAGTATAGAGAGTTTCGCATTGTACACTCTCTATGCAATATTATAAATCAATCCCCATTTGCTGTGGGAATTCTTCAATGTCTCTAGGCCATGCTACCACCAAGGGTTCCCATACCTGACCTTCCCCTGGGCAGCTCTAGTCCCTCCTACCCTGCCTTTCCCTGTGCAGAGTGGCTTATTATCTCTGCCACAACCTGGACACCTACTGGTGGCTCGCATTTATCAAAGAAAAGTGAACCATGTTGGTGAACTCTAGAACCACACAATTTCTGGTTAAATGTCAGCTCTACACTTACTACTTATATGATGTTGGCCAAGTTACTTTACCACTCTGTGACTCAATTTGCTCAAAATTTAAAATGGGCATTAAAATAGAACCTTCCTCTACAGCTGTTGCAAAGATCAAGTGAGTAAATATATGGAAAACACTCAAAACAATGCCTGCCACATAGTAAATACGTGATGTGTTAGCTATTACGATTTCAAATAATTTCTCTACCGACAACTAAGAAAAAGAGTCCTCTTTATCATTATATTGGTAAACAATTAGATTACCTTTCATTATGGTTTTTATGTAGACATCTATGCTTTCCTCTTTTTATCTTTTTGTTCTTTCCACTCCAACTTCCCATTAAAGAAGAAATTTCTATTTCATCTTCTCTTAAATCCAAAATGTACCAACCAGTTTCCCATTGCCAACGTGAAGGCTAGTTGGGTTTTTTGTTCCTGTTCTGTTGCCCTTTTTTTGTCAGTAGACAAGCACCTGATTGTGAGTAAGGCTTTTTCATAAATGTATGTAATTTTTCGTTATTTATATTCCATAGTTCCATAATTCCTGCACCAACTGTCTTGGGAAACAATAGTTAAGAGTCTATTTCATAAGACTTTCAAATCTTCTGGTTTGGTAATTATGAAATTAAGAGTCCCATTTTGATGACTTTCCTGACACTTTGAATTTTCTATAGAAATAAGAATAAATTTTTAAAACCTTAGCTTTCTTTGACAAATTTCAGGCCAGTTCTCAGAGTAGCAGAGAGTACTGGAGCATGCCAACACCTCACTCAAACCTTTTTCATCTTTTTATAACTAAATTTATAATATTTAGTTATCAGTGACCCTTGAATTATTTCTTGCCTAGTTCTAAGAGCTATGCCAATGCCAGGGGTTATTGAGCAATATTCCCTATAATTGCCTTATTTTAACAGCAAAATGTCCAGGCAACTATTGCAAGACTAAATATCTATGCCTCAAGAAATCTTTGCATTTGAAAATACACATCACATATTTTAATGTGTCTTCCAAGATTGGATATGAAAGAAATCTGTAAATTTTAATATTATTGTTACTTGAAATAATTTTCAGTTTGGAGATTTCTTGAGACCAATTTCATTTTTTTCGTTCATCCAGTTTACTAACTTCTATCTTCTCAATGTGCTACCTTGAACTGGTTTCTAAATCTCTCTGGGACTGATCTTCTTTTTACAAATTGGAAAAGTTCCAAACTCCCATCCAGATCTATGAATTTATATCTATGATTATAGATAATACATTAGTAACAAATATCTGTTTAACAGATACTATATCGTTTTAAGAAGGTATCAATGGCTGGGCGCAGTGGCTCACGCCTGTAATACCAGAGCTTTGGGAGGCTGAGGCAGGCGGATCACGAGGTCAGGAGTTCAAGACCAGCCTGGCCAACATGGTGAAACCCCGTCTCTAGTAAAAATACAAAAAATTAGCCAGGCATGGTGGCAGGTGCCTGTAATCCCAGCTACTCAGGAGGCTGAGGCATCGCTTGAACCCAGGAGGCGGAGGTTGCAGTGAGCCGAGACCACACCACTGCACTCCAGTCTGGGCAATAGAGCGAGACTCCATCTAAAAAAAAAAAACAGTATCAATATTTATACCATGTTCCAGAACTTCTGAATGAATTTTTCTCTCATTTTTTCAGATGTTACCAATTTTTGTCACACAAGTTGGAGCCCAGGTAAAATTATGCTTAATAATGTCTTGATTTTAAATCACCTTGGTGTGAAATATTTATTCTTACCTCAATTCACTAGATAGTTGTGAGGTTTTCAATGTACTTTGCCCTGTATGGACACTGATAATCACAAGAGCTTGCTTTCTGCATAAGTTTTCTTCAATGAACATCCACTTAATGATAGAAAAATATATAATTTTTGGATGGAGATGATGTCATATTACTCAAAGAATGAATGTTAGCAGTCTCCCATCATATGCTGACTTGAGTTTTGTAATATAGATCATAAGGCAGTTTAACATTTTATTAGAAATGCAAGATCTCTATAACCTTTGAAAGTATTTTAAGTTTTCAAGTCATGTTGTACATATATTACTACAAATATATTAAAATGTGTCTAACCGTTTGTGTTTGTCTTTTTGCTTTTAGGGCACTATCCTAAGCTCAGAGGAATTGGTAAAAAGAAAAAATTTAAATACTATTTTAAATTATTTTTACTTCTATCACAATGTTTTCTGTCCCCATATAGTCTCTCTTGACCATAAATCCTGAATATGGTGTGTACTACAATGAACTGAACATTTTTATAGTTCCTTACATTAGATTATCCTTTCATTGTTTGGGGATTTTATCATACTTCTCCAGCTATTTTTCTATTAATTTGACTTAGCTATTGTTTCAATTTATTGCTATCAGATTCAGTTCTATCCAGAAAGGCAATGCACATTTTTTAACTTCATAAGGATTGCAGTCTAGGATTATAAACTATTGAAATGTATACAAATGTAGAATAATATAAATATTAACTTTTTACAGGAAAGATTAAATTCCTTGACTTGGATTTTTTTGTATTTTATTTTATTTTATTTTATTTTTTATTATTATACTTTAAGGTCTAGGGTACATGAGTACAACATGCAGGTTTGTTACATATGTAAACATGTGCCACGCTGGTGTGCTGTACCCATTAACTCATCAACACCCATCAATTCGTCATTTATAGCAGGTATAACTCCCAATGCAATCTCTCCCCCTTCCCCCCTCCCCATGATAGGCCCCGATGTGTGATGTTCCCCTTCCTGAGTCCAAGTGATCTCATTGTTCAATTCCCACCTATGAGTGAGAACATGTGGTGTTTGGTTTTCTGTTATTGCGATAGTTTGCTCAGAATGATGGTTTCCAGCTGCATCCATGTCCCTACAAAGGACATGAACTCATCCTTTTTTATGGCTGCATAATATTCCATGGTGTATATGTGCCACATTTTCTTAATCCAGTCTGTCACAGATGGACATTTGGGTTGATTCCAAGTCTTTGCTATTGTGTATAGTGCCGCAATAAACATACGTGTGCATGTGTCTTTACAGCAGCATGATTTATAATCCTTTGGGTATATACCCAGTAATGGGATGGCTGGGTCAAATGGTACTTCTAGTTCTAGATCCTTGAAGAATCACCACACTGTTTTCCACAATGGTTGAACTAGTTTACAGTCCCACCAACAGTGTAAAAGTGTTCCTATTTCTCCACATCCTCTCCAGCACCTGTTGTCTCCTGACTTTTTAATGATTGCCATTCTAACTGGTGGGAGATGGTATCTCATTGTGGTTTTGATTTGCATTTCTCTGATGGCGAGTGATGATGAGCATTTTTTCATGTGTCTGTTGGCTGTATGAATGTCTTCTTTTGAGAAATGTCTGTTCATATCCTTTGCCCACTTCTTGATGGGGTTGTTTGTTTTTTCTTGCAAATTTGTTTGAGTTCTTTGTAGGTTCTGGATATTAGCCCTTTGTCAGATGGGTAGATTGCAAAAAATTTTCTCCCATTCTGTAGGTTGCCTGTTCACTCTGATGGTAGTTTCTTTTGCTGTGCAGAGCTCTTTAGTTTAATTAGATCCCATTTGTCAATTTTGGCTTTTGCTGCCGTTGCTTTTGGTGTTTTAGACATGAAGTCCTTGCCCATGCCTATGTCCTGAATGGTATTGCCTAGGTTTTCTTCTAGGGTTTTTATGGTTTTAGGTCTAACATTTAAGTCTCTAATCCATCTTGAATTAATTTTCATATAAGGAGTAAGGAAAGGATCCAGTTTCAGCTTTCTACTTATGGCTAGTCAACTTTCCCAGCACCATTTATTAAATAGGGAATCCTTTCCCCATTGCTTGCTTTCATCATGTTTGTCAAAGATCAGATGGCTGTAGATGTGTGGCATTATTTCTGAGGGCTCTGTTCTGCTCCATTGGTCTATATCCCTGTTTTGGTACCAGTACCATGCTGTTTTGGTTACTGTAGCCTTGTAGTAGAGTTTGAAGTCAAGTAGTGTGATGCCTCCAGCTTTGTTCTTTTGGCTTAGGATTGTCTTGGCAATCGGGGTCTTTTTTGGTTCCATATGAACTTTAAAGCAGTTTTTTCCAATTCTGTGAAGAAACTCATTGGTAGCTTAATGGGGATGGCATTGAATCTATAAATTACTTTGGACAGTATGGCCATTTTCACAATATTGATTCTTCCTATCCATGAGCATGGTATGTTCTTCCATTTGTTTGTGTCCTCTTTTATTTCACTGAGCAGTGGTTTGTAGTTCTCCTTGAAGAGCCTTAACTTGGATTTTTAGTTCTTATGGCACAATATATCTTTTTCCAGCATCAGATAGTGATGAACTCTTTCTACACACATAAATAATTGGAGGGCTGTACCTAAATAAAGTTAATATCACCATTGCTAGACACTTCAATGCATTCCTCCATAGGTTCTTTTCTAGAGAAAATGACTTGAATTAACATGATATCTAAACATGACAACAGTACAGAATTGAGGCAATATTTGGAAACAGTTATTCAACAGCTTTTCTATTATGGAAAATGTAGATATGTTCTATATTGTCCCTAAATAATCACCAAGTAATGGAGCTAGTGTCTGTTTTGCCAACATTGATACATGAACATCCATATCCAGCTACTGAGGTTCTTCTATAACCAGCACTTTAGCATATCCTTTACATATGCTGCCTTCAACCTTCCCCAAAGCATAAAGCAATATTTTTGACCCAGCTTTATAGATAAAGAAACTGAGGTTAAAAGTTTAAGTAATTTAGGCCTCAAAAGCAACAATGACAAGAAAAGAGTGGATCCAGATCCAACGCCATTTTTTAAATCTACTACACTAATGGTTTTTCATTTTTAATACAAATCACAATAGCAACTACATTTTTCATGCAGCTTCACACACACACACACACACACACTCATGAAACAGCATTCACCTTTACTATATAGAATGCACTACTAGTCTACTGCCTGTTTTATTGTTTAATGATGACTGTCACTCACCTTTTTCACTTCAAAACTGTGGATATCACAACCCTCAGTTTGAAAACGTCTATACTCTGCTCCTATCTGTCATCTAGCATAAGTCTAATTCTGGTTTCAGTATCTCTTAAATGTAACATAGTGTTTCCCAAACTTCATTCCTTGCCCAGCAAATCAGGATGGCATCAAAAGCTGGTTTAAAAGGCAGATTGCTAGGTCCTGCTCCAGACCTGCTTGATCAGGATCTCTCCAAAAATGAAAAACTGCAGTAGGCAGGAATTATCTATCTATCCTCAAGGAACACACAATAGACAGAATAAATGTTTCTGACTGAATATTCCAATGCCTTTGAAAAATACATCAAAAAAACTTGAAGGGATGAGAACCACCAGGATTAATCTACTTGAATCAATTTTTCCATTAATTTTTAGTCTCATATTTTTTTGAAAAAATGTTGTGAGCAAAAGAAAGATTACATGTTAGCTTTAATAACAAAGATAAAGCCTATCATAATTGTATGGATTTTTCTGCCTTAATTCTACCTCCAGATCCAGCTGATAATAATAAACTGTTGTTCCTTTTCCCAGGACTGGCTCAATTCTGGCTTTCCCTTTCTGAGGGAAATGGAGCATAGCAAAGAGTCCTAGTATTGAATCAGACTAGGCTGGAGTGAGGGAGTATTTACCCTGAGGAATGCCAGGTCTTTGCTGTCTTCTCTGACTTTACTCTCTCCATCTTTTCATTGCTACCCAAACTTGCTCCCCTTAAAAAAGAAAAGGCTTTAAAATGTGTTGCTTTTAACTTTGTTTTCTGTTTGCCTCCCTCATTCCAGCCACAAATCTTCACGAGCCTCATCATCCATTCCTTGTTCCCGGGAGGCATCCTGCCCACCAGTCAGGCAGGGGCTAATCCAGATGTCCAGGATAGAAGCCCTCCAGCAGGACAAGCAGGTGTAAATCCTGCCATCCAGGGAACCCCAGCAGGCCACCTCCCAACTCCCAGTGGCACAGACGATGATTTTGCAGTGACCACCCCTGCAGGCATCCAAAGGAGCACACATGCCACCGAGGAAACCACCACAGAATCACCAAATGGTAAATTCTCCTAGCTTGGAACATAATTCTTGGCTATGAAAGTCATCTGCAGAATGGAAAAGAGGAATTCTTTGTCTTGCCTTGACAAATGCAGATCTTAGTAAGATTAGGCAGCCCCTTTACTCACTCACAATTGACTCCAGCAACGAGGGAATATTTTTACTCAGCTACCAACCCTCTGGTATTAACACTGAAGGAAGAATTTGTGTGAGTGTTTTCGGTTGTTTTGAGACAGGGTCTTGCTCTGTTGCCCAGGCTGGAGTACAGTGGTACAATCTGAGCTCACCACAACCCCTGCATCCCAGGTTCAAGCGATTCTCATGCCTCAGCCTCCGAATAGCTAGGCTTACAGGTGCACGCCACCACACCTGGCTAATTTTTGTATTTTTAGTAGTGACAGTGTTTCACCATGTTGGCCAGGCTGGTCTCGAACTCCTCACCTCAAGTGACCCACTCGCCTCGGCCACCCAAAGTGCTGGGATTATAGGCGTGAGTCACTGTGCCTGACCATACTGGCTAATTTTTTTAAAAACGGGGTTTTGCCATGTTGCCCAGGCTGGTCTAGAACTCCTGACCTCAAGCAATCTTCCCGCCTCGGCCTCCCAAAGTGCTGGGATTGCAGGCATGAGCCACCATGCCTGGCCTGAAAGATTTTTAATTGTTGGCATAACACATGTTCCATTTGGGGTCAGAACTGAAAATATTTGGAAGCAGACTGTGTTCCTTGCCCCAATACACACACACACGCACATAGAGGCTTATAGCAGACACACTTCAGTTCATCATGACCCTGTCTCCACTCACTGATGGAGCCTCAGAACCTTCCTACTGTAATACTGCAAGCAGCCACTAGTGATAGCTACCAAAGCAGATAAACCCATAAACCCATCTGCCGTTCTTAGATGGAACTTAAGAAATGTGACAAAAATAAGCTTTTCTTGCACCAACAAGCAAAGTTAATTGTTTAACATGTGAAAATGTCTAGAACCAAATATCCTTAGAGATAACTAAAGAATGATTTTATATGGATGCTCCTAATCCTGGAAAAGAAACTTTGATCTCAAGTAAAAAATATTTAAGTTCAATATACTTTTTATCTACATTTAAAATGTGTTTTATTTTCTTCCAGGAATTCAGTAAGCTGTTTCAAATTTTTTCAACTAAGCTGCCTTGAATTTGGTGATCCATGTGAATCTTTATCATTGATTATATTATGGAATAGATTGAGACACACTGAGTAGTCTTAGAAGAAATTAATTCTTAATATACCTGAAAATATTCTTGAAATTTCAGAAAATATATTCTATGTAGAGAATCCCAACTTTTTAAAACAATAAGTAAATGGATAAATTTGTCTTTGAAATATAACATTATGCTGCCTGGATGATGCGCATATTAAAACACATTTGGAAAACTGACTCTTTTTCTTCTTTGGAGATGGAAGAAGGTTGGCCCTTACAGAAACTACATTTCCTCAGGACACTAACATGATACTCCAGGTCTAGAACTTTCTTTGGAAGTAGGAAGCACAGCAGTCAAGAAGAGGACACCCAGCAATGTGAAGACAAATTCTGGTCTCTTCACAGCTACCTCATCATTCGCTTTCTTATAAGAGTCACAAATTTAATTTTTAATAAGCAGAGTACTTCTCAACATCTAAAACATATAGTACAAAAAAACTTATAAATCATATAATTCTGCCTATCCTCAAGTGTTTATATTCAGAACTCATCATAATGGCACTTAATGTTTAATTTTGGTATGCTTGAGTGTGAAAAATGACATTGAGAAAAGTAATCATAATCACTAAAGCAAACCAAGGTGATATTCTTGCTCCATTCACCTAAAAGGTAAAAGTTAACCTGATTTAAACTTATAACAGACCATTGCAGTTCATCTATAGTGAGGGGGATTAATACAAACTACAGTAGAGCCCCCAAAAAAGAAAGGTATGGATAGGGTTAATAACATTTCTCACTATATACGGCTCAACTCCATCAGTACGCAACAAATGTAAATATGCACCATGAAATATATTCCATGATTAGTGTGTCAGGTGGCTATAGATTTGCTAGTGGTTAATGATTTATTAGGCACCTTGTTTCAGATATGCAGAAGCTGAATAACTTACTTATAGACTGTCAAGGTTCATGACCAAATGAGAGTAAATTAGTATTCAAACTTCCAAAAATATTTTGCCACTTGTGATAATAATTAAAAGTGCTATTAAAGGACTTCCTGGATAACCATCTATCAAAAAAATATTCTTTCAGTTACTCAGGAGGCTAAAGCAGGAAGATCTCTTGAGGCCAGGAGTTTAAAATTAGCTTGGACACAATAGGAAGACCATATGTCTAAAAAAGTTTGAGAAGTTCTCTGGTATACACTTGTAGTCCCAGCTACTTGAGAGCCTGAGGCAAGAGGATCATTTGAGCCCATGAGTTCAAGGCAGGAAAGAGCTATGATCACACCACTGCACTCCAGCGTGGGCAACAGAGCAAGACTCTGTCTTTAAAATAACTAATTGATTAATTTTTTAATTTTTTGAGCCTCTTTTTTTTAATCTGTAAAATGGAGGCAAAAATCCCGGTCATGTCCAAACAGTGACTCACCACTGTAATCCTAACACTTTGGGATGCTAAGGCAGGTGGATCGCTTGAGCCCAGGAGTTTGAGACCAGCCTGGGAAGCATGGTGAAACCCTGTCTCTACAAAAATAAATAAATACAAAAATTAACTGAGCATGGTGACATGCACCTAGAGTCCCAACTATTCAGGAGGCTGAGATGGGTGAATCATTTGAGCCCAGGAGGTTAAGGCTTCAATGAGCTGAGATTATGCCACCACACTCCATCATGGGTGACAGAGTGACACCCTCTCTCAGATTAAAAAAAAAAAAAAAAACCCTGTCATAGATGTCCCACAAAGTTGATATGGTCGTCAAAGCAAATACACAAGGTGCTTTACAAATTCCACTGTAGAAATCAATTTTGTTTACTTTCAATGTTCTTCAAACCAGTCAAGGCTATCAGTTATTCCAGCACCATACCTTCCTCCCTAAACTCCAGCATACATATTGACACGATTGCATTAATATACGAGGTGTGAGATTACCATCTAGACCATTAAAGCCAGGGTGTCTTCCAACTGGGATATGCTACTCCTGGGGGGACCTGAAGACTTTCTAAGGGCTACATGCACATAGGTTGTCTTAAGGGTTTAATTTCCATCCTCAACTCTCACCTATGTACTCTCTTGAGACATATCTGCCTGAGAACATGTTCTTTTCCTCCTCCCCTTTCATAGTCACTATTTTCCCACCTTCAAAAGACAGATCTATGAGGGAACTTCAAAAAGTTCATGGGAAAATGAAATTAAAAGGAGTAGATTATCAGCTGGGTGCAGTGACTCAAACCTGTAATCCCAGCACTTTGGAAGGCCAAATGTGCCTGGAGTTCAAAACCAGCCTGGCCAACATGATGAAACCCTGTCTCTACTAAAAACACAAAAATTAGCCAGACATGGTGGTGCATGCCTGTAATCCCAGCTACTCCAGAGGCTGAGGCATGAGAATCACTTGAAACCAGGAGGCAGAGGTTGCAGTGAGCTGAGATGGCACCACTGCACTCCAGAGTGAGACTCTGTTTCAAAAATAAATAAATAGTTTATAGAATAAAATTTATAAAGTAAAAAGAAATATATTATTAAAAATATAAGCTTCATTGCTCAACATAAACTCCATTAAGTTCAAGACACTGAAAATTACAACTAGCTAGGGGGAATAAGTACTAGTGTTCTATACCACTGTAGAATGAGTGTATTTAACAATAATATATAGTTTCAAGTAACTAAAGTATTGAAAATTCCCAACATAAAGAAATGATAAATATTTGAGATGATGGATATGCTAGCTACCCCGATCTGATCTTTACACATTATGTGTATCAAAACACCACTATGTACCCTATGAATATGCACGATTACTGTCTGTCAACTTTTAAAAATAAAATTAAAATTAACTTAAAAAAAAAAAAGGACACTTCTGGCAGGCACAGTGGCTCACGCCTGTAATCCCAGCACTTTGGGAGGCCAAGTTGGGTGGATTACTTGAAGTCAGGAGTTCGAGATCAGCCTGGCCAACATGGTGAAACCCCGTCTCTACTAAAAATACAAAAATTAGCCAGGCGTGGTAGCACAGGCCTATAATCCCAGCTATTCAGGAGGCTGAGGCAACAGAATCATTTGAATCCAGGAGGTGAAGGTTGCAGTGAGCCAAGATCATGCCACTGCCCTCCAGGCAGCCTGGGTGACAGAATGAGACTCAGTCTCAAAAAAAAAAGACGCTTTGGTAAGCAATGATACCAGCCATTTAGTCCATCCTTAAAGAACTGACGGTCCTGGGAATTTAATCATGTCAATGAAGTATTTTTTCCATTAGTAACTGAAGAAAAATAGGTGATCTTAAAGATGTTTTAAGATTAGGAAACAAAAATAAGGCAGAAGGAGCCAAATCAAGACTATAAGGTGGATGCCTAATGATTTCCTATCAAAACTCACAAAATGGCCCATGTTTGATGAGAGGAATGAGCAGGAGCATTGCCGTGGTGGAGAAGGATTCTCCAGTGAGAAGCATTTTTCTGCTAAAGCTGTAGCCAACTTAACTTTATCAACACATTCTCATAATAAGCAGATGTTCTCATTCTCTGCCTTCCAGAAAGCCAACAAGCAAAAAGGTTTGAGCATCCCAAAAAAACTGTTGCCATTACCTTTGCTCTTGACTGGCCCACTTTTGCTTTGACTGGACCACTTCCACCTCTTGGTAGTCATTGCATTGATTGTGCTTTGTCTTTATGCTGGTAAAGCCATGTTCCATCTCCTGTTCCAATGCTTCAAAGAAATGCTTCAGGATCCTACTCCCACTTGTTTATAATTTCCATCGAAAGCTCTGCTCTTGACTGCACTGATCTGGGCCCCACAGTTTTGACACCCATCGATTGGAAAGTTGGCTCAACTTTAGTTTTTCAGTCAGACTTGTGTAAGCTGAACCAACTGAAATGTCTGTGGTGTTGGCTATTGTTTCTGCTATAATCATCAGTGCTCCTCAATTAGGGCACAAACATGATGAATTTTTTCCTCATAAATTGATGTGGATAGTCTACCACATCTTCAGCATCATCTTGTCCCTTCTTAAAATAAGTTATCCATTTATAAATTGCTGATTTTTGAGGTGTCGTCTCCATAAACTTTGGTAAAGCACTGATGACTTCCCAAGTCTCCCACCCAAACTTCACCATCAATTTGATGTTTGTTCTTACTTCAATTTTAGCAAAATTCATGTTGCTCTGATAGGGGTTCTTTTCAAACTGATGTTTTATGCTTCTTAGTGCATCAAACTAGATCCTGGTCAGACGAGTTAGTACAAGTTTATTTTGATATTAAAATATTTTTTTAATCCAGGCATAATTTTTCATAATACACATTTTCCATACATTTTTGAAGCCCCCTCACATTTCTTATCTATCACTGATCTCACTGTGGAAAATTTTTCTGTCTTAAAAACCTTCAGGGCCGGGCGCGGTGGCTCAAGCCTGTAATCCCAGCACTTTGGGAGGCCGAGACGGGCGGATCACGAGGTCAGGAGATCGAGACCATCCTGGCTAACACGGTGAAACCCCGTCTCTACTAAAAATACAAAAACTAGCCGGGCGAGGTGGCGGGCGCCTGTAGTCCCAGCTACTCGGGAGGCTGAGGCAGGAGAATGGCGTAAACCCGGGAGGCGGAGCTTGCAGTGAGCTGAGATCTGGCCACTGCACTCCAGACCGGGCGACAGAGCGAGACTCGGCCTCAAAAAAAAAAACAAAAAAAAACCTTCGGGACACAAAACAAATTAAGAATCTGAAATATTGATACTGTTGTTAAAAATGAAAATGACCTTTTACAACTCAGGTAGTTCAGGTAGTTTCAAATATTAATAGGATTAAATAAGGACCTAATGGAATTTAATCATTAAAAATAATTTTGGTGGTAGAAATTTAAAATATTTAGTTATGAATCATTTTAAAATATCTAAATACATAAATTATGTATTAATACAAATAACATACTTTTGATGAAAAATAACCACTTTTTACTTTGATGAGAAGGTGTGGTACTTAGTTTAATGAACAAGATTTAGTGAGAATAGTGGGTTTATTCTTAAAATGTCTTTCATGTCTGATTTAATAAAAGATAAAGATTTTTGTGCCTGCTTCACCATTCACTGTATCTGTCACAAAATCACATATGTTGTGCTGAAAATGTATACTGTAACTTGAGAGAATAAGAATGAAACAGGAAAATAAAATCTTGATATTATAAAAGTAGTTTACCTTGATGACCATCAAAAGGATCTCAGAGACTTTCAAGGATCTTGAGATCAAACTTTGAAAAAACCTTTGAACAATATTACACCCATTTTTTTTATCCTCTTTGTAGTTACATATACTGAAAACCACATGGTTTCATGTGTGTATATAACTCACACATACTCTCATTGCTTGTTGTACATCTACAGATATATACCCTTACAAACACAGTAATTCTCATAAAACCAGTTTCATTCCATTCTCAACAAAAAAATTATAGTAAATGTATAATTCTATGTGCTTTAATATCAAATATATTCCTGACAGAAGAGAACTTTCTGTTACATAAGGCATCAGTGAAAGATGAAAATTCTGCTTCCAATTTTACTGTCTGATAACTGGTAGAATTTCCCACAGACTAGTTTCTGGGCTTCAAACATTATGGACTTTTTCTCTTCCATTCACCACATAACCACATACTTCTGCCACCGAACATCACAAGACACATTATGATACCAACTCTGGCCTTCCACTTGGTGTCCCCATACCTGTACTTGGCGCATTGGAACTTTGGGGTATAGGTGAAATAGGAGTATTTCTGGAATCTATTTCTAAAACAAAATGACCAGAAACAACTATTTACAAGCCACATGAATATATCCCACTAAACCCAAACTAAATGTGTTCTCAGTTTAACCTTTCATAAGTGGATCACAAAAATACCCGTAACCACAGCAATGCCATTTGACACAAGATGAAATAGGATAAAAGGAAAGTCAGAGCAGAAGGAGAAGTCATAACTTGTTGTGGTTAAAATATCTTACTTTTTCAAAAGCTACAAAACATAGGATCCCGTGAACCCATGCTAGTATCATCTTAGGATCTTGGAAGAGACCAGTATAAGTGAAGGTCCCTGAAGTTTAAACTTAAACTTCACTAGCTTCATAATAAATATATCTCTGCCTCCCCACCTTTACCCAATTTTAAACATTCTACTTGCCCTTCTTTCCTCTGCATTTTGGGGTTTTTTTTTTTTTTTTTAATAATCCTATTTATGTCTTTATTAGAAGACACCAAGTTTGTAATAATACCTGCCTTGTTCTGGGTGACAAATTCTGCTTAGACCATAAAGTATCTACCTCATGTAGTATATACTGAGGGCATTTTACAAGGGATGTACAATATATTTTTGGAAAATTAAATTCTAATTTACTCTCTTTTGGCCAGAAAAACTTTGACAAGGTAATGGTTACCAAAGTCTAGAGAAGTGCTATCCAAAAGAAATATAATGTGAGCCACATATGTGTCTGCAAATTTTCTAGTTGCCACATGAAAAAGATAAAAAGAAGTAGAAAAAAAAAAATTTTTTTTGAGACAGTCTCACTCTGTCACCCAGCTGGAGTACTATGGCACAATCCTGGCTCAAGTGACTCTCTCATGCCTCAGCCTCCCAAGTAGCTGGGATTACAGGCACCTGCCACCACACCCAGCTAATTTTGTATTTTTAGTAAAGATGAGGTTTCACCATGTTGGTCGGGCTGGTCCCAAACTCCTGACTTCAGATGATTCACACACCTCAGCCTCCCAAAGTGCTGGGATTACAGGTGTGAGCCACCAATCCCAGCCAGAAGTAGACAAAATTAATTTTAATAATATATTAATGTAATAAATCCAAAATATCCATTCTAATATGTATTCAATATTTTTAAATTAATTATCTATTTTACTTCATTTTTGTTACTAAATCTTTGAAATCCAATATATATTATCATTTACATCTCACTTTGAGCTAGCCATATTTCTTTATATATATATATATGGATACTTTAATATATATATTATATATATATATTTAAAGTGTATATATATATATATATATAATATACACTTTAAGTTCTAGGGTACATGTGCACAATGTGCAGTTTTGTTACATATGTATACATGTACCACGTTGGTGGGCTGCACCCATTAACTCGTCATTTACATTAGGTATATCTCCTAATGCTATCCTTCCCCCTTCCCCCACCCGACACAGGCCCTGATGTGTAATGTTCCCCTTCCTGTGTCCAAGTGTTCTCATTGTTCAATTCCCACCTATGAGTGAGAACATGTGGTGTTTGGTTTTTTGTCCTTGTGATAGTCTGCTCAGAATGATGGTTTCCAGCTTCATCCATGTCCCCATGAACTCATCATTTTTTATGACTGCATAGTATTCCATGGTGTATATGTACCACATTTTCTTAATCCAGTCTATCATTGATGGACATTTGGGTTGATTCCAAGTCTTTGCTATTGTGAATAGTGCCGCAATAAACATACGTGTGCTTGTGTCTTTATAGCAGCATGATATATAATCCTGTGAGTATATACCCAGTAATGGGATGGCTGGGTCAAATGGTATTTCTAGTTCTAGATCCTTGAGGAATCGCCACACTGTCTTCCACAATTGTTGAACTAGTTTACAGTGCCACCAACAGTGTAAAAGTGTTCCTATTTCTCCACATCCTCTCCAGCACCTGTTGTTTCCTGACTTTTTAATGATCGCCATTCTAACTGGTGTGAGATGGTATCTCATTGTGGTTTTGATTTGCATTTCTCTGATGGCCAGCGATGATGAGCATTTTTTCATATGTCCGTTCACTGCATAAATGTCTTCTTTTGAGAAGTGTCTGTTCAGAGCCTTCACCCACTTTTTGATGGGGTTGTTTGTTTTTTTCTTGTAAATTTGGGTTCTTTGTAGATTCTGGATATTAGCCCTTTGTCAGATGGGTAGATTGTAAAAATTTTCTCCCATTCTGTAGGTTGCCTGTTCACTCTGATGGTAGTTTCTTTTGCTGTGCAGAAGCTCTTTAGTTTAATTAGATCCCATTTGTCAAATTTGGCTTTTGTTGCCATTACTTTTGGTGTTTTAGACATTAAGTCATTGCCCATGCCCATGTCCTGAATGGTATTGCCTAGGTTTTCTTCTAGGGTTTTTATGGTTTTAGGTCTAACATTTAAGTCTTTAATCCATCTTGAATTAATTTTTATATAAGGTGTAAGGAAGGGATCCAGTTTCAGCTTTCTACATATGTGACCTAGCCATATTTCAAGAGCTCAGTTAGCCACTACAGTGTTAAACAACACAGGTCTAGGGAAGAAGAATCATGAGGCTAATAGTAACACCCCTACTTAACTGATGGGAAATCTAAACCTTGTTATGTGTAAGTAACCTGTCCAAGATCACACAGGAGCTAGTATTTTGTGAAGGTGGGCTTTGAACTTAGTTTTGCAAAAAAGTTATGAAGTTTAAAGAAAGTCTTCTAAATCATCAAAACTAAAATGCTGATTTAATCAATCATGCTAGAGTAAAGATTGGATCATCTTTCCATTCCTTTTATTTAAAAAAACTACTATGAAATCATTGTCATATGAAGAGATAATCAAAAGTCAAAAAGGGTAAGGAATAAGTATTGTAAAGATGTGTCAGGGCCAGAAGCAGTGGTTCATGCCTGTAATCCAGCACTTTGGGAGGCAAGGCAGGTGGATCGCTTAGCCAAGGAGTTGGAGACCAGCCTGGGCAACATGGCGAAACCCCATCTCTACAAAAAGTGAAAAAGCTGGACATGGTGGCGTTTGTCAGTTGTCCTAGTCACTGGGGAGGCTGAGGTGGGAGGATCACTGGAGCCTAAGAGGTCAAAGCTACAGTGAGCTTTGATCACACCACTGCACTCCAGCCTGGGCATCAGAGTGAGATCCTGTCTCAAAAAAAAAATTGTCAAGTAAACAATAATATTAATCATCTAGATTTTGTGATGTTTATGTGGGTTATCAGCTTTTTTAAATAATTTGTTGTGACATCTTTCTTCATTTGAAATAAACTTTCACTCTCTTACTAAATTGTATTTTTAATTTTGTACTCTTTTTTCTCTGTTGTCATAAGTCCATCCTGGCATTGCTGAGATATTGACTCTCTGCCTGGTCATCAGTCTTCAAAGGTCACTACTACATCCTACTCACCCACATTCTGCCTCCCCCTGCTTCTCCTGGGAAGACTCTGCAAAGCTGCCTTAGATCTCTTTGCCTGAACTCTGTCCTAGGACTATGTTACACTCCATCACTCGGGAGACTCTGGCACAGGAAAACACTGCCATTAGTGCTGCCTCCTGGGGCATGTCTAAAAGAAGAGCTGAGCTTCCCCCTCCTCCCTTTCAGTTTATCCTAAGGTACCTGGGGTTCTACTGTTCCCCACGCTGATCCCTTCTTCACAGGACATCTTATCAGAGAAACAGATCCTAAGATCTTTCTTCCCTGCTTCCCTTGTCTCCTCCCAGTCGGTATAATCTTTTCCGTTAGATTATGGAGAAGAGGGCAAAAATATAGTCATTGATCCATACTTCCAGATCTATTTTATGGCATTTACTTTATACTGAGTGCTTCAGATCTTGGCTTTTAAGACCAAAATTATTTTCTCTCAAACTACTGTTTCTACCATAAATTTCTGAAGTTTATTTTGAATCTGAAAGGCCAAGAATGCACTACTTTTTATCTTTCAGTATTTCTGCTCTTCCTTTTTTCTCTGAGGGAATGGATTCCAAAGTCTAGTGAAAAGCGATCTGATAGAAATATAATATAAGCCACAAATGTAATTCTAAATTTCCTAGTAGCCCCATGAAAAAGATAAAGAGAAGCAGATAAAATTTTATGAATATATTTTATCTAAGTGAATATATCCCCAATATAATATTTTTATATACATTCAATATAAAAATTATTAATAAACTTTTTTACATTTTTTTGTTATTGTTACTAAGTCTTTGAAATCCAATGTGTATTTCCATTTACATCTCAATTTGAACTAGCCACAATTCAAGTGCTTGATAGTCACATGTGGCTAGTGGCTACCATATTAGAAAATTAGACAGTGCAGGTCTAGATTGAATGAAGGAAGAGCTACAATGTTAAAAGTAATAACATAGAACAAAAATACACTGTTAAAATCTGCAAAATTCTGGTGAAAGAAATCAAAGATCTAAATAAATGGAGAAATATTTTATGTATTAATGGATAGGAAGATTTATATTGTCGAGATGTAAGTTCTTCCCAACTTGATTTATAGGTTAAATGCCATCCCACTCAGAATCTCAGCAAGTTATTTTGTGGATTTTGACAAACTAATTTTAGAGTTTATATGGAAAGCCAAAAGACCCAGAATAGCCAACACAAAATTGACACTACTCAACTTCAAGAACGACTATAAAACTATAGTAATTAAGAAAGTGTGGTATCGGTGAAATAATAGAAAATTGGATCAGTAAAACAGAACAGAGAGTCCCGAAATGGATCCACACAAATATAGACAACTGACCTTTAGAAAAGAAAGGCAACTCAGTACAGAAAGGATGATCTCTAGACATTCCTGTGTGAAAAAAAAAAAAAAAAAAAAAAAAAAAAAACAGACTTTAGACACATTATACCCTGGTGCCTAAATGTAAAATGCAAAACTATAAAATTCCTAGAAGATAACATAGGAGAAAATCTAGGTGTCCCTGAATTTGGTTATGACTTTTTAGATACAATACCAAAAGCACTATCCATGAAAGAAAAAATTAATAAAGTTGGGCTTTATTAAAATTGAAAACTTCTGTTCTGCCAAAAACAGCGTTAACAGAATGAGGAGATATGCCATGGACTAGGGAAAAGATCTTTGCAAAACATATTATCCTATAAAGAAGTGATGTACAAAATATACAAGGAACTCAAAAGTCAGTAATTTTAAAAAGCCCAATTTAAAAATCAGCAAAGATCCGAATACATCTCACCAAAGAAAATACACAAATCTTAAATAAGCATATGAAAAATGCTCAATATCACGTGTCAGCATGAAATTACAAATTCAAAAACACTGCGATATCATTACACATCTATTAAAACAGCTAAACCCCATAACACTTTATACCAAAGCTGTCAAAGATGTGAAACAACACGAATTCTCATTCATTGCCAACGGGAATGCAAAATAATACAGCTATCTCGGAAGACAATTTGGCAGTTTCTTACAAAACCTAACAAACTCTTAACCATACAATCTTTGGACCCCAGTAGTTCAAAATTTATATTCACACAAGAATCTACATAATTCAAAATTTATAATTCATAATTGCCAAAACTTAGAAGGCAAAAATTTGGGGATAGCAAAATGATCAGTAGTTGCCAGAGGTTCAGGGGGAAGGGAGGATGAATAGGTGGAAGACAGAAGATTTTTTTAGGGTGATGAAACTATTCCGTATGACACCATAGTAGTGGATACATGCCATTATGCATTTATCAAAATCCATAAAATACACAATGCAAAGAGTGAACGCTAATGTAAACTATAGACTTTAGTTAAGAATGTATTTTATTGGATCATATATTTAATTTATCTTAATGTACAATTGTAACACCAGTTGTAACAAATGTGTCACATTAACGCAAGATGTTAATAGAATTAACTGCAGGGGAAAGGAAGAGGGAGTGTACGTGGGAACTCCCTGTACTTCTTCCTCAATTTTTCTGTAAACATAAAACTACTTTTACAAGTCTATTAATTTTCCTAAAATATACAAAAAAAAAAAAAAAAAAAAAACCACTGGTTAGTTTTTTAAAATATTAGCCCACAGTGTTTGCAAACTGGTGTAGTTTGCTTAAAATGATCTCCCCCTAGTGGTGCTGAGACAGAAAAACTAAAAGAGTAGTGAACTGGCTATGTAGCCAGGGAAAAAGACAGCAAGGTACTACTAGAAACAAATTGTCTCAAGTCAGATTGCAGTCTGTAAACCCAAGTAAGGACTCAAGTAGTCAGGCAGGAGGGTGGTTAAGGATGACACTTTGGGAAAACCAGACAGTGTCTGAGCAAAGTAAATGAATGGGTGATTCCTGTAACACCATGGGAGTGACTCAGAAAAAAGGAAACCAAATTCTGTAACTAAGCATCTCTTAGATAGATCTCCTACAGACCAGAGAAAGAAGTCACACAAAAAGGGTCATAAAATTCAGTCTAATCCTCCAAATGAAATGTTTGCAGATTTGACCAGTAGAAATCTAATCTAAGATTTAAGAAGCCACGTTCAGAAAACTCAACAGTGCTAAGAACAAGTTGAACTTTAATTGTTAATATAATTAAAACTTTAAATTTGTAAAACTAAAATTCATTACTATATACCCAGTATGAAGTCAGTATATAATAGATTTTAGATCAACAAATAGGACAAATCATCGCACCAATTATTCACTTCAGAGTCAAATTAAAAATAACAATTTGAATTCAACTTACTTTAAACTTACAATCACAAGAGGACGTTGCATATAAGAACATCTCAAAAAGTCATGTACTTATATCCCTTCTAGAATCTACTAAACATTTTTTAAGAGTCAACTATTCATATCTTATTAAAGTATCTATATATTAAAGCATCTACTATTTAAGTGTTCCTGTATAACTGAGAATAGAATCATTTGAGAAGTCAAGGAAAGTTAACACATATAAAATAACTTTCTTTACAAATATTTACAACACTGCCTCACTGCCTTTCCAGGTAGATACCCACCACTGGTTTTGGTAGACTCAATCATGCTGCAAATTGCATCCTTAATACTGTGAGTGCAACATTATATATGTGTGTGTGTGTATGTGTGCGTATACATGTATAAATATATACACATATAGAGAGAGCATATTTGTCTATCCATATATATATATATATATATACACACACACACACACACATATATATATAGCTAAGGACTTTTACTGTCATCCTACATTCTAAATTTCTGATCTATATTTCATTCAGTAGTTCTTTCCTCAGCAGTGTGTGATCTGTTGTTAAACCCATCTAACCCATCTATTTTTCTCTTAATTTTGTTTATTGGCATTTTCACTTCTAGAATTTTTATTTGGCTCCTTTTGAAAACTGCTATACCATATTTTATAGTTTCCAGTTCCTTGTCAAATTTTTCAGCCAGGCACAGTGGCTCACTCCTGTAATCCCAGCACTTTGGGAGGTTGAAGTCAGCAGATCACCTGAGGTCAGGAGTTTGAGACCAGCCTGGCCAGCATTGTGAAACTCTGTCTCTACTAAAAAGACAAAAATTAGCCAGGGGTGGTATCGTGTGCCCGTAATCCCAGCTACTGGGGAAGTTGAGGCAGGAGAATCACTTGAACCTGGGAGGCAGAGGCTGCAGAGAGCTGAGATGGCGCCACTGTACTCCAGCCTGGACAACAGAGACATTGCATTTCAGAAAAAAAGAAAAAAAAAATCAAACTTTGCTTTTCTCTCCTTGAATATAGTCTCAGTTTAAAAAAAAAGAAAAAGAAAAAAACGTAATTCTAATTATCTTGATTCCATATGGGTCTTTTTCTATTGTCTGTCTTTCTTTTCATTCTTCCTCACAGGATCTTGCTTCCTACTGATTCAGGTTGTCTTTGATAGCATATTCAAAGTAGTTTCTAAAAAATTTTTGTAGAAACAATGAGTGCCAGATAATATTTTTGTTTCTGCTAGGAGCCACGGTGAACAACAATCTGGATCATCTTAATCCAGTTTTGCAGTTTGAGATTTTTCTGGGCCACGCAAACAACAGAAAGTTAGGCTGCAGTCCTTGTGAAGGCTAACTGACTTCTGGCTCACCCCTAGAGTTCCCTAGTCTATTGCAAGTCATAGTTTTTCAGGGCTCTCACCTTGGTGAGCTCTGAACTCTGACTTTAGACCCTCTAGCCCAACTAACCTATCAAGTATACAGTTTAACCACTTCCAGATCAGCAACCAGCTCTAGGACAAAAATGGTCCCAAATGCTGGGCTTTCCTTTATTTTTTATGTTATTTTATTATACTTTAAGTTCTAGGGTACATGTGCACAATGTGCAGGTTTGTTACATGTGTATACATGTGCCATGTTGGTGTGCTGCACCCATTAACTCGTCATTTACATTAGGTATATCTCCTAATGCTATCCCTCCTCCCTCCCCCCACCCCACAACAGACCCCAGTGTGTGATGTTCCCCACCCTGTGTCCAAGTGTTCTCATTGTTCAGTTCCCGTCTATGAGTGAGAACATTCGGTGTTTGGTTTTCTGTCCTTGTGATAGTTTGCTCAGAATGATGGTTTCCAGCTGCATCCATGTCCCTACAAAGGACATGAACTCATCCTTTTTTATGGCTGCATAGTATCCCATAGTGTATATGTGCCACATTTTCTTAATCCAGTCTATCATTGATGGACATTTGGGTTGATTCCAAGTCTTTGCTATTGTGAATAGTGCCACAATAAACATACGTGTGCATGTGTCTTTATAGCAGCATGATTTATAATCCTTTGGTTACATACCCAGTAATGGGATGACTGGGTCAAATGGTATTTCTAGTTCTAGATCCTTGAGGAATCGCCATGCTGTCTTCCACAATGGTTGAACTAGCTTACAGTCCCACCAACAGTGTAAAAGCATTCCTATTTCTCCACATCCTCTCCAGCACCTGTTGTTTCCTGACTTTTTAATGATCGCCATTCTAACTGGTGTGAGATGGTATCTCATTGTGGTTTTGATTTTCATTTCTCTGATGGCCAGTGATGATGAGCATTTTTTTCATGTGTCTGTTGGTTGTATAAATGTCTTCTTTTGAGAAGTATCTGTTCATATCCTTTTCCCACTTTTTGATGGGGTTTTTTCTTGTAAATTTGTTTGAGTTCTTTGCAGATTCTGATTATTAGCCCTTTGTCAGATGGGTAGATTGTAAAAATTTTCTCCCATTCTGTAGGTTGCCTGTTCACTCTGATGGTAGTTTCTTTTGCTGTGCAGAAGCTCTTTAGTTTAATTAGATCCCATTTGCCAATTTTGGCTTTTGTTGCCATTGCTTTTCGTGTTTTAATCATGAAGTCCTTGCCCATGCCTGTCCTGAATGGTATTGCCTAGGTTTTCTTCTAGGGTTTTATGGTCTAACATTTAAGTCTCTAATCCATCTTGAATTAATTTTTATATAGGTGTTAAGGAAGAGATCCAGTTTCAGCTTTCTACATATGGCTAGCCAGTTTTCCCAGCACCATTTATTAAATAGGGAATCCTTTCCCCATTGCTTGTTTTTTTTCAGGTTTGTCAAAGATCAGATGGTTGTAGATGTGTGGTGTTATTTCCAAGGGCCCTATTCTGTTCCGTTTGTCTATATATCTGTTTTGGTACCAGTACCATGCTGTTTTGGTTACTGTAGCCTTGTAGTACAGTTTGAAGTCAGGCAGCATGATGCCTCCAGCTTTGTTCTTTTGGCTTAGGATTGTCTTGGCAATGCGGGCTCTTTTTGGTTCCATATGAATTTTAAAGTAGTTTTTTCCAATTCTGTGAAGAAAGTCATTGGTAGCTTGATGGTGATGGCATTGAATCTATAAATTACCTTGGGCAGTATGGCCATTTTCACGATATTGATTCTTCCTATGCTGGGCTCTCCTTTCTAGACTTCCATACTCTCCCCGATCTTGACCTAGTAATTCCTCACTATCTTATTAACTCTACGATAGTTTTCAGTTTTTTTAACACATCATTCAGCTTTTTAATTGTATTGAACACAGCTAATTCATCCAAATGACTCAATCTAGCATTATTAAAACTAGAAGTCCATTCCTGATCATTGCTCCTAACCCCTTTCCACAGTATCTTTGGCAAGAAGATCTATCACCAATCAATAGGTGCAGAGTCCATAAGAAGGTTACTGGTCCTAATACCTGATGATTTCCTGAAACAAAGAATGTGGAGACTCAGTCCCTGTTGTTCCCATTTGAGGTTTAGTTGCTAATTCTGATGAAGTAGGAACAACTCCACATGGTGTCTCATACCACCCTATATCAAATAAGTGATTATTTTAAAATACAGTACACCTGCGATTCTCAAAAATTAACATTAACAGTCCTCTCCTTCCTGAATGAAGAAAACATTAACAAGAACTCTATAAGGAAGGCATATGAGTATGTTTGTGTATATGCATAGTGGACTCCAGAATATTACTCTAGTCATCTTTGTGTTTACTTTGAATATGTATAAATATTTTCATTTAAAAAGTAAAACAATTATACCAGTACTGTAAAATATGTACTATTTTTTAAAATTAATTTACTTATTTTAGTTGACAAAAAATTATATATATTTATCATTTACAACATAATGTTTTGAAATATGTTTACATTGTGAAATGGGTAAATTGAGGTCATTAACATATACATTACCTCACATACTTTTTTGTGATGAGTACACCTAAAATCCACTCTTTTTAGCAATTTGAGAAAATAATATATTGTTAATGACTATAATCACCATGTTGTACAATGGCTCTCTTGAACGTATTCCTTCTCTCTGAAATTTTGTACCCTTTGACCAACGTTTACCCAACCTTCCCCCTTGGTCCATGGTATTTTGTCAAGCTGGTATAGCATATCAAATAATGAGACTTATGGTCACCAACTGATTACCTTGACTTCGTTTTTTAAAACAGAAGCAGATACAAATTTTTCTAAATACAGAAAATTATTTTAAAAATTAGTCCCTCAGGCCAGGCATGGTGGCTCATGCCTGTAATCCCAGCACTTTGGGAGGCCAAGCTGGGCAGATCACTTGAAGTCAGGAGTTCAAGACCAGCCTGGCCAACAAGGTGAAACGTCACCTCTACCAAAAATATAAAAAATTAGCCAGGTGTGGTGGCTCATACCTGTAATCCCAGCTACTTGGGAGGCTGAGGCTGGAGAATCAAGTGAGAACCACTTGAACCCAGGAGGCAGAGGTTGCAGTGAACTGAGATCATGCTAGTGTACACCAGCCTGGGTGACAGAGCAAGATTCAGTCAGAAAAAAAAATAAGTGGTCACTCAAATCCTACCACTCATGTGTTCCTACCATTAACATTTTGATGAATATTTTCCATTACTTTTTTCTGTGCATATTATATGTATGTTTTCACAAAGTTGGGTTTATACTGCAGTAGTATATACTGCCATATATACTACTATCTATATATCCTACTATTCACATTTTGTAACAAAAATGTCTTTTTTATTCTAATGTGGACAGGGATTTTCCTCCTGGACCATCTGTGGCTGTTTCTCAGCTGAGCTCAACCTTTTGGATTTGATGAAGGCCATGCCGTGTGTCCACATGTGAGTATTTAAGGCAGCTTCAGTTGCAAAAATTTTTACTCACACTTTGCACTTTCTGTCTGACACGGCACCATCAGGGGATTCATTCTCATGGCTGTGTTTGTTCTCTTGTTCCTTATCTTACCCAGCCCCATTTTGCTTGGGCGCTGGCTGAAGTTCCTTTAACTTGTGTAGAATGAAGAGGTGCCTGGACAGAGAGACGTGAGACGTGTAGCAGAGGCCACACTCCCAGCACTGGTAGGAAGAACCATCCTATTTGTGCTGACAGATGTGTTCGTGGAACCGCAGCAGGTTTTCGGTGGTGATGCCACACAGGACACACTTGGGAACCTTAAAAACATTGATTTTCAGCTTTTTCAGGAGTTGAGTGATTGCTCCTCAGGAAGACCTGAACTCCAGAACTGGTTCTTCCAACTTCCACTTGGGACTGGGGACCTTGGTGTCTTCTTTTATTTCTGTTTCCTCCTCATTGGTGGCATCCGTCATTTCTTTCAGGTCAGGGTCCTTGATGCCGTGCATCAGCTGGACATGCTTCTCCAGCATCAACCATTTGGTATGGAGTATGGGCGGTGTGAGCAGGCATACACTTTCCTGATGCCTTTGTGCTTGATCCGGTTGTGCAGGCACAGGCTGTGAGACGAGTTGAAAGACTTGTCACACTGGCGGCGGGGGTGTTTCTTCATTTGCTTCCCGTGCTCCTTCCTCACGTGGGATATGTACACATCTCTCTGCACGAACAGGTGATCACACTCGCAACACATCCACCCAGGACTGGCCACTTTCTTAGTTTCCATTTTTTCACAGGAGATGGAGATTTTCTCTCCAATTTCTCTTTCCCATTCGTGGGTTTGGTGTCTTCTTTGTTCTGCTTTGCTGAATTTTGAGTTACAGGCTTAATGCTCAAAGGCAAGTTTATACCCAAGTTTGGAGGCCCTTCAACACTTTTCAATGTTCCATGCATAGACTTGATATGGTCCATCATAAGTTGCTTCTGTGCATATAAAACAGAACGGTCTGGACACTTGAAAACAGATATCTTCTGTTTTTTGATGTGTTGGTCAAAGTGGCAATACAGCAAGGTTTGCAGGGTGAACGCAGTGTCGCACGTGGAACACTTACGTATTATTTTTGGTTCTCCTATCTTGATGTCGGGATGCTGTGTATAGGCGTGGGAATGCATGTTTGGGGCAGAATTCAATGCCATTAGACAAATAGGACACTTGTAGAAGATTTCACAGTGAGAACCTTGAATGTGAGACTTCAGAACAGCCACATCAGAGTACACAACACTGCAATGCACACATCGAAAACCAACTCTCCTCTTGTAGTTCAGACAGTTCTTAGTGACGTGGGTCTGGAAGTGCACCAACCTGCAGATGGCCCCACACTCAGGGCAGGTGTAGGGAGATTTGTGCTGATGGATTCTCTGGTGTGATGCATAACTGCACCGGTTAGGAAGCAGCATCTGGCAGATAGTGAGTCTTTTGTCCACTCGTATCTGCAGCCTGCTGGAAATGTGTAGCTACTGACATCTCGTCCTGGAAGACTTCATTACACTCCAAACCTTTTAGGCTATATCTACACAGTTTGGAGGGTTCTTCATCTTGGGGCATGGCTGGGGTGATGGGAGTGCTTGAAGGAACCGATAAGACTGTTCCAGTTATGCCAGACTGAATTTTTGTGACAGTGTGTGTGCCAGCTCCCACAAGGCTCTGAAGAGTGGAAGTGGAAGTGGAAGTATTACTTGACAGAGAAATTCATTTGATCTGCTGGGACTGGCTTCAAAATTAAGTGGGAGCATTGCATTACCACCCCTTTCTCCTTATGCCCATGGGCATGGGAAAGGAGGCTACATTTGTTGTAAAAAAAAAAAAAAAAGAGGTTCTTTGTACAAAGGTTGCATGTTACTCCAATACACACACTCCATCTGTCTCAGTGAAGGAGTCCCCATACTCCAAGTACTTGTACCTATGCATTGGTAATGTGATCCCTGCATTGGCAGAAGAATTGAGGTTTGGGATATAAACAGGGACTGGATTGACACTGCTTAGCACCTTGTTGAAAGCTTCTACCACAGAACTCTGCAAGGATAATACCACCTGGACTCAAGACACCTTTTTGGTTGTGAGGCTGCTGCATTGATTATTACCTGCTTTATTTGTTGCTGAGGTTTGGTTAGCACTTGGCAGAGTTCAGAGTGGCCTGGGCACCCTAAGGCAGAATGTTAAGGTTGGCAAGGTGCACTGTCTTTGGCACGAGTTTAGCATCATCCAGGCTGGATACTGGCATGACAGTTTGCTGCTGGATGGCGTTGGCAGCTTTAATGATGGTGCTGCTGGCACTCTGAACAGAGGTAACAGATATGACCATGGCTTTCACCCTGGTGTTGTTAGCGAGCTTCAAATCAATGACTTGGGATCCTGCCATCTTCACAACAGACACTGGGAGGAAAGCAGTAGCCACAGGCTTGATTGTGACCTGTTTGGGGGTGAACTCTGCAGGGGAAACTGCACTGGTCACGACCACAGACTGGAGAGGCACCCTGGGGGTAAAGGAAAGGATGGCGGCTGATGCTGGAGACAACAGAGGGGATGTCACAGAGGCCATCACGCTACTATTCACATATTTTGCTATGTCATTATTCTGCTTAAACATAATTTTAATGACTAAATTGCATCTTCTTTATTGATGAACCATAATTATGCACCAATTCCCTAACATTCTTAAAGAAATTTTGGAGGTAGCTGGCAAGATGGCCGAATAGGAACAGCTCCAGTCTGCAGCTCCCAGCCAGATCAATGCAGAAGGCGAGTGATTTCTGCATTTCCAACCGAGATACCCTGCTCATCTCATTGGGACTTGTTAGACAGTGGATACAGCCCACAGAGGGCAAGACAAAACAGGGTGGGGCATCACCTCACCCGGGAAGCACAAGGGGTCGGGGAACTCCCTCCCCTAGCCAAGGGAAGTCATGAGGAACTGTGCTGTGAGGGATGGTGCAACCTGTCCCAGATACTGCGCTTTTCCCATGATTTTCACAACCCGCAGACCAGGAGACTCCCTCGAGTGCCTATATCACCAGGGCCCTAGGTTTCAAGCACAAAACTGGGAGGCCGTTTGGGCAGACACCAAGCTAGCTGCAGGAGATTTTTTTTCCATACCCCAGTGACACCTGGAACACCAGCAAGACCAGAACCGTTCACTCCCCTGGAAAGGGGGTTGAAGCTAGGGAGCTAAGTGTTCTAGCTAAGTGGATCCCACTCCCATGGAGCCCAGCAAGCTAAGATCCACTGGCTTGAAATTCTCACTGCCAGCAAAGCAGTCTGAAGTTGACCTGGGACACTCGTGCTTGGTGGGGGGAGGGGCGTCTGTCATCGCTGAGGCTTAAGCAGGCAGTTTTCCCCTCACAGCATAAACAAAGCTGCTGGGAAGTTCAAACGGCACAGAGCCCACTGCAACTCAGCAAAGCTACTGTAGCCAGACTACCTCTCTAGATTCCTCCTCTCTGGGCAGTATTGGGGGAACCCACCCCCAATATCTCAACTTAGGTTCTTTCTATTTTTCATAAGTGTCAGCCAGCTAAGAAATAGAGACAGTACAAAGAGAGGAATTTTACAGCTGGACCACCGGGGGTGACATCACATATTGGTAGGACCATGATGCCCATCTGAGTCTCAGACCAGCAAGTTTTTATTAAGGGTTTCAAAAGGGGAGGAGGTATAAGAACAGGGAGTAGTTACAAAGATCACATGCTTCAAAGGGCAAAAAGCAGAACTAGCCCAGCGCGGTGGCTCAAGCCTGTAATCCCAGCAATTAGGGAGGCCGAGACGGGCGGATCACGAGGTCGGGCGGATCACGAGGTCAGGCGATCGAGACCATCCTGGCTAACACGGTTAAACCCCGTCTCTACTAAAAAATACAAAAAACTAGCCAGGCGAGGTGGCGGGTGCGGGCGAGGTGGCGGGTGCCTATAGTCCCAGCTACTCGGGAGGCTGAGGCAGGAGAATGGCGTGAACCCAGGACGCAGAGCTTGCAGTGAGCTGAGATCTGACCACTGCACTCCAGCCTGGGTGACAGAGTGAGACTCCGTCTCAAAAAAAAAAAAGCAGAACTACTAATAAGGGTCTAACAAAGATCACATGCTTCCAAGGGAACAGGTCAAAGGGAAAAACCAGAACTACTGATAAGGGTCTATGTTCAGTGGTGCACATATTGTCTTGATAAACATCTTAAACAACAGAAAACGGTTCGAGAACAGAGAACCAGTCTGACCACAAATTTACCAGGACTGAGTTTTCCCAACCCTAGTAAGTCTGAGGGTACTCCAGGAGACCAAGGCATATCTCAGTCCTTATCTCAACTGCACAAGACAGACATTCCCAGAGCAGCTGTTTATAGACCACCACCCAGGAATGCATTCCTTTCCCAGGGTATTAATATTAATATTCCTTGCTAGGAAAAGAATTTAGTGATATCTCTTCTACTTACACGTCCATTTATAGGCTCTCTGCGAGAAGAAAAATATGGCTCTTTTTGCCTGACCCTGCAGGCAGTCAGACCTTATGGTAGTCTTCCCTTGTTCCCTAAAAATTGCTGTTATTCTGTTCTTTTTTAAGGTGCACTGATTTCATATTGTTCAAACACACATTTTACAAGCAATCTGTACAGTTAACATAATTATCACAGTGGTCCTGAGGTGACGTACATCCTCAGCTTACAAAGATAACAGGATTAAGACATTAAAGACAGGCCGGGCGCGGTGGCTCAAGCCTGTAATCCCAGCACTTTGGGAGGCCGAGACGGGCGGATCACGAGGTCAGGAGATCGAGACCATCCTGGCTAACACGGTGAAACCCCGTCTCTACTAAAAATACAAAAAAACTAGCCGGGCGAAGTGGCGGGCGCCTGTAGTCCCAGCTACTCGGGAGGCTGAGGCAGGAGAAGGGCGTAAACCCGGGAGGCGGAGCTTGCAGTGAGCTGAGATCCGGCCACTGCACTCCAGCCCCGGCGACAGAGTGAGACTCTGCCTCAAAAAAAAAAAAAAAAAAAAAGACATTAAAGACAGGCATAAGAAATTACAAAAGTATGATTTGGGAACTGATAAATGTCCATGAAATCTTCACAATTTTCCTCTGCCATGGCTCCAACCAGTCCCTCCATTTGGGGTCCTTGACTTCCCCCCAACAGGGCAGAGCATCTGAAAGAAAGGCAGCAGCCCCAGTCAGGGGCTTATAGATAAAACTCCCATCTCCCTGGGACAGAACACCTGGGGGAAGAGGTGGCTGTGGGAATAGCTTCAGCAGACTAAAATGTTCCCCTGCCTCCTGGCTCTGAAGGAGCAGTGGATCTCCCAGCAAAGCAATGAAGCTCTGCTAAGGGACAAACTGCCTCCTCAAGTGGGTCCCTGACCCCCATGCCCCCTGACTGGGAAACGCCTCACAGCAAGGGTGCCCCTCTTGTGTGAGGTGCCCCTCAGACACCTCATACAGGAGAGCTCTGGTTGTCATCTGGCAAGTGCCCCTCTGGGATAAAGCTTCCAGAGGAAAGAACAGGCAGCAATCCTTGCTTTTTTGCAGACTCCACTGGTAATACTGAGGCAAACAGGGTCTGGAGTAGACCTCCAGCAAACTCCAGCAGACCTGGGGCAGAGGGGCCTGTCAGAAGGAAAACTAACAAACAGAAAGGAATAGCATCAACATCAACAAGAAGAACGTCCACACAGAAACCCTACCTTAAAGTCACCAACATCAAAGACCAAAGGTAGATAAATCCACAAAGATGAGGAAAAACCAGCGCAAAAAGGTTGAAAATTCCAAAAACCAGAATGCCTCTTCTCCTTCAAAGGATCACAACTCCTGGCCAGCTAGGGAACAGAACTGGACAGAGAACGAGTTTGACAAATTGACAAAAGTAGGCGTCAGAAAATGGGTAATAACAAACTCCTCCGAGCTAAAGTAGCTTGTTCTAACCCAGTGCAAGGAAGCTAAGAACCCTGAAAAAAGGTTAGAGGAATTGCTAACTAGAATACAGTTTGGAGAAGAACATAAATGACCTGATGAACATAATCCATCACATTAACAGAACCAATGACAAAAACCACATGATTATCTCAATAGATGTAGAAAAGGCCTTCCATAAAATTCAACACCACTTCATGCTAAAAAACTCTCAATAAACTAAGTATTGATGGAACATATCTCAAAATAATAAGAGCTACTAATAACAAACCCACAGCCAATATCATACTGAATGGGAAAAAACTGGAAGCATTCCCTTTGAAAACTGGCACAAGACAAGGATGCCCTCTCTCACCACTCATATTCAACATAGTATTGGAAGTTCTGGCCAGGGCAATCAGGCAAGAAAAAGAAATAAAGTGTATTCAAATAGGAAGAGAGAAAGTCAAATTGTCTCTGTTTGCAGATGACATGATTGTATACTTAGAAAATCCCATCATCTCAGCCCAAAGTTTCCTTAAGCTGATAAGCAACTTCAGGAAAGTCTCAGTATATAAAATCAAGGTGCAAAAATCACTAGCATTCCTATACACCAATAACAGACAAACAGAGAGCCAAATCATGAGTGAACTCCCATTCACAATTGCTGCAAGGAGAATAAAATACCTAGGAATACAACTTACAAGGGATGTAAAGGACCTCTTTGTGGCTGACTGCTATGGTTACTACTTGAGACCATCACTATAGCAGTTACTACTGTTACTGCTTGAGACCATCATTACAGTCGAATGAAGGCACGAACGTAGAAATGAAAACCAAGGAAAAAAGAAACTGTTTTAAGGAAAAGCTAGCATGGGCAAAAAGAAGAGAACTCCCTGCTTCTAGGGAGCAAAGGCCACCCCCTATATTTATTGGGTAACAAAAGCAGGGAGGAGGAGGTAACGACTGATCAGCTGCTCAATTGATCACAGGTTCATATTGTTACTAATAGATTTCAATCATGCCCGATCATAGGAAACACTTCCGTGGCCTCCAGCATCTCCTCCTTTTTGTTTTTAAATTAATTGAGCAAGACAATTGCAGGCTGTGCAGCCCTTAATTGCCGATTGGTGATCCAGCTTCATTTTTTTAGCCCTTATTCAAAATGGAGCCGCTCTGTTTTGAATTGCTTCTTACATATTCCCCCCTTCCCTTTTACAAGAGGACCTTTAATCCTAAAGGTTGCAGAAGGATGAAGGTCCATCTTCTGCAACTTCTTCATGCAGAATAGGGGTGATAATATTCCTGCCTAACTATTAGGGTGTCTTGTATTCAGAGAGGAGCTCAGTCAGAAAGTATTGATCCATTAAACATCTATTGTACCTCTGAGTTCCAGCAAAAGGTGAAACACTGGCGCTCCACAGTTTCTCAGCTTCCTGTGTGGTTTTCATGATCTGTCCCCATGTTATGAAGGTTGATGTCAGCGTGACTCCACTCAGTCCTCATTCCGTCTTCGCATTCAGATTCAACTGGCTCATGGCTCATACTGGGGGAACCAGGACTGTAGTTGGAATCCATGGGTCCCTCCAGTCTCCATGGTCGCACACATCTTGAGGGCACCCCCAAGGTTTGTTCATCTTCTGTAAAGACACAAGCATATCCTAGTCCCCACATTAATAAATCTACTGAAACAAAAGCAAAGGCTCTTGTGGCTATAGCCAGGAGGCATGCCATTGCTGAGCATTTGTTCTACAAGCTGTAACTCAGCCTCTCCCTCTTTGGTTAATTGCCCCCGGGTAAAACTTTTCATTGATAATGAGAGACAGGCTCTTTCTGATTAACAGAAGACAGAGAAAGCAAATCAAGGCTTATCCCTCTCGTAAACAATCCTCAAGATCTATTACCATGAGAGACCAGTCTCTTGTCCCATATCCATAAGCCCACAAAACTTCTTTTCTTCAATCTACACTGCACAAGTGAGTCTATGAGATGCTATGGGTTGTGATAGATAAATCTCTCTCCTAGTTGCCCTTCTAAATCCCTGACCGCTTCACTTCTTACATAGAGAAGGCTGCAATTTACAGGGAATAAGCAACAGTTGAGCAATATATTCTCCCAGTTCAAAAACCCAAAGATCTTGTGATATTACCACCACGTGAATTTCTTCTTCACAATCCGAATCAACAACTCCTGGGACTACAGTAATGTCCTGTAAGTTAAGATGACTTTTACCCAACATTAATCCCACATATCCTGTTAGCAAAGATCTCCAAATACAAGTGTGAATCTTAGTGAGTTTTTCTTCCAATTAACGTAACCTGTTCTCTAACTGGGAAATCTAATACTGCACTTCCAGGAGTTCCTGGGGAGAGAGAATCAGTGTGCCTTGGGAAACCCACCCCGGAAACGGAGATGTGGCCTGGACGGGGTATGCCCTCATAGTTTGAGGTGCCCGGGTCCAGGCTGCCTTCTCACTTCCTGACAAGGGCTGCTGTTTTGATGAAATTTTGAGTGGCATTGATTAGCCCAGTGATTTCCTTTATTGTAACAAAGGCAAAGTCCTGGTGTTTTGTTGTTGTTGTTAAGATGGGAACTGTGTTTCAAGACCCCTTTGTCCCAGAGATCCGGTGTTGTTCTCTTTTGAAATGCCAAATTTTTCTACACTTATAAAACTTTTCCACTTTAGGGCTTGACCCTTGGCTTCTTTTAGATCTGTCAGCTACCAAAGTAGCCATTGCCTAAGTCAATACTGCAGAGCAATGAAGCTCAGTTCCCACATCTTGACAAGCTCTGAGAAAACCTCTCAAGGCCTCTGCACATCTCACAGGTGCCAGTGCACGTTTATAATCCATCTCACGTGCAAAGACGCACTTAGGCTCAAAATAAAGAGATGGAGGACCATCCAGATTAATAAAGCAAGTTCTTAGAGACCTACAAAGAGACTTAGACTCCCACACAATAATAGTGGGAGACTTTAACACCACACTGTCAATATTAGATCAATGACACAGAAAATTAACAAGAATATCCAGGACTTGAATTAAGCTCTGGACCAAGTGGACCTAACAGACATCAACAAAACTAGAGAAATAAGAGCAAACAAATTCAAAAGCTAGCAAAAACAAGAAAGAACTAAGATTAGAGCAGAACTGAAGGAGATAGAGACATGAAAAGCCCTTCAAAAAATCAAAGAATCCAGGAGCTGGTTTTGTGAAAAGGTTAACAAAATAGACCGCTAGCCAGATTAATAGTGAAGAAAAGAGAGAATAATCAAATAGACACAATAACAAATGATAAAGGGGATATCACCACTGATCCCACAGAAATACAAACTACCATCAGAGAATACTATAAACACCTCTACACAAATAAACTAGAAAATCTGGAAGAAATGGATAAATTACTGGACACATGCCCCTTCCCAAGACTAAACAAGGAAGAAATCAAATCCCTGAATAGACCAATAACAAGTTCTGAAATTGAAGCAGTACTTAGTAGCCTACCAACCAAAAAAAGGCCAGGACTAGACAGATTCACAGCTGAATTCTACCAGAGGTACAAAGAGGAGCTGGTACCATTCCTTCTTAAACTATTCCAAACAATAGAAAAAGAGGGAATCCTCCCTAACTCATTTTATGAGGCCAGCATCATCCTGATACCAAAACCTGGTAGAGACACAACAAGAAAAGAACATTTCAGGCCAATATCCCTGATGAACATTGATGCAAAAATCCTCAATAAAATATTGGCAAACCAAATCCAACAGCACATCAAAAAGCTTATCCATCAAGATCAAGCCAGCTTCACCCTGGGATGCAAGGCTGGTTCAACATACGCAAATCAATAAACATAATCCATCACATAAACAGAACCAATGACACAAACCACATGATTATCTCAATAGATGCAGAAAAGGTCTTCCATAAAATTCAACACCCCTTCATACTAAAAAAAAAAACTCTCAATAAACTAGGTATTGATGGAACATATCTCAAAATAATAAGAGCTGTTAATGACAAACCCACAGTCCATATCATACTGAATGGGCAAAAGCTGGAAGCATTCCCTTTGAAAACTGGCACAAGACAAGGATGCCCTCTCTCACCACTCGTATTCAACATAGTATTGGAAGTTCTGGCCAAGGCAATCAGGCAAGAGAAAGATATAAAGCGTATTCAAATAGGAAGAGAGGAAGTCAAACTGTCTCTGTTTGCAGATGACATGATTGTATATTTAGAAAGCCCCCATTGTCTCAGTCTCAAGTCTCCTTAAGCTGATAAGCAACTTCAGCAAAGTCTCAGGTTACAAAATCAATGTGCAAACATCACAAGCATTCCTATACACTAACAATAGACAAACAGATATACAAATCATGAGTGAACTCCCATTCACAATTGCTGCAAAGAGAATAAAATACCTAATAATACAACCTAAAAGGGATGTGTAGTTCTCTTCAAGGAGAACTACAAACCACTGTTCAAGGAAATAAGACAGGACACAAACAAATGGAAAAACATTCCATGCTCATGGATAGGAAAAATCAATATCATTAAAATGGCCACACTGCCCAAAGTAATTTATAGATTCAATGCTATCCCCACCAAACTACCATTTACTTTCTTCACAGAATTAGAAAAAAAGCTACTGACATGTCATATGGAACTAAAAAAGAGCCCACATAGCCAAGACAATCCTAAGCAAAAAGAACGAAACTAGAGCATCATGCTACCTGACTTCAAACTATACTACAAGGCTACAGTAACCAAAACAGCATGGTACCGGTACCAAAACAGAGATATAGACCAATGGAAAAGAATAGAGCCCTCAGAAATAACACCGCACATCTACAACCATCTGATCTTTGACAAACCTGACAAAAACAAGCAATGTGGAAAGGATTCCCTATTTAATAAATGGTGCTGGGAAAACTGGCTAGCCATATGTAGAAAGCTGAACCTGGATCCCTTCCTTAACACCTTATATAAAAATTAATTCAAGATGGATTAAAGACTTAAATGTTAGACCTAAAACCATAAATCCCTAGAAGAAAACCTAGGCAATACCATTCAGGACATAGGCATAGGCAAGGACTTCATGACTAAAACACCAAAAACAATGGCAACAAAAGCCAAAATTGGCAAGTGGGATCTAATTAAACTAAAGAGCTTCTGCACAGCAAAATAAACTATCATCAGAGTGAACAGGTAACCTACAGAATGGGAGAAAATTTTTGCAACCTATCCATCTGACAAAGGGTTAATATCCAGAATCTACAAAGAATTTGAACAAATTTACAAGAAAGAAACAACCCCATCAAAAAGTGGGCAAAGGATATGAACAGACACTTCTCAAAAGAACACTTTTATGTGGCCAACATACATATGAAAAAAAGCTCATCATCACTGGTCATTAGAGAAAAGCAAATCAAACCACATGAGATACCATCTCATGCCAGTTAGAATGGCGATCATCAAAAAGTCAGGAAACAACAGACACTGGACAGGATGTGGAGAAATAGGAACACTTTTACACTATTGGTGGGAGTATAAATTAGTTGAATCATTGTGGAAGACAGTGTGGTGATTCCTCAAGGATCTGGAACCAGAAATATCATTTGACCCAGCAATCACATTACTGCGTACATACCCAAAAGATTATATATCATTCTATTATAAAGACACATGCACACGTCTGTTTATTGCAGCACTGTTCACAATAGCAAAGATTTGGAACCAACCCAAATGCCCATCAATGATAGACAGGATAAAGAAAATGTGGCACATATATACCATGGAATACTATGCAGCCATAAAAAAAAGATGAGTTCATATTCTTTGCAGGGATATGGATGCAGCTGGAAACCATCATTCTCAGCAAACTAACACAGGAACAGAAAACCAAACACCGCATGTTCTCACTCATAAGTGGGAGTTGAATAATAAGAACATATGGACACAGGGAAGGGAACATCACACATCGGGGCTTATCAGGGGGTGGGGAATAGGGCAGGGATAGAATTAGGAGAAATACCTAATGTAGATAACAGGTTGATGGGTGCAGCAAACCACCATGGCACATGAATACCTATGTAACAAACCTGAACCTTCTGCACTTGTAACCCAGAACTTAAAGCATAATAAAAAAAATTTTTAAAAGAAAGATAGTTGCCAAATATTACATGACAGTAATAAACCGTAATGTGTCTGAAGAAAAAAGATATTTTTGTAGCAAAAACAAATTTTGTCTCTGTTGATCTAACCATATAAAGAATAAGTTGGAATTTCCTATCATTATGAATTGTTTGCTCTTTATCCCTTCCTGTAAACTGGAATCAGTCAGATAATTTGTTTTTTTCTCTTTGTCCCTCTCTGTTGCTGAAACATGATATTTCCCAAGGATAACAGAGGGGGCATTTGGTAAGAGAAGAAAAAGAAGGGAAGAGAGAGTTGTTAGGAATAATATCAAATGGAAGACAAGCTAAGAAGTGGTCCGTCTTAGCAGTATGAAAGATCTGACCACCTCATACGCACTCCATCCATGGAATGAGACCCCTTCATCAGCCCTATCCAATGGGTAATCGGATAGAAATGACTACTTGCTTTGGAAGCCTGGGACAAATAAAGTGTGGGGCCTAAACTAAAATAATCTAGCAGCCATGGAAAATGCTTGAATCCAAAGGGAAGGTTTCTTTGTTCCCCTCTGCTGTATAGAGTAATATATAAACTGAAACTGTTATTTCTATGAGAGATGGAAGAACTCTTATCTGTGAGTAGCCAGTGAGGATGACCAATTGCACCCATGCCCCTGAGGGATCTATATGAGTTGCAAGATATGACTCTGACCAGGACTGTGTTGTACGTTCTTGTAGGCACTATTTGTGTGATTGATCAGCTAATGTAAGATTGCTTAATTATGTCCTATTTCTTCCCAAACTCTACCACTCGGAAGGATGTAGTTGTGGGGTAACAGAAAAGGAAAATTCATGTCTATAAGCACCAACATGCATCTATATCACTGCTAAAAATCAGACGTTGTGTCAGCAAGTTTCTTCTAGTTAATTACCAATCATTCACTCACCTCCACGTTCTGTCTGCCCTACACAGTGTAATTGTAATCTGATTTGCTTTTCAAAGAAATGTCTCACCAGACTAACTGAAGCTGGTTACACCAATGTAATCTTCAGAAACATGCTTAGGGAAGCTTTTACACCATGCCAAACAAGTGACTACCACATGACTGCTGAAAGTTATGAGCTTACATTCTCAGATCTGATCAAATCTGTCTTTAAACCATTACAATAGTAAGCACATTAAAATTTTGAAATTATTCTAGATGCTTTAAAGAAGTCAAATAGTGGGCATACTGCAGAGTTGACACTACACACATGACATACTTGAAAATGCCGGCCGGACACGGTGGCTCACACCTGTAATCCCAGCACTTCCAGAGGCCGAGGCGGGTGGATCACGAGGTCAGGAGATCGAGACCATCCTGGCTAACATGGAGAAACTCTGTCTCTACTAAAAATACAAAAAAATTAGCCGGGCATGGTGGTGGGCGCCTGTAGCCCCAGCTACTCGGGAAGCTGAGGCAGGAGAATGGCGTGAACCCGGGAGGCAGGCGGAGCTTGCAGTGAGCCGAGATGGCACCATTGCACTCCAGCCTGGGCGTCAGAGCCAGACCCCATCTCAAAAAAATACATAAATAAAAAATAAACAAAGAAAAACCTCCATTGAATCCAAGGGAAAGTTTCAGAAATGCCTATATCAAAAAAGTTTCAGGCCGGGTGCAGTGACTCACACCTGTAATCCCAGCATTTTGGGAGGCCAAGGTGGGTGGATCACCTGAGGTCAGGAGTTTGAGACCAGCCTGACCAACATGGTGAAACCCTGTCTCTACTAAAAATACAAAAAATTAGCCAAGCCTGATGGTGGGCGCCTGTAATCCCAGCTACTCGGGAGGCTGAGGCAGGAGACTCGCTTGAACTCGGGAGGCGGAGGTTGCAGTGAGCCGAGATCGCTCCATTGCACTCCAGCCTGGGTGACAGAGCAAGACTCCATCGCAAAAAAAAAAAAAAAAAAAAAAAAAAAAGCAGAAAATGTAATTTTCACCTCACAGGAACAATGCTTTATAGACCTTGTGACAGTTAAGGTTTCACAGTAGATCGCCAAGGCTGCTTCTGCATTCTGTAATAAAATTATCATTCTTTACAAAAGAAAATCTGATTTACATTTATATTTTTTATTTCTTCTTTTTCATGAAGATGGTTAGGGTTGCAGTCATATGCTAAGAACTGAATCAAGATGAAAGGCATAAACTTTTTGTTTTGCAACATAAACAGTTTTTTATGTTTTAACCTTTTATGTGGGAATAATTTTAGACTTATAAAAGCATTGGAAAGATAGCACGGTGAGTTTCCATACACTTCAAACCGCACTTGGAATAATGCAGTAAATACAAAAATCCCATTCCTTGAGGAACTTACATTCTATATATTATGTATCTAAAAATAAAAATAGATATACAGCCAAATGTGAGCCAAAGTTAGTTCTGGGCAATTTTTATTTTCTCCTTTAAACTTTCTGGTATTTCCACATTTCAAAATCAAATAAAAATAAACTTTCCTCTAATGTATTATTCACATGGTGTCAAGATTAGTTAGCACTATAAAAGTAATCTTATACTGGAAGACTTAAATTAAGCCCTCTTGACAATTTCAAATTCATCAGTTTCCTTTTCTGACAGTTGAATTTCTGTAGCTAGACATGTTCTTCTTTCCCCAGGGCGTTCCCTAATTGTAAGGTGGACCTTGAATGCCCTCTGCTGGCCAGACTACATCAGCAGAAAAAGACAGTGAAAATAAACCAAGAAAAATCACAGCACAGTGACCACTCTCTCTACACATGTATTTTTCCCTGATTCTCTCACTCAAAAGACACTCACTGTGTGCCTATTATGTGCTAGACACTATAGTTGGAAATACAAAAGATATAAGATGTAATCTGTGTCCTTGAAATCACTCTATACTTTTTTCCAGGAAATTACCAAGTCTCAGAACATTTCTTGGGCCTGAACTCAAGAAAGAGCACCAACTCTTGCAAAAAAGGATGATTGGTATGTATTCATGTTGGACTATGAAAATAACGTCTTTCTCCATTAAAAAACAGGAAAATGCCGGGCGCGGTGGCTCAAGCCTGTAATCCCAGCACTTTGGGAGGCCGAGACGGGTGGATCACAAGGTCAGGAGATCGAGACCATCCTGGCTAACCCAGTGAAACCCCGTCTCTACTAAAAAAAAACAGGAAAATAACATCTATCCTTAATGAAAGGATACAATATCCTTTGGAAGATACTGAACATTTAAACTTCAAATTTCCGTAATACGCTACAGTCAGTATACAATATACAGTAAGAGAGCTGACACTAAAGGAGAAAAAAGACCCAAAAACTTGAGTACAAATGTGGTCAGTTGTCTTCAGAAAAGTCAGGTACATTCTTGATTCTTTCCTAACTTAGACATGATTTAAATATTCACATCATCGCAAACTACAAAATTTCAGAAAACTAAATTCTAGCAGACACTTCATTTCTACCCCCATTATTACACAGCTAGTAGTTATCCACTTGATGTGGTGAGCAAACATGATATTCTAGGAATGACATCGCTAAAATAAACATTGCCTACAATTGATACTTTAACCAGAAATGTATGGCAGACAGCTGGGATTTGAGAGCTGCTTAAACATCCACTAGTGGGTCAGTACAACTTGCAAGCTCATTGTTTTTTGTTTTGTAATTTTTTTCTTTTGCTTTGCAGTGAATGCAGCAGGACTCACTGTTTTTGTATCCAAGAAGTTTGATCCTTTTGAGCTGTGATAGTATAAAAATTACAGAAACATGAGAAACTACAAAGGTGTGAATTTTACAATAAGACATTAGAACCTTCTAACTGCTTCTCAATACTTTTTGAACAAAATCTACATTGACATTTGTCTCCACCGGTTGACTCTACCCAAAAAAAGACCACATCACTTCTTTCAAATCCACTATAATGAATTAGTTTAACAGTGTAACTTCACTTAACCCAAGTCTTTTTTTCACTGCTGTGTAGGACCTCATAATAAAGATTGGACACTCCTGGGAGGAATTTTGGCAACTTCTATGAGCATGTTTGTCTGTGCCAATGATTTGACGTGCTATTGATGTGTGCTGCTAGATGTCTCATAATGCATAGGGAAGAGCCAGACTAGGAATATTTGGTTCATACTCGGCATGACTTTCAAATGCCCCACCAGATTTTCATGCAGGTAAATAAAACAATTTGTTTATCCGAGCCTAGAATCTAATTCTTTTTTATCTATAACACAATATATATTTCTTGCTCACTGTTAACACAAGCAAAATATTTTAAGTTCATCTCCTCATCTTAATCATGGGAAGATGAATAACATTTATCGATTTGCATATGTTGTACTTTGTTTTTGTTCAAACTTTTCCAAGAATTCTTCACATTGTGGAAATGTCCCTATAGGCAGCACCACTCATGGCATTTGAGACAATAGCACACGCTTACATCACTGGCGTTTGTAGCTGATGCAAATACTTCTCAGTAAAAAAATTGAGACACCATTAATAATAATTGATAGGCAGTCAGCAGTTCGAGAACAGCCTGGCGAACATGGTGAAACCCTGTCTCTACTAAAAATACAAAATTAGCTGGGCATGGTGACACATGCCCGTAAACCCAGCTAGTCTTGAGGCTGAAGCAGGAGGTCTGCTTGAACCTGGGAAGTGGAGGTTGCAGTGAGCCGAGATCGCACCATTGCACTCAAGCCTGGGCGACAAGACTGAAACTCCAGCTCAAAAAAAAAAATAGTAATTGATAGACATGAAATGTAATGATCTCATCGCATTTTATTAACATCTGTTATTTTAATTTTATAGTATAATAATAAGAAATCTACGTCATAAAAATTATTACTTGAAATTGCCTGTTGTTCTTCAGTCTTTTCCTATCTTTTCAATCGTCCAGTCTCAGAGATCTGCCATGAAACTTCTCTATTGTCCCCTGTACTGCTATTCCTTTTTTCAATAGCTAAGTTCCTGTTGACTATCAAAGCACATGAGCTCTGTGGTCTTTTGAGATACTCAAGACAGAATGTATACCTCCTCATGTGGTTTCAAGATAGGATTTGTTTTCTGAAATATTCTGTCTTGTCTCCATCCCAAGCAACACAGGGAATTATTTTAACACACACTCATAAATAAGGTCCAGGTCATTTGCAAGAATATTATACTTCCTCATTTTCTCACTTCAACAATCCGTACTTTGTCTTGACATGTTATCCCTCCTGCAGTTAAGGTTATTTATCTCTTTCTCATATATATAGACAGGTCTAGACTGTCGTTACTTATCCTAGCAATAGTTTTTATTCTGGTATCCTCTGTATCTCTGCTCTTTCATTTTCTTCTACTTTGTATTCAGCATGGCTTTTAATTTAGCTGCTTCTAAGTTCTGCCTTGGTTGTTACAAGTAGGTGCAAACATCTATTTCATTTTGGCTACTTCTGTAGTCATGCTCAAGCATTATATATTAAAATGTGCATTCTATTACATTTTTCTTTCTCCTTTAAGTTATAATAAGAACATATTTTTATTTAATGTAATGTATTGTTTAAATTATATGTGCAGATGTTTTTGCCATGAATTTAACTACAGAAAAGGAAATCTTTGTTATTTAGAAAGGGGCTTCAGGTCTGAAGAGAACAAAAAGCGTATATTATTTTACTGCCCCGCCCGCCCCGCCCACCCTCGGACATTGTCTCCCTCCTCTCTGACCTGCAGTTCTATCTCCTCTTCAAGGTTCATTCAAGGTCATTTGCAATTAGGCTTTGCAACTGTTCCTGCCCCTAAAGGTCTCTTCCGTAAAATCCTATGGCTCTATTTACTATAAGTAATTAGCCCTTAGCCTTGAACTACCACTGTGGATTTGGGGTGTGTGTGTGTGTGTGTGTGTGTGTGCATAACTGTCTCCTCAACTAGAGTGTAAACTTCTAGGAGGCAAAATTATTTGCCATGATCTTATACCCCTACCACTATACTCTGCACAAAGTTAGAACTTAATAAATTCTGGTTGTGTAAATAAACTAACTTACAAACTTTATATAATGGTATAGTTCTTGACACATCTCTCTACTATAACACTTGTCAGACCAAACCTTAACTGGTTCTTTATATGTCTGATTCTCTCACAAACTGTAAGTTCCTTGAGGAAAGAGGCCATGATTATTCACCTTTGTAATCGCAGCATCTGAGCATACTAACAAAAATCATCCAGTATGTGTTTATAAATGACTAAAAGGATTTATTAATTAAATTTGTGCATTCCAATGTAACTATCAATGACATGGCAACAACCTAATAGGAGTGAATGCGATTACATGAGTTGCAACATGAGAAATCCCAGAACGGAGGTTCCCAGAATTGTATCTTCAGATTTGTATTATCATTTTGTTCTGACCTCATGTCTAATTTTCAGTCCTCTTCTCTGCAGAAATTTTCTCCACAAGGGAATCATTTGAAAGAGTTCTGAGAAAATAGAGGTAAGCTCATCCTGAGGTTAGACAGATTTTTATCGTTCTTTGAAATGGGAGAAATTATTTTCAAGGACTAAATTGCATAGAGTTGAAAATAATCTCAAATGTCTAAAATAATTCATTCTAATCTATTTTACCACATGCGCATTACCACAGAATCAGCATGTGCTATATTTTAAATGACATCTAATATATTATTTCATCTTTTTTTTAAGTGAAAGCAAATGTATTAAGTAAGGGAATAAAAGAATAGCTGCTCCATAGGCAGAGCAGCCTATTTCATCTTAATAATAAAAGAATTCACATCCATTGTAGAAATGCTAAAAAGAAATGTAGTCAAAATTTATCATCCATAATGCTAACAAAGATGATTACTGTTTTTATATATTTCTTTTCAGTCTCTTCTCTATGCATCTGTATATCTATGATTTTACAGAATTAGAATCACATAACATAACCAGGTGTTTTCTCCAATGTTACATTATATCACTGATTAAAACAAACTTCTATTACATAGGTTCTCAAATGTTCTTGTCTCAGGACCCTTTTACACTCTTAAAAATGACCAAGGAGGCCAAAGGGCTTTTGTTGTGATTCACTCAGGATGGTGGCAAAAATATTAAAAGGAAATATTAAGGGAAGTTATAAAGAATACTCACAAACTTTTTAGAAGGCCAAAAGGTTATGTAGCTCGTAATAATTGAACAGGCTGCAGGCAGCCAGTTCTTACCTTAGAGCATTATCATGAGGTAAATATTAAAGACAATAGAGGCTTCCCCAGTTAAGTCTGTTTACCCTACCTCCATTAACTAGCCTTTGAGCCAGATGGCCCTGGGTAGCAGGTGGGTCCGAGATTGACCAAAGATATTGCCCCCTAATAGTATTTACTTTAGACCACAGTACCTGAGCTTTAATCAGTCCTAGAACTACTCTCTTAACGATGTTAATTATCCACAAGTGTTTTTACTCAAAGTTTCTGTTGTTAATTGTATACTAAATAAATGCCTGAAGTGCGACTCAAGGTCAGCTGCAGTGACAAACCTCTTTTGGTGTGCAGGCAGTTGGACGCTTAGCAGCACTGGCAAAGCAAAATATCTGTGTGTCAGTGTACGTTTTATTCATTCGTCGTTTAGGTCAAAGTCTGTGGGTAGATCCCCGCAGCTAATGTCCTCGTGTGAAGAGCAATACCTCAGGCTTGGATTAAAGCAATTTTTTTTAACTTTTTTATTTTATTTATTTATTTATTTTTTATTTTTATTTTTTTTTTTTTGAGACAGTCACCCTGTTGCCCAGGCTGGAATATCTCTGCTCACTGCAACCTCTGCCGCCTGCTGAGTTCAAGCAATTCTCCTGCCTCAGCCACCCGAGTAGCTGGGACTGCCCGGCTAATTTTTGTATTTTTAGTAGAGATGGGGTTTCACCACGTTGGCCAGGCTGGTCTTAAACTCCTGATCTCAGGTAATCCGCCTGCCTTGGCCTCCCAAAGTGCTGGGATTACAGTCATGAACCACGGCACCTGGCCAAATTTTTTAACATTTTAATTAACTTCTTAAAAATAACAATAAATCAAATACATGTTAACATAAATAAACTATTTACATGAAAAATTACATGTTTTCAAAACAAAACAAAATTACTTTACAAAAAAACACGAAAATTTTAGTAAGAATTATAGCACTGTTTTTACGTATTTGTAACTCTCTTTACTGTCTGACTACCTAGAAGATAGGTAGATTCTCACATCTGCTTCTGCACTCATTCTCTTGCTGTGTCACACATCATGTAGCCTCTGGAAAACCACTATGCAATCGTGATAGAACAAGAACAAAAAGAGTAAATAACTTCTTAGTACAATTGATCCTTATACAATGCAGGGTGCCAACCCTGAATAGTCAAAACTTCATGTGTAATTTTTAAATGCCCAAAAACTTAACTACTAATAGCCTACTGTTGACTGGAAGCCTTATCAATAATATAATTAATCAAGTAACATAAATAGAGTAGTATCTACATATATTTTGTGCATTCATGACACACCTAACTTTTTCTTAATTTTTTAATATGTCTAGGCTACATGATTCATCTGCAAACTTTTTCAAAATATCACAAATCTCAAGAAAAATGTTTACTTTTATTTTAGGTTGAGTGGTACATGTGAAGTTTTGAAGTTTTGTTCCATAGGTAAACTCATGTCATGGGGATTTGTTATACAGATTATTTCATCATCCAGGAATTAAACCCAGTACCCAACAGTTATCTTTTTTGCTCCTCTCCCTCCTCACATCCCCCACCGTCAAGTAGACCCCAGTGTCTGTTGTTTCCTTCTTTGTGTTCATAAGTTCTCATCATTTAGCTCCTACTTATAAGTAAGAATGTGCAGTGTTTGCAGTATTTTCTGTTCCTGCATTAGTTTGCTGAGGATAGCCTCCGGCTCCTTCCATGTTCCCGCAAAAAACATGATCTCATTCTTTTTTATGGCTGCATAGTATTCTATGGTGTATATACCACATTTTCTTTATACATCTGTCATTGATGGGCATTTAGGTTGATTCCCTGTCTTTTCTATCATGAACAGTGCTGCAAGGGACATTTGCATGCATGTGTCTTTATGGTAGAATGATTTATATTCCTCTGGATATATACCCAGTAATGAGATTCTTGGGTCAAATGATAGTTCTCCTTTTAGTTCTTTGAGGAATCGCCATACTGCTTTCCACAATGGTTGAATTAATGTACCCTCCCACCAACCTTTTATAAGTGTTCCCTTTTCTCCACAACCTCACTAGCATCTGTTATTTTTTGACTTTTTAGTAATAGCCATTCTGACTGGTGTGACATAGTATCTCATTGTGTATTTTTCTAATGATCAGTGATATTGAGATTTTTTTCATATGCTTGTTGGCCATATATATGTCTTCTTTTGATAAGTGTCTGTTCATGTGCTTTGCCCACTTTTTTATGAGGTTTGTTTTTCTCTTGTAAATTTGTTTAAGTTCCTTATATATACTGGATATTAGACCTTCATCAGATGCATAATTTGCAAATATGTTCTCTCATTTTATTGGTTGTCTGTTTACTCTGTTGATAGCTTCTTGTGCTGTGCAGAAGCTCTTAAGTTTAACTAGATCCCACTTGTCAATTTTTGCTATTGTTGCAATTGCTTTTAGTATCTTCATCATGAAATTTTTGCTTGTTCATGTGTCCAGGATGGTATTGCCTAGGTTGTCTTCCAGGATTTTTACAGTTTTGGAGTTTACATTTAAGTCTTTAATCTATCTTGAGTTGATTTTTGTATTGGGGAAAAGAAAGGGTCCAGCTTCAGTCTTCTGCGTATTGCTAGCCAGTTATCACAGCACCATTTATTGAATAGGGAGTCTTTTTCCCATTGCTTCTTGTTAGCCTTTTCAAGGATCGGGTAGTCATAAGTGTGCAGCCTTATTTCTGGGCTCTCTATTCTGTTCCATTGGTCTATATGTCTGTTTCTGTACAAGTACCATGCTGTTTTGGTTACTGTAGCCTGTAACTTGAAGTCAGGTAGCATGATGCCTCCAGCTTTGTTCTTTTTACTTAGGATTGCCTTGGCTATTTGGGCTCCTTTTTGGTTCCGTATGAATTTTGAAATAGTGTTTTCTAGTTCTGTGAAGAATGTCAATGATAGTTTGATAGAAATAGCATTAAATCTGTAAATTGCTTTGGGCAGAATGACCATTTCAATGATATTGAGTCTTTCTATCCACGAGCATGCGATGCTTTCCCATTTGTTTGTGTCTTCTCTGATTTCTTTGAGCAACATTTTGCAATTCTCATTGCAGAGATCTTTCACCTTCCTTGTTAACTGTATTCATAAGTATTTTATTCTTTTTGTGGCAATTGTGAATGGAATTCCCTTTCTGATTTGGCTCTCAGCTTGGCTATTGTTGGTATATAAGAATGCTATTGATTTTTGTACATTGATTCTGTATTCTGAAAGTTTGCTGAAGTTATCAGCTGAAGGAGCTTATGAGCCAAGACTATGGGGTTTTCTAGATATAGGATCATGTCATCTGCAAACAGAGATAGTTTGACTTCCTCTCTTCTTATTTCAATGCCCTTTGTTTCTTTCTCTTGCCTCACTGCTTTGGCCAGGAATTCCGATACTATGTTGAATAGAAGTGGTGACAGCAGGCATCTTGTGCTGGTTGTCAAGGGGAATGCTTCCAGCTTTTGCCCATTCAGAATGGTGTTGGCTGTGATTTGTCATAGATGGCTCTTATTGTTTTGAGGTATGTCCTTCAATACCTAGTTTATTAATAGTGTTTAACATGAAGTGGTGTTGAATTTTATTGAAAGCCTTTTCTGCACCTATTGAGATAATCATTTGTTTTTTGTCTTTAGCTCTGTTCATGTGATGAATTACATTTATTGATTTGCATATGTCAAACCAACCTTGCATCCCCAGGATGAAACCTACTTGATTGTGGTGGATTCACTTTTTGATATGGTGCCGGATTCAGTTTGCAAGTATTTTGTTGAAGATTTTTGCATCAATATTCATCAAGGATATTGGCCCGCAGTTTTCTTTTCTTGCTGTGTCTCTGCCAAGTGTTGGTATCAGGATGATGCTGGCCTCATAGAATGAGTTGGGGAGGAGTCCCCCTCCTCAACTTTTTGGAAGAGTTTCTATGGGAATGGTACCAGCTCTTCTTTGTACATCTGGTAGAATTTAGCTGTGAATCCACCAGGTCCTGGGCTTCTGGGCTTTTCTTTTTTTTTGGTTGGTAGATTATTTATTACTGATTCAATTTTGGAGCTCGTTATTGGTTAGGTAATCAATTTCTTCCCGGTTCAGTCTTGGGAGTGTGTATGTGTCCCAGAATTTATCCATCTCTTCCATGTTTTCTAGTTTGTGTGCATAGGCGTGTTTGTAGTAGTTTCTGATGGCTATTTTTATTTCTGTGGGGTCAGTGGTAACATTCCCTTTGTAATTTATAATTGCCTTCATTTGGATCTTCCCTCTTTTCTTTTTCACTAGTCTAGTTAGCAGCCTATGTATCTTGTTAATTTTTTAACAAAACCAACTCCTAGATTTGTGTATTTATATATATATATATACTTTTTTTTTTTTTTTTTTGAGACAGAGTCTTGCTCAGTCGCCCAGGCTGGAGTGCAGTGGCGCTATATTGGCTCACTACAAGCTCCGCCTCCCAGGTTCACACCATTCTCCTGCCTCAGCCTCCCAAGTAGCTGGGACTATAGGCACCCACCACCATGCCTGGCTAATTTTTTTTGTATTTTTAGTAGAGACGAGATTTCACCATGTTAGCTAGGATGGTCTCAATCTCCTGACCTCATGATCCACCTGCCTCAGCCTCCCAAAGTGCTAGGATTACAGGCGTGAGCCACTGCACCTGGCCAGATTTGTTTATATTTTGAACGGTTTTTTGTGTCTTGATTTACTTCATTTCAGCTCTGATTTTGGTTAGTTCTTGTCTTCTGCCAGCTTTGTGGTGGGTTTGCTCTTGCTTCTCCAATTCTTTCCATTGTGATGTTAGGTTGTTAATTTGAGATATTTCTAACTTTGGGATGTGGCCATTTAGTGCTATGAAATTCTCTCTTAACACTGCCTTAAGTTGTGCCCCCAGAGATTCTGGTGTGTTGTATCTTTGTTCTCATTAGTTTCAAAGAACTTCTTTATTTCTGCCATAATTTCATTAATTACCCAGAAGCCATTCAGGAGCATGTTGTGTAATTTCCATGTAATTCCATGGTTTTGAGCAATTTTCTTAGTCTTGACATCTATTTTTATTGCACTGTGGTCTGAGAGTGGATTTGGTATGCTTTCAGTTCTTTTACATTTGCTGAGGATTGTTTTGTACCCAATTATGTGGTCAATTTTAGAGTATGTGCCATTTAACAATGAGAAAAATGTATATTATGTTGTTTTTGGGTAGAAACTTCTGTAAATGTCTATCAAATCAATTTGGTCCAAGGTTGAGTTCAGGTCCTGTGTATCTTTGTTTAATTTTCTGCCTCAATGAACTGTCTAATACTGTCAGTGGAATGTTGAAGTCTCCCACTGTTATTATGTGGAAGTCTAAGTGTCTGTAGGTCTCTAAGAACTTGCTTTATGAATCTGGGTGCTCCTGTGTTGGGTGCATATATATTTAGGATAGTTAGATCTTCTTGTTGAATTGATCCCTTTACCATTATGTAATGCCCTTCTTTGTCTTTTTTGATCTTTGTTGGTTTGACATCTGTTTTGTCTGAAATTAAGATTGAATTCTCTGCTTTTTTCTGTTTTCCATTTGCTTTGTAGACTTTCCTGCATCCCTTTATTATGAGACTATGGGTGTCATTTCATGTGAAATAGATCTCCTGAAGACAACATACCTTTGGGTCTTGCTTTTTTATTCAGCTTGCCACTTTGTGCCTTTTAAGTGGGGCATTTAGCCCATTTACATTCAAGGTTAGTATTGATATGTGTGGATTTGATCCTGTCATTGTGTTGTAAGGTGGTTATTATGTTGGCTTATTTGTGTGGTTGCTCTCTAGTGACAATGGTCTGTGTGACTAAGTGTGTTTTTGTATTTGCTGGTAGCAGTCTTTCCCTTCTATATTTAGTGCTCCTTTCATGATCTCTTGTAAGGCAGTTCTGATGGTAACAAACTCCCCCAACAGTTGCTTATCTGTAAAGGATCTTATTTCTGCTTTGCTTAGGAAGCTTAGTTTGGCTGGATATGAAATTCTAGGTTGAAGATTTTTTTTCTTTAAGAATGTTGATTATACTCCCCCAATCTCTTCTGGATTGTAGGATTTCAGCTGAGATGTCCACTGTTAGCCTGATAGTGTTCCCTTTGTAGGTGACCTGCCCTTTCTCTCTACCTGTCTTTAACATTCTTTCATGTCAACCTTGAAAAATCTGATGATTATGTGTCTTGGGAATGCTCTTCTTGTATGGAATCCTGCAGGAGTTTTCTGTACTTTCTGAATTTGACTGTTGGTCTCTCTAGCAAAGTTGGGGAAGTTTTCATGATGGATGATATCCCAAAATATGTATTCCAATTTGTTTTCTTTCCCCCCTCCCTTTCATGGATGCCAATGGTTCATAGATTTGTCCTCTTTACATAATCCCATACTTCTCAAAGTTTTCGTTCATTCCATTTTATGACTATCTTATTTCAGAGAACCAGTCCTCAACTTCTGGGATTCTTCTCTCAGCTTGGTTTATTCTGCTGTTAATACTTGTGATTGCACTGTGAAATTATTGTATTGTGTTATTGAGCTCTGTCAGACCTGTTCGGTTATTTTTTATACCAGCTATTTTGTCCTTCAGTTCCTGTATTGATTTATTGTGATTCTTGTTTTCCTTGGATTGGGTTTTGCCATCCTACTGAATCTGTTCCTATCTATATTTCAAATTCTACTTCTGTCATTCCAACCAGTTCAGCCTGGTTAAGAACTCTTGTTGGAGAACTGGTGCAGTCATTTGGAGGACACAAGACACTCTAGCCATTTGAGTTACCAGAGTTCTTGCATTGGTTCTTTCTCATCCCTGCATATGGGAGTTCCTTTAACTGCAGTGTAGATTGAGTACAGTCAATAGACTTCTTTCCTAGATGTTTTCACCAGGCTAAGGCTTTGTACAGGGTCTTTATATGAAACTGACTTCTTGTCTCTGGTTTCAGAGGTGGGTATGTTAGCAAGGTATTTTTAGTGTTGAAACTTTGAGGTGTGATCCAGTAGGTGGCATATAGGCTTATTGGTCAGTTGGTAGACTCTAGCTCTGTTGTGTGGTTCCCCTATGTTTTCTTACAGCTGCAGCTGCGTTCCCTCTCAATGCTCTGAAACTGTGAGTTCCTCTCTCCCTTGAGCGCTAGCTGTAGATCATGGTTTGGCACTCCTGGCTACCCACTACAGCTCTGGAGCAATCTCAGTGTTTATATTCCTTCCCCAACTTGGAGGCAGCAAAGGAAGAGACCTTAGTAGTGGTTGTGTCCAAGCATCTTTTTCTTGTCTCCTGGTGGCTCCACACTACAGAGATGCAGGTCAATAATCACTCAGTGCAATCAACCCAGGATGAAGTGTCTGTACTGTAGGCCTAAGCCAGGCGTTCCCTTTCCGGTGACAAGCAGTGGGGGGTGTGGAACCCATGGGAGATGGACTGACCTCCTCTCCTTGAGTCAATTGCATCTTGTTGGAGGTATGGATATGGCACTTAGGGTCTTTGTTTCCTAGCCAGTCCCAGGGCATCAAGGGCAGTTTCATTGCAGAGGCAGTGGCAGAGAGGCTTTCAGTTGCCCCAGAGGCTCGGTTCGGGGAGTTGCTGAGTTGTTTCCAGCTCAGTAGCTCTGGTGAGGGGTGTCTGGAGGCTCAGGCTTGGAAGACTTGCCTGGTGAAGAGATATGGGAACGGGGACCCATCTAACAGCCTGGCCACTTTTCCATAGAACTGCTGCTGCATACTGGGGGCTCTCTCCAGTCTCTAGTCACCTCGGATTTTCCAGTACCTGGAGTTATCACCAGTGAAAGCTGTCAAACAGCAAAATGGCAGCGTGCCCCTCCTTCTGGCAGCTCTATCCCAGGTACAGAACTGTTGCCAGCCTGAGCACACCTGTAGAAGGTGGATGGAGACTCCAGTTGTGTGGTCCCACCCACAGAGTAGGAATGGGATCAAGGACCTGCTTTAAAAAGCAGTTCTGGCCACATTTTTGTAGAGCAGCTGTGCTGTGCTAGGGGTACACTTCAGCCCCTGGTCACCTCAGACACTCCAAAGCCTGAAGGCCAGAATAGTTAAGTCACCCAAGCAGCAAAGATAGCAGCCCACCCTTTTCTCTGGGAGCTCCATCCCAGGGAGGTTTCAAATTTCTGTTGGCCAGAAAGCAGTGGCAGGGGTTGCTGGCAACCATGGTAGAGAGGTCTCGCCCAGTAAGGATGAATGAAATCAGAGACCCACTTTAAAAAGCAGTCTGGCCATGTTTTCACAGAGCATCTGTGCTGTGCTGGGGGCATCCCTTCCACCCCTGGTCAGCTTGGATTCTCCAAAGCCAGAAGGCTGGAATGGCTAAGTTGCCCAAACAACAAAGATGACGATGGCCCACCCTTCCCCCTGGGAGCTCCGTCCCAGGGAGGTGCAACACTGCTACCAGTAGCTAACTGGAATTCCAAGCTAGTGGGTCTTAGCCTGTGAGGTGCTGTGGAAGTGGGGCCTAGAGACTGTTGCTGCTTAGCTCCCTGGATTCAGCCTCTTTCCTAGGGGTTTTACAGGGGTCTAACCTCCCACTTTGCCAATGTTGCAGCTTTTTTTGCTAGGAGGCCTGGAGAGACCAAGTATCTAAGGCTCACAGGTCTCCACAAGTGCCTGAGCAGCTGCTATGCCAAAACTCCACGTAGCTCTGAAGGGCCTGGTGAAGTGGGTTCATGAGGGGATCTTCTGACCTGAAGGTTGCAAAGATCCATGGGAAAATTGTGGGTTCTCAGGGTGGCATATTCACCCACCACTTCCCTGAGTGAGGGGAGGTTCCCTTGGTTCCATGTTGCTGCTGGGTGGGCCGTCGTCCTGCCTTGCTTTTTTCCATTCTCTGTGGGTCAAGTTGTTTCTTCCATTAGTCCCAATGTGAGTACCTGGATGGTTCAGTTGAAGGTGCTGTATTTACTCGCCGCTTCCACTCCTCTCCATGGAACCACACACACTAGCTGCTTCTAGTCGGCCATCTTGGTCACCTCCCCTAAAAAAATTTTTTCAATATCTTTATTGAAAAGAATTCACTAATAAGTGGACCCACACTGTTCAAACCCATTGCTCAAAGATCAACTCTATCATTATAAAAGCAATTTTTACCTCAGGACCCACAAAAGAGTCTCAGGGACCTCCGTGAGTTCAAAGACCGCACTTTGAGAACCACCACCCCACAGGATGGCATGTGGATGAGAAAATCTTAATAGACCTTTTCTTCAAATGCAGATTCTGGATTCTGCTTCATACACTATAACAGCTCCATATTGGTCCTGCCATCCTGGGTAGACCCTGGAATGCTGGCCTTGGCTGTGGTTGTGTCACAGTCCTGGGGGACAAAAATTTGCACATGCACTGTACCTCGGGTCTCACAACCACAATGGCACTATAAACAACCAGAGACTCAGCTGGGCTGGGCTGGGCAAAGGCTTGTGACTGGAAGTACTAAGGAAGGCCATATATTACTTTTATAATAAAAAAAGATTTTTATTTTGAAAAAAATTAACATTTATTTAGCTATAAACTAAAACATTAAACACCATCTGTGATGGTTAATTTTGCATGTCAACTTGACTGGGCACCAGGGTCAGACATGATTCTGGGTGTGTCTGTGAGGGTATTTCTGGATAACATTAACATTCAGATCAGTTGATTGAGTAAAGCAAATTGCCCTCTCCAATGTATGTGGGCCTCATTCAATCAATTGAAGGCCTAACTAGGACAAAAAGGCTGACATCTGAGAAGAAAGGAGAACTCCTCCTGCCTATTTTCTAGCTGGACATTAGATTTTTCCTGACTTCAGACTTCAACTGAGACATCAGCTCCCCTGGGTCTCAAGCCTGCCAGTTTGGAGACTAGGACTATACCATGGGCATTTCTGGGTCTCCAGATTGCAAACTGCAGAACTTGGAATTCGTCAGCCTCCATCATCAAGTGAGCCAATTCCTTTCTATATGTATTCAATGTCTTTCTATATATAACTATACCTTTATTGGTTTCTCTGGAAAACCCTGATTACTACACCATTCTTAGGCCGTGCACAGTGGCTCACGCCTGTAATCCCAGCACTTTGGGAGGCTGAGGCAGGCAGATCACCTGAGGTCAGGAGTTCAATATCAGCCTGGCCAACATGGGGAAGCCCTATCTCTACTAAAAAATATAAAAGTTAGCTGGGTATGGTGCCGGGCACCTGTAATCCTAGCTACTCAGGAGGCTGAGGCAGGAGAATCACTTGAACCTGGGAAGCGGAGGTTGCAGTGAGCTGAGATTGCACCACTGCACTCCAGCATGGGTGAAAAAGAGAGACTCCATCTCAAAAAATATATATAAAATAAAATAAAAAATAAAAAAACACTATTCTTGGGGGAAAAAAAATCATGGAGACCATCACTAGTAGTGTCTAGCCAAACATCACCCACTAAAGGAGCTGTTTTCAGTGAACCAAACCATCTCAAATGTGAGAAAGATGCAGGAGATTGTAGCCAAGGAACTCCACATATTCCAGGACCAGTGGCATATCCAGCCCTATCATGAGCTATATGATATGTCCCTGTCATGAGCCATGTGTTAGGTTTGGGTTTTTTTTGTTTTGTTTTGTTTTGTTTTTTTGCCATCTAACACCTGTGTTTACACAAAACTATATGATTATGATTTTGATATTGATGTTGATCTTTCTATAGGGAGATACTAAAGTGATTATGAATAGTCTGACTAGAGAGAGAACTCTGCTTATTATAAATTAATAAAATAGTCATCTAGTTTTAACTTTGTTTTTTAATACAACCATTGTGTCAGGAAGCTTATTCCGGACAGGTGTCTAACAGTGGAAACCTATTTCTGGGAGTTGCAAAATGCCTTCCAGGCCCACGTCGCTTTTAGGAGGTTTTTAAATCATGCTTTATGCCATCCCATCCTGCCCTCTTGCCACAACTGATTGGACTAGAGATGGATACTTTTCCTGGCCAACAGTCCATGAGATGCACTGACTCAAAAACTCTGCCAAATATGGGCTTCCTAAACAGAACAATCAGACTCAGGAAGAGGTAGTTACTAACAGCTGGATCACTTAAAACAGGGACAGAGAATAACTGTGTCTCCATAAGGGTGGCTGTCACTAAAGAAAGCTACAGTGCCCGTTAAGTCACTGAAGCTGCTGGCAGATACCAGAGCTATCACAAGGTCTTGGATCACATTCCATCTCCATGAGCCCTGAAAATGAATCTATTTTGCTTTAATTAATTAAGAAGCATATTTTGTTCTTATAGCTTATAATGGTCTAAACCACATACTGCTCTGTGAGTTGAAGACAATTTAGGCATATTTATCCTGCATGTTATAGTGAAATAAAAGCACTTAAGATTTAGGTCAGGTGTAAAAGAAACCAAAATGCCTACCCAGGCAAGGCAGGTAACATATATAAGTGAAGCCAGCCAGGTGTGAGATCAACAAGGAAGATACTTGCCCTGATAACTGGAGAAATTCCTCCCCAGCTTTGGTTATAATTACCATTCAGAAGAATATTTGCATTGTTTTACAGAACTTCCAAGTTTTAAATGAGATAATGCATGTCAAGTGATTATTGTATGCTCAGCACATTCTAACAGCTCATTAATATTAATTATTATTAGTTTTATATTCATTTACAGTCATCATTAGCAGTTGTATACATCTACAGGAATTATCTGGACAAATGATACCACTTGACAAATTTACATTTCCTAATTCTTTTACATATTTTTATCTCAAAAATATTTTTTGATCATGCTCTTTAAAATGCTTCTCTAGTTCTAATTGATCTCTTAATTGATTCATGAAGACCTTAAAATTTAAAGTACGCTGACTCATCTGGTTTGCTTTCTGCTAATGATTCATTTCTCTGGTTTGGAGAAACTCATTTTCGTGTTTTTCCAGCCTATCTTTTCTGTGGGTAATTACCCCATACACACCTTCAGACATTGCCTGTCAAGCAAAAATGTACATTGAATACAGTATAATTTTCTCCAAGTTGGTTTAGGTCTTTAATCAGAGACTGCCATTTCTGACCAGCCCTTCTAAACCAAATCAGTAAGCTTTGTTGTTTTACAGGATTGGTACAGGTAATGAAGTTCAACTAAGAAAAGAACAAGGAGATTGTGTCTGAAAAAGCAGCATGGTAACACAACATACACACCTGCAGAGCACTTCCATATAACTTACAACTCCAGGCTTTAGAATGGTAGAAACAAATTTATCTTGTTTTGTTTAAAAAAAAAAAAAGAAAGTAGAGCACCCACAACCAAAATGAAAGTAATTGAGTCATGCCTGTGGGCTTCCTTCTAACAATTATTACAAATTAATATCCACAATATATTTAAGGCACATCAAAGTCTCAAAATAAAAAATGTGTAATCCATTCAAATCCAGTTTCCTACCTAGGGGCAGGATATGATAGGGCAGAGCACACATGGATTTTGAAGTCAGACTGACCTGGATTCAAATTCTGACATGCTGGTTGGATATGTATCTTGGCTAGTTCCTTGGTTTCTCAGAGTGTGTGTTATCATCTCTAAAGATGGGACAACTAGACTTACATGTTAAGGCTGTGAGGAAGGTTAAATAAAATACCACAGAAAAGGTGCCTTCCCTTTTAGTAGAAGACATTTAGTAGACATTTAACAAATGGCTTTCTTGTTTCCATTCCCCCTTCCGAGCGCAATGTGAGGATCGATCGAGTTTCCCATGTGCCTCACAAGATAAGTAGAGATGGTTTGCATAATCTTAAACACAATATATATTGAAGGATGAATGATCTTCCACCTTAGGCCTTAAGTAAGCACAGGTATGGGCTGTTCCTTCACCTCAGGTAGATCTGTCTGGAGTAGATGGAGTGAGCGATGTAATTAGTTTACATCACAAAGTTATTTATTTAACAAACATTGACCCTTATTCTGTGACAGGCACTGTAGATACTGAAAGTAGATGACACCACTGCCCTCAGAGAGCTGACATCCCAAGTTGTAATAGACTCATCCTAAATAGCACTTCCTAAGGTATGTTCCACAGAACACCAATTCCACAGGTTAAAAGTGCTAGAAGAAAACTAAGTTTGGGGGAAAGTGTTTAAAGTTTCTTTACTATGAGGTTTTTCGGAACCAGTAATGGGCTTGGAGACATAGAATGCAGTGTTTATATTTGATCACAGAACCTTTTTATCAAGGAACGTCTCAAGAGGCTAGCAGTGTTGCTCAGGTCATGCTTTGGGAAGAGCAGACCTGTAGTATAGCTGTGAGCGTTCTCCCACACAGCTGTTCCTGCAAGCCTTCAGGGGAGGTTGGGGGGAAGCCAGCAGTCTCCCGGATAACAGATAAGGCTGTGCAGTGCTATTTCAGCACTATATACTGGAGTAGTGGGAGAGCCATAAGCTTTGAACCCAGACTGGACTGGAAATTTGATTCTGCAGCTCATCTGCGTGGCCTGGAGCAAGTTGTAAAAGCTCTTTGATCCTAAGAGCTTGTTTCACTGCCTAAACAATGGGGATCATAATAACATCTTCTTTCTGGGGTTCTTGTGAGGAATAAATATAGTAACATAGGGAAAGTGTCAGGCATAGAGTAAAAGTAGAACCTAATAGATAGCCCCTTCTATTCCCTTTGCCCCCTTATTCTATGCTACATTTTATTATATCCTGGGAAGCACAGCGCAGTGAGTCAGAGATAAATACATCCTGCTGGTTTAAAGAGCAGATGCATGTGCTTCATCATCCGTGCTTCCTATATTATTTTGCTTGTAACTGAAGAGTTTTGTACCTCTTTGCACTTCTGTCTTCCAGCCAGAAATGCTGAGACAACAGAAGGAAAACGACAAGGTCTTCACCTTACCTTAATGAGAAATCTCCTGGTTGTCTTTTGAGAAAAGTTCTTACACTGGCAGATCAATTTACTTACTTATTTATTTGTGTGTGTGTGTGTGTGTGTGTGAGTGAGTGTGTGTGTGTGTGTGTCACCAGGCTGGAGTGCCGTGGCGCAATCTTGGCTCACTGCAACCTCTGCGTCCCGAGTTCAAGTGAACCTCCTGCCTCAACCTCTTGAGTAGCTGGGATTACAGGCACCCACCACCACACCCAGCTAATTTTTGTGTTTTTAGTAGAGATGGGGTTTAACTGTATTGACCAGGCCAATCTTGAACTCCTGACCTCAAGTGATCCACCCGCTTTGGCCTCCCAAAATGCTGGGATTACAGGTGTGAGCCACCACGTGCAACTTTCAGCTGATTTTAGAGTCTTACATTTTTACAACATCAACCAAACATTACCTTACTTTATCTAAAATTCAGTAAAATCCTCTAATCTCTTCATCCCCAGGACTCTCACGGTCGGGAAATTCTTTAAGAAAAACAAAAGATGATATTTAACTCAACATTTCAAACACCCGGTGAAATGAAGCATCTGAGAATCACAATACAGATTCCCTGGTCATGACTGTAGTCCATGTTTGTCTAAAAATAGGTGAAATTTATTTGTGCTGATAAAACTAAATCTGAAAGAAATAATCAGGTGAAACATGTCTTCATATATTATCTATAATGAATAATACTCCACTCATTTATCTTGTCAGAAAATGAGCTATTCCACCTAAGTGAATTTTCTAGATAATGAAGGTTATAGTTGCCCTACTTCCTACTCCATTTATCTCATCTTGCTTAGAAAGAAGCATTAGAAAGCAGAGAAAAAAATGAAGAGGATTTGGAGAAAGGACAAAGTCCACATGCAGAATCCAGAGCAATGTAGACAGCCTGATTAGCGATTAAGAGCGGGAGGTAGTGGGGGGTTGGGGGGTTGAGTGTGGTGGCTCATGCCTGTGATCCTAGCAATTTGGGAGGTCCAAAGCAGGTGGATCACTTCTTGAGGCCAGACATTCAAGACCAGCCTGGCCTACATGCCAAAACCCTGATTTTACTAAAAATACAAAAAAATTAGCTGGGCATGGTGATGTGCACCTGTAATCCCAGCTACTCGGGAGGCCAAAGTGGGAGAATCGCTTGAACTTGGGAGGCACAGGTTGCAGTGAGCCAAGATTGCACCACTACACTGCAGCCTGGGCAAGAGAGCAAGGCTCTGAGAAAAGGAAAAAAAAAAAAAAAGACAGGGGTGTATGGGGTATGGTCACTAGTAGGAGAGATGGAACCAGAAATGGGCAGCTAGAGAGGTTTAGGGGCAGAAGATTTGAAATTAGAGGTTTCTTGAATGAGAAAATAAGAATAAATTACCTAGGAATACAGCTAACTAGGGAGGTAAAAGATCCCTACAAGGAGAACTCCTAAACACTGCTCAAAGAATTCACAGTTAACACAAACAAATGGAAAAACATTTCATGCTTGTGGATAGGAAGAATCAATATCATTAAAATGGCCTTACTGCCCAAAGCAATTTATAGAATCAATGCTATTCCTATCAAACTACCATTGACATTCTTCTCAGAACTGGAGAAAACTCTTTTAAAATTCATATAGAACCAAAAAAGAGCCCAAGTAGCTAAGGCAATTCTAAACAAAAAGAACAAACCTGGAGGCATCACCTGACTTCGAACTATACAATAGGGCTACAGTAACCAAAACAGCATGGTACGGGTGCAAAAACAGACACATAGACCAATGGAACAGAATAGAGAACCCAGAAATAAGATCATACCCCTGCAACTACCTTATCTTTGACAAATCTGACAAAAGCAAGCAATGAGGAAAGGATTCCCTATTCAATAAATGGTGTTGGGATAACTGGCTAGCTATATGCAGAAGACTGAAGCTGGACCCCTTCCTTACATCATATATAAAAATTAACTCAAAGTGGATCAAAGACTTAAATGTAAAACCCAAAACTATAAAAACTCTGGAAGACAACCTAGGCAATACTATCCAGGACATAGCACAGGCAAAGATTTCATGACAAAGACACCAGAAGCAATTGCAACAAAAGCAAAACTTGACAAATAAGATCTAATTAAACTAAAGAGTGTCTACCTAGCAAAAGAAACTACCAACAGGGTAAACACACAACCTTCAGAATGGGAGAAAATTTTTGCAAACTATGCATCCAACAAAGGCCTAATATTCAGCATCTATAAAGAACTTAAACAAATTTATAAGAAAAAAAAACGTAAAAAAGAGGGCAAAGGACATGAACAGACGCTTTTCAAAAGAAGACATTTATGCGGCCAAAAAACATGAAAAAAAGCCCAACATCACTGATCATTAGAGAAATGTAAATCAAAGCCACAATGAGATACCATCTCACACCAGTCAGAATGGCTATTACTAAAAAGTCAAAAAAATAAGAGATGCTGGCAAGGTTTTACAGGAACTGGAACACTTATTCACTGTTGGTGGGAGTATAAATTAGTTCAACCATTGTGTAAGACATTGTGGCGATTCCTCAAAGACCTAGAGACAGAAATACCATTCAACCCAGCAATCCCACTACTGGGTATAAACTCAAAGGAAAACAAATCATTCTATTAAAGGACATATGCACACATATGTTCATTGCAGCACTATTCACAATAGCAAAGACATGGAATCAACCTAAATGCCCATCAATGGTAGACTAGATAAAGGCCTGGCCTGGTGGCTCACATCTATAATCCCAGCATTTTGGGAGGCTGAGGCAGGTGGATCACTTGAGGTTAGAAGTTCGAGAGCAGCCTGGACAACATGGTGAAATCCTGTCTCTACTAAAAATACAAAACTTAGCCATGTGTGGTGGCACACACCTGTAGTCCTAGCTGTTTGGGAGGCTGAGGCATGAGAATTGCTTGAACCCGGGAGGTGGAAGTTTTAGTGAGCCAAGACTGTACCACTGCACTCCAGCCTGGGAGACAGAGTGAGACTCAAAAATAAAAGATAGACAGGATAAAGAAAACGTGGTACATATACACCATGGAATAACATGCAGCCATAAAAGAGAATGAGATCATGTCCTTTGCAGGGGCATGGATGGAGTTGGAGACCATTATTCTTAGCAAACTTACACAGGAACAGAAAGCCAAATACTGCATGTTCTCACTTATAAGTGGGAGTTAAATGATGAGAACACTTGGATACATAGGGAGGAACAACACTCACTGGGGCCTTTCAGAGGGTGGAGGGTGAGAGGAGGGAGAGGATCAGGAAAAATAACTAATGGGTACTAGGCTTAATAGCTGAGTGATAAAATAATCTGTACAACAAACCCCTATGGCACAAATTTACCTATGTAACAATCCTGCACTTGTACCCATGAACTTAAAAGTTAAAAATAATAATAAATATTTGGATTTTAAAAAGTCATTGGAAAAATGACAAATTATTTAATAAATGGTATTGAAATATCTGACTAAAAAAAGAAAATATATGGCTTTTTAGTCTGCAGTATTGACTTAAAACAAAAATTTGAAGGAATTTGGTCTTAGGAGTCTTTGAAGCTTATTGAGAGCTTTGGGGGCATCTGTAGGCCTTTGGAATGTGTTAAGAAAGACTCCAGAAAAAAAGAAAACAGAATTCATTGATGGAGCTTGAGCTAGGTTCCAATTTTAAAAGAAAATGAAGTGGAAAGGCCCTCTATACTTTCTTCTGGTTTGTAAGCCAGCTCTCTAGGGTAGAGAAGGAGATCATAATTCAGAATCAGACCTCTGTACATCTAGCAGAATATTGACTGTGCTTGCCCTAGAAATTGATGAGGGGAAGGAACTCCAACACATTTCATTATTTTAAAGGCAAAACATATACAATGTTACCTCTCTGCCTCTTCCACCAAAAAATTCATAACATAATCTACCCTGATTTTAATGGCACAATGACCATTACAAACACCCATTCCTATTTTAACAGAGGCTTCTAGGGTGGCGAGAAACGTTAGGTCCTGTACAGAGTATCCTCGGGCTCTCGCTTTTTATGTTTTTATTTTGTTTTAGTTGTTGTTGTCTTTATTCTTGGCATCAGCTATTATTTCTGGTGACTAGAAGTTTTTCTAAATCTGGAAACACTTCTCTTTCCCTTCTGATTTACTGTTTCTAATATCTCATAAGAAAAGATAAAATGATGACATTAATTTGAACTGTAACTCAGATATGAATAAAGAGGAACCAAGTCTTTTATGAGTACATAACTGTTAGTGCAATGTGCACTCTGTTTTGCTGGCTTTGAAGAGACTTGTTTTGCTTATTTCTAAGAGACTTATTTCTAAGTTGAATATGTTCCAGATAGCTGCATTTAAAAATAAATGACATCCATACTAGTGATGTATAAGCGCACTTGATAAATACTATGCCACCCTTGGGTTCTGTCTTTCCCTCACACCCTACATATAGTCCATCAATAAATTCTAGAAAAAATATCCAGAATGCAATCAATCATATTTCACTGCTCCCACTGCTACCACTCTAACCCAAACCATCATCATCTCTCAGCTGAATCACTGCAATCCCTCCTAACCCGTCTCTGTGCTTCCTCCTTTGACCTTCTTCAGTCTATCAAATGCAGCCAGAATGGTCCTTCTAAAATGCTAGGTCCAGTGGGGCGCAATGGCTCACACCTGTGATCCCAGCACTTTGGGAGGCCAAGATAGGAGGACTGCCTGAGGTCAGGAGTTGGAGACCAGCCTGTCTAATGTGGTGAAACCCTGTCTCTACTAGAAATACAAAAAAAAAAATTAGCTAGGTGTGGTGGTGCAGTGCCTGTAAACCTAGCTACTCAGGAGGCTGACGCAGGAGAATCACTTGAACCAGGAGGTGGAGGTTGCAGTGAGCCGAGATCACACCACTCCACTCCAGCCTGGGCAACAGAGCGAGACTCCATCTCAAAATAAATAAATAAATGTAAGTAAATGAAACGTTAGGTCAGATAAATCATGTTCCTCCTCTGCTCACGACCCTCCAATGGCTTCCTCTCTCACTCAGAGTAAAAGCCAAAGCCATTACTGTGACCTCTGAGATTCTACATGATTCCATCTCCTATGGCTTTTTCTCATTCAGTCCTCTCCAACCACACTGGCCTCCATTACTGATCTTCTACTTCTCATTTAAGTTGAACCGAAATTCAAACATCCAATTAATTCCTTTTATACATTTAGCTTTTTCCCATAGAGAAATTTTAAACCATTTGGTACAGTCTGGTTCCATCATCAGACAGATCTGGGTTGAATCCAGACTGCTTACTGGCTGTATGATTTAACGATATTACTTGCCTTATGGGATTGTTGTAAGGATTAGGTGAAATAAATGCCCAGGGTCCTAGAACATAGAAAAGACTTGATAAATACAATCTATTGTTTTTCATATAAATTACATATATATATATATACACACACATATATATATATCCAAATGTCGGATTTTTACATTATGGAAACAAAAAAATCCACAAGTTAGAATAAAACTTCTAATATTCATGGTACTATTATTTGTCTACGTGTAGCTTACATGCAAAAAAAAAAAAAAATAGGTAAAGATACTTTGCTTCATGTTCTCCTAGGCAGTTATTACCATATCCATCTTCCAAAAGGAAAAACTGAGGTTTCAGCATGTTTGACATTGTAATCGTATCATGTCCTACCAATTAGATACATTTTTCACTAAATTCCTATTAGCACTTAAACTCAGCCAATTTGCTTTTCTGTCACCATTATGGATCCAGTTCATTTCTTTTCATGGATCATTCCTTCAATATGGAAGAGTCTTTTACCTTATACATATCAGTATATACTTTTCATCCCTGGCAATTCTGTATTAAAACACCTTCTACAAGAATACTTCTATAATTAAGCCTACTTCATTCTAGTAACCTCCTTATTTGACACCCTTCCAATATTTATACTAAATCAATAATCATTTGCATTAACTGTATGCTTCTAATGTATCAGGAACTGTTCTAAACACTTTAGTGTATTATTTCATTTATTCCTTTGTAGGCTCCTTTATTAACACCCTTTTACAGATGAGGAAACTGAGGTACCACATGATAAAATAACTTGTCCAGGACACACAGCTAGAGAATCATGACACTCTATCTCAACTAAGCAGTCTGATCCCCAAAACTCATGCTCTTAGCAATTAAGCAATTCATACCCTATCTTCTTTTACACGTTTTTTTCATAATAAGTCTCATGACAGCTCATGTGTCAATGTCATGTATTGTTGCTCCAACTAGACTATAACATTTTTTTGTTAATGAGTCTGAATTTCTCTTTTTACCTCCATTAAACTTAATACAATGGTCTCTTCATAGCCTTTAGTAAATGCTCCTTTAACAAACTCAGCAGTTAAGTGACTAGCACAGGACATGTGCCTGACTTGCTTTTCAGTTATTTACACCAAAAACTTTTGGGCTGAGCAAACCCAAATACCACTTCTACTATAAAACTGATTCTGATGTAATCACGAAGGGTCCATGTGTGAAAAGCTGAAGTCATTTTGTGTTGGCTTGTGGTCAACTCTTTTCTTCCGAAAGTCCTGCTGCATGGGCTTACTACAGGTACAAACAGCAGATAATAATCCAGGACAGAAACAAATGAATCATCATTTTAACACACAAAGCAAGTGGGTGTTTTACTTGACAAGCTGCCAAGAGCTACTGTATCAATGGCATATATTTCTGCTAAAAACTCCTTTGTTTGTAAAGGACCAATGCCAGATTTGTTCAGTGTCAGAGTTTCCAGGTATGTGACTTTGGAATCCACCATGAAAGAAAGGCAGCAGGGGCAAAAAATGACATCAGCCTGACTCCAAGAAGTATTTATGAAGTATACTACCTGAGAAGTTACTGCGAACTAGGAAGCCTTCCAAGGAAGGTATTTTAACTTAAATTTTTATTTTAATGTCTATCAAAAAATTTACATCAAACATGATAAAAGATCCATTCATATGTTACATAAAATGTTGTATAATATATGCTCAATGATATAGAAAACACATACAAATTCTCTTGTGACTAATAAACAAAAACATTAACAGCTTACAAAAAAATTGAAATATACTTAGTAAGTAAATATGTAAAGAAAATATTTAACCTTGGTGATGATCAAAGAAATATAAATTAAAACACCAATGAAATAGTACATAATACCAATTAATTTATGAGGGGAAAAATTAATTAAATGAACAAATTCTGGCAAAGTTGTGGTAAAACTGGTATAGATGAATTCTTAGTAGGCTATAAACTTAGATAATTCAGCAATACTTATCAAAAGTCATAAAAATACACATATTAACTAGAAATCATATTCATGGTAAATTACACCAAGAAACTAATTCAAAATGTAAAAATTATTTTGATTCTTTACTAATTAAAATATTCATCGTAAAAAATTAGAAACAACCAAAGGTTGAAAAACAGAGGTCCTAAGCCACAGGATTGGGAACATCACACACCGGGGCCTGTCATGGGGTGGGGGGAGCGGGAAGCGATAGCATTAGGAGATATACCGAATGTAAATGACGAGATAATGGGTGCAGCACACCAACATGGCACATGTATACATATGTAACAAACCTGCACGTTGTGCACATGTACCCTAGAACTTAAAGTATAATAGTAATAATAAAAAAAAAAACAGCAGTCCTAAGCATCGACTTGAAGATATATTATCCAATTAAAAATATAATATTTATCTCTGTAGCAACATGTCAATATTTATGACATAATGGTAAGCACATAAAGACCAATACAAAATGATATTTACACTATAATCCTAACTATGTTAAACATGAATTTAACATGAGTAAGTACTGTAAGAAAAAATAATTTTTTAGGTTGATGAAGTAGTAAAATTCTGTCTAATTTGTCTTCTTTTATATTTGTATCATCATCACTATGTTGTTTTTTGGTTCTTGATCTTTATTACAAAATAAATGGAAACTAATTAAAAACAATGTCTTCTAACATTGTCTGCAGTTCTGATAAATTCTCTATAGACAGGTGTATGTGGTACTCTCCTTTGCATCTGTCAGTGATTGATTGGTCCATGTCATCTGCCAGTGGGTAACTAATTCATGTTGACATAGTGCATAAAAGCCAGGACTCAGAGCCAGATACCTGAGTCTAAATGCTACTTCTAGCACTTACTGACTGTGTCACTTCAGGCAATTTACTTTACCTCTCTATAGCTTCGCTGTATTGTGGATAGAAAGGGGAAGAATCACCGTTTCCTGAAGTTCTGGTGAGGATGAAGTAAATTAATATATGTAAAACAGTCAAATTATCACCTGTCCACAGTAAGTGCTACCCAAGTATCAGCTATTAATATTATGGTGCACATAGAACATTAAATGAAGCAAGTTAGAAGACTGGGTGGTTTCTACCTCACAGGAATGTTAGACATGAAAGCCATATCCAAAAAGTTAGAAGACCACATACAAAGTAAATGTTAAAGATCTTTAATGAGCAAGGTGTCACAGTGTAGTGTATGAATGACATACAGTTGGAATTCAGAGAAGGAAAAAAATCACAGTGGAGTGGAAAGTGGGGGAAGGAGTCACAGAAGAGGTCAAATTTGACAACGACTTTGTAAAACAAGTTGTAAAGAGGCAAGAAAAAAATCTAGACAAAACCCTCCTGTTCATTGCAGCATTATTTACAAAAGCCAAGATATGGAAATGACTCAAATGACCACCGACAGATGAATGGATAAAGAAAATGGAAAATATATATACAATGAAATACTATTCAGCCTTAAAAAGAAGAAAGTCCTGCCATTTGTGACAACGTGGATGAACCTAGAAGACATTATGCCAGATGAAATAAGCCAGTCACAAAAAGACAGATACTGCATGATTCCACTTATATGAGGTATCTAAAATAGTCAGACTCACAGAAGCAAAGAATAGTGGTTGCCAGAGGCTGGGGGAAGGTAGAAATGGAGAATTGTTCTTCAATAAGTATAAAATTTCTGTTATGCAAGATGAATAAGTTCTAGAGATCTGCTGGACGACAATATGCCCATAGTTAACAATACTATATTGTGCACTTAAAAATCTGTTAAGAGGAGATATTTCTTGTTCAATGTTCTTACTACTTAATAAAAAACACACACACACAAAAGAGCACAAGGAAATTTTTGGAGGTAATGGATATGTTTATTACCTTAGTTGTAATGTTGGTATCAAGGGTATATGTATATGTTTAAACTCATCAAGATGTAAACATTAAATATGTGCAATTATTGTATATCAATTATACCTCAATAAAGCTGAGAAAATATTTTAACATGAAGCAGATTTTTCAGCCTTCACATTTCATTTCCACAAGAATGATAATAACTCATGATCACTGAACATTTCTTGGCTACCAGCTAGTGTGCTAAGCACTTTATATTTTGTATTTAAATTAAATTAATGCTGACCTACAGTAGACCACATTTCACAAATAAAAATATTATATGAGGCTGGGTGCAGTGGCTCATGCCTGTAATCCCAGCACTTTGAGAGGCCAAGGTGGGTGGATCACCTGAGATCAGGAGTTCGTGACCAGTCAGGTCAACAAGGTGAAAGCTCGTCTCTACTAAAAATACAAAAAATTAGCTGAGCGTGGTGGTGGATGCCTATAATCTCAGCTACTCGAGAGCCTGAGACAGGAAACTCACTTGAACCCGGGAGGCGAAGTTTGCAGTGATCCAAGATCGCGCCATTGCACTCCAGCTTGGGCAACAAGAGAGAAACTCCATCTCTCTCCTCTCTCTCTCTCTCTCCATATAAATATATATACACATGGAAAAAGGGAGGCCAGGCACAGTGGCTAATGCCTGTAATCCCAACACTTTGGGAGGCCAAGGTGGGCAGATCACTTGAGGCTAGGAGTTCCATACCAGCCTGCCCAACATGGTGAAACCCCACCTCTACTAAAAATACAAAAATTAGCTGGGTGTGGCGGCACGTGCCCATAGTCCCAGCTACTCAAGAGGCTGAGGCATGAGAATCGCAGGAACCTGGGAAGCGGAGGTTGCAGTGAGCCAAGATCGTGCCACTGCATTCCAGCCTGGATGACAGAGTGAGACTCGTCTCAAAAAAATTTTAAAAAAAAGAACTACATGAAGATTATATAGTGGCTCATTCAATGTCATATGACCAGTGAGTATTACAGAGGGGATTTAAACAGCTGTGCTCTCAACCACTTTACTGACATATTCTGCCAAATCTTGTTGCTGTAAATTTTTCATTGTAACTTTTTCTACGGCCTATGTCTCTTCATGTGTCTCACATCTTTTGTCACCTCGAGTTTTTTTTTTTTTTATTTTGCTGTACTCCAGACACAAGCATTTTCTTAAGACTGACTCTTTGATTGTTCTTCATACAGGTATGGTCTTGGCCAACATAACATGGTTTCCATCAGCTATGGTAATTTCCTTAATACCTATAATCACTGTCAAAAACTCATTCATACATTCATACTAATTTCCAGATTTCCTTGGAATAGAAAAATTTTTCATCGGATAAATTAGTACTATATTTACCAACTTTCCCAATAACATACATCCCATGAAATCAGACCAAAAAAAACTGTTTATTAGCTGAAGAAATGAAACCAACTCCAACTGATTACAATCATTATTACAATATGAATGCACACTGTCTCATGCAAAGTGGGAAACAAGATTGGAAAGATGAACTGAAATGTTAAATTGACTGTCTAGTTACAGAGGGTGAACTTTATCTGATAGCTTTAGAGATCCTTACATAGTTTTTGAGTGGGGCAGTGAAATGCCAAAACCGGTATTTTAGGAAGATAAGTCTAGTGTTGGTGTGCAGGATATTGGAGGAGAAATAAACTACCAGATAAACACCTGGAAGTCAATAAGCCAGAATGGAGAGTGACATTTAACAAAGGAAGAAGCAACAGTGTATATGATATACTGGATATTTGACTTAAAAGCAAAGCAGAACATAGGAATCCTAACAAAACATCGTTATTAGTGTGTCACGATCATGTTTATAAACTTTAGAAGACATACACACACTGTTTCCCAGTTTTGTAGCCAACGAAGAAGCTCGTTCCTATGGATTCAGCATCGACTTCCACGCAGAGAAAATGTCCTCCATCAGGTCCCTTCTCTACCTCATTGGAGCTTATGAACCTAGCTGCCAGCACTCCTCCTCCTCCACCAACACACACGCACACACACACACACACACACACACACAGTGTTCTTGCGGTCTCATATTTCATGTAGTTTCTCCTACCAAAAGGACTATCAACGCATTCATTCAGCACCCAATAAACGGCAGCTGCTGCATCTTCACCATCTCACCAATCTTTAAGACAAGCTCAGGCTGGGCGCAGTGGCTCACGCCTGTAGTCCCAGCACTTTAGGAGGCCGAGGCAGGCGGATTACCTGAGGTCAGTAGTTTCAGACCAGCCTGGCCAACATGGGGAAATCCTGCCTCTACTAAAAACACAACAAAAATTACCCGGGCATGGTGGCGCGGGCCTGTAATCTAGCTGCTCAGGAGGCTGAGGCAGTAGAGTTGCTTGAACCCAGGAGGCAGAGGTTGTAGTGAGCTGAGATCATGCCACTGCACTCCAGCCTGGGCAACAGAGCAAGACTCCATCTCAAAAAAAAAGACAAGCTTCTGGTGATTAATTATTATCCTTACAAAACAGAAGAAGAAACGGGGGCTCGAAAGAAAGAGATTAAGGGACTGCATCAAGCACCGTAGAGAGCATGCAAAAATAATACTTTTCATTTCAATAACATTTTGCTGTTTGCAAAACACATTCACATTCTTCATTTCTTTTTATTCTAAAGATAATTCTGGCATCAGTGGAACACAGAGGTTTTCAGGAGCAGCTTCTAAGATAACATTATTTGAAGCTGTTAGGCCTACATTTGGGTATGGATACACCTTTCTCTCAAAATACCGGCTTCCTCCATGTTCCCTGTAATTGACAAGATCCCTACTTCTCTAAAGAGTGTACTGACTCATCCCTTCTTCAGAAACTAATCTTAAATGCTTATCCCTACCATATCTGAAATCACAACTTTGGAAAGACAAGGATGGGCAGAGAAGTAACGAAAGCAGCTAATACACAATCCACATTCAAGATATTATCTGTTCATGGAGAAAAACCAGTCTGTGTTGATGTTAACTTTCTAAGTGATCGAAATATGTCTTATTAACCTGGCTTGATACTAATGCCTGCCTGGAAATGTGTCTATCTAAAGAGTGAACTGACGCTTGTGCCCATTGATTTGGTTCATAGAGAATGTTCTGATTTATGTCCCTGTCCCCACAAATTTTTTGTAAATGCACCAAAGGTTTACCTGAAGTAAACCTGATTCTTGCAGAGGGTCCAGTTGTAGTTTCTTACAAAAGCTTGGCTATCTCTAATCAGGTATCTCCAGAAATGAAAATATCTAGGAAATTCAAGAAAGAAATCACACACATTCATTATCCATCTAACATTTTAGTGTTTTCTTTCAGACTCTGTGTGTGCTGGGGGGGAAGGAGGGTAGTTACTTTTACTACAACAAACAGGAGGGTGAAAATCTGAATAATGCTAGCATTGGGTCACTAGCTTTATCTACAGATAAAACCAGCACAAAACAGATAATGGCTTGTTTTGCATCTATTTTACATATATTTCCCCCAGCTCACCAAAATCATTGTCTTCAGAGCCTATGTCCATTATTCCTTTACTGCCTTCCCTGCTATCAAGTTCTCTGAATAAGTACAGGGGCTGCAGTACAATTAAAAATAATGAGACCCTACTGGGCCAATGTCCCTGCATGCAATAAAAGGGTGTAGACTAATTGCAGGAGCAGAGATTCCCCCCCCCAACTTCCCCGCCCCCGCCCCCCAGTCATTTTGCTTCACTTTGATTGGTGGATTGGCACTTTAAATAAAGGTTTCTAATCTTCCCTGAATGAGAAGTACAGAGCAAGTCCCACGCACAGTCCTGAAAAAAATTTTAATCTTCTTTTCTTAGAACTATCTTGGTTGGCATCATCAGGCCCTGAGAGCACAGTGCATGTCAGCATCTAAGGTAAAATGGGATTTTATGATTTCCATGTGTTTCCTGTAAATTCTTTTTTTCCTATCTCCAGACAGCTTTTATAAAGAGGATTTATCTTCGTTTGTCACCAGTAGCTGAATTATTGCTTGTTGTAATCCATTAGCATGTTCCAGAGATGACATGCCTAACACTCATTCAACTAAGAAAAAAAAAAAAAAAAACTTTTATCTATAGACGTATTTTTTTAAGTATTTTTTATTATACTGCCTAATTTTTTGTAATATTAGAAGATGAGTGAATTTCTTGGCTATTCAGATCTCTATTCATGTAAGAATAAAGAGCTTTTTGAATTTATAGAATAAATTTTAAAAGATAATTCATTTTAGGAAGAGGAAAGCTAAATTTGAAGCATATTTTCCACTAACATCAAAGGAAATTAAGATAGCCAATTTACTCTCATTTGAAAAGATAAGTTTTGGAATGGTTACATAGATTACCTAAACTAAACATGCAATGATATACCCTCTATTCCTGCAAATAAAGGTTTGTTATAAAATGACTGTTAGGTGCATTACATTTCACATGCATTTCAAAATGTATCCCAAAGGGTAAGCAAAGTATAAACTTCTGTGAATAATACCTGATAGACCAATATTTTACTTAGTGGGAAGGATTTTTAAATTCATAATTCACTTTATGAAATGAAACATAGCACTTATAGAATATCGATGGAGGTTGTTCCTACATATTTATTCAGGCTGTAGATCCATTTAAAAAGTGCTTAGATTTTTTTAATTGCTTGTTAATTTATTTCAGAAACGACTACATACAAGTTAGTTTTTGATTTTGTTCTAACCTTTATCCTGGTTGTTTTTGGAAGAGCAGAGACTCAGGCTGATTTTCAAAAATTGTCTTTTAACCATTCTGAATAAAAATTAATCTGATTTAATTCTCCAACTTAATTATGTTTTAGATTACCACTTTTCAAAATGAAGGACCTGATACTGATCCTATGCCTCCTGGAAATGAGTTTTGCAGTGCCGGTAAGTCAGTCTTTAGAGTGTGTCCCAGAAGAGGTTCTTGATTGTTGGACTCCAGACAACACTGAAGGGATATGGACTGAGAGTCCACGCACAGACTCACTTGATTTAATCCAGCGGTGTAGTCTCATTGAGTCAAAAGCCATAGTCGCTCAGATGTCAGTCTTGCAATCCAAAAGTGGTAAGTGATAGCTGGACTTGGTGACTCACCCCTGTAATCCCAGCATTTTGGGAGGCTAAGGCAGGCGGATCACCTGAGGTGAGGAGCTCGAGATCAGCCTAGCCAACATGCGAAACCCCGTCTCTACTAAAAATACAAAAATTAGCCGGGCATAGTTGTGTGCTCCTGTAATCCCAACTACTTGGGAGGCTGAGGCAGGAGAATTGCTTGAACCTGGGAGGTGGAGGTTGCAGTAAGCCAAGATTGCATCACTGCACTCCAGCCTGGGCGACACAGTGAGACTCCATCTCAAAAAAAAAAAAAAAAAGCAGTAAGTGAAGCTTATGATATTTCTACTGAAAAGTTATTTAAAATAGTCCCAAAACAATTTCTAGATCTTATTCCACTCATTCAAAGTTAAAAGACTTAGTCTCTACAATGCACGGCGAAATTTTATTATCAACTTCTTGCTATCAGTATAAAGTTGAAATGGAAAGAGGAAATTTCTCTGAAAAAGAAAAGTACATTTTCTTCATTTCAAAAAGAACCATCTCCAAATTTCTATGGTTACGAAACTCAGCTAGAGAATTACATTTGAAGCTAGTAATTAACTAGCAAATTTACCTTGTAAGCAAAAATTGTGTGACTCTGAGAGCTGAAGTTTCATAAATCAAAACATATCATAGTGATGGGGCTAATTGTGTATTACAGTACCACACCTGATCCATTCTAGTATATATTGATCTCATACAAACACAATCTTTTAAACACTGAACTACTCCAGCCAACAGCATGCAATTCTGTTATCGCAAAAACTTCATTTAGCTGCTATATGCATTTAGCAAATATATACTGAGCAGCCGCCATGCATCCAGCAATGTGCTGGGCATTGGAAAAATGAAAGTAAATAAGACATGATCTCTTATCTCCAGGAGCTCATAGTTGGCCTCAAATGAACTTTAGAATAGTTTAATGCCCTGAAAGAAAAGGTTAGCTATTTGGTTTTCTTAAAGTGTTTTAGTGAAAGAGAATGGAAATGGAGAAAGAGGATGAAACCTGATTATAATGATGAAAACCTTAATTCCACAAATAAAAATAGAGTCTCTGTTTCATCACACAAGATGAAGTTTAAATGAAAGAAAAATTGAGGGTGCCACCCTAGCTTACCTTTGTATGATACTGACGTTGAGATCAGCCTCAGTCATTCACCATCAGTCTAACACACTGGCGTTCTTTGAACCTGTAATGATCCACACCTGAATCAACTGGGTCCGCTCTGAGGAATAGAACAATTGTTTATTATTGCCAACCAATTGCTTGTCAAATCAGATGTTCTTCTCCTATTAATTCTGCATGGAAAATGTATCCCCTGTCTGTATACATTCGTGTAAATATTCTTTAATTCATGACTTAGAGCAGATGGAAAGCAAAGTACACTTTGTTCTGTGGTTCAATCCAAGATGTGTTATTTATGCACTGGCAAATAGTGGGGAGGAAAGTCCCGCTCTCACGATTCCCCCAAATTCTCAACAAGCTACCCACCACATACACACATACATGCACAATCACCCTTCCTGTCTATACAGCTAACCTCTTTCCTACCCAGAGTATTTGCTACACATTTATAATGCCTTTCCCTCTATTCTTTTTCTTTTTTTTTTTTTTTTTTTTTTTTTTTTTGAAACAATCTGGCTTTGTTGTCCAGGCTGGAGTTCAATGCTGAGATCTCAGCTCACTGCCACCTCCTCCTCCTGGGTTCAAGCGATTCTCCTGCCTCAGCCTCCCAAGCAGCTGGGATTACAGGCGCCCACCACCACACCCAGCTAATTTTTGTATGTTTAGTAGAGACAGGGTTTCACCATGTTGGCCAGGCTGTTCTCAAATTCCTGACCTCATGATCTGCCCACCTCGGTCTCCCAAAGTGCTGGGATTGCAGATGTGAGCCACCATGCCTGGCCCTTTCTCTCCATTCTTGTCCAAAACTGAATTATTTAAGGAAATTCTCACCATGACCCAGAAGGTGGGATTTTACTTATATGAAAAAGGTGAGGGGTGAAAAAGTAGAGGGTGTAATTCTTTAACTTCTTACTCATAAAGGAAAAATAATACCAATATATTTAGTAAACATTCCATAAATCCTTGTGGTATAACTGAAGGAAAGATGGCATTACAACCCCTTGGTCTTAGAAAGTGAGAGTATCCGAAGAACCAGAGACTCCAAAATCCAATTTACTCTAATTCCTATTCTTCCATTCTCCATGTTTTCTACTGGTATTTGTGTAAAGTAATAAGGATTGGTTTCAAAAGAAAAATATCTTTAACAACAACAAAAAAAAAAGGGGGGGGGGAAAGGCTGGGCATGGTGACTCATGCCTATCATCCCAGCACTTTTGGAGGCTAAGGCAGGAGGATTACTTGAGCTCAGGAGTTCAAGACAAGCCTGGGCAACATAGTGAGACCCCTATCTCTATTTTTTTAAAAAAGGAAGCCAGGTGCAGTGGCTCATGTCTGTAATCCCAGCACTTTGGGAGGCCGAGGTGGGCGATTCACTTGAGCTCAGGAGTTTAAGACCAGCCTGGCCAACATGGTGAAACTCCGTCTCTACTAAAAACACAAAAATTAGCCAGACTTGGTGGCGCACACCTGTAATCCCAGCTACATGGGAGGAGAATCACTTGAACCCGGCAGGCAGAGGTTGCAGTGAGCCGAGATCGCGCTACTGCACTCCAGCCTGGGTGACAGAGTGAAACTTAGTCTTGGGGGAAAAAAAAAAAGGGAAAGGAAAATATCTTACATTTTAAAAAACTAATTGTATAGATAGGTATATTTTTGAACAACTTTTAAGTGAACACGTTAAGTATAATAGTATTTTATGCTAGAATGCTTTTTATTTAAGGAAAAAAAATCTTTGATATGATCCCAAAATATAGTAGGTTTATACATAAAATAATCTTTCACTAAAAATCATAGAGAATTTGCTGAAGTCCTTTGAATGGGAATCAAGTTAGATTTTGCATATGATTTTTCTGAATGTCATGATCCCATGCCACATCTAGTAAACCAAAATCATGTAGATTTGTCAAAAGCACATGAAAATTCAGCTTGAGTTTGTCCCCTTTACTTTTTTCTGTGGTAATTTTTTTAAGAATATAAAGTACTAGTAGTTTTCTATTTTGTTGCTTTATTCTACTTCTCCTTGCGTGTAACTTTAAATCATATTTTGCTTTTAAAGCAACGAAGCATTAAGATGCAGACAAAGGATAGATGATGCAGGTGGGAGCAAAATTTTCAAATACTGTGTTGATTCTCCCAAATAACTTATGCTCTTCTTCATTCTGCCCAAGCACTCAAGTTATTTGCATAATAAACCAAAATGGTGGCCCCTCCGGTAGCCCTTATGTACTGGAGCAATATCCTATGCCCAATAGGCATTGAAGGAAGTTTTGTACCAATGAGACTCAAAATTATTCTTATTTTCATTCAGTTCTTTCCTCAGCAAACTGGAACACCGGGTATGGCTAGTTTGAGCCTTGAGGTATGTATTGTCAGAGTTTTTTACATATTAACTTTACACTGGTATATTTGTGATACAGGAGAAATATGGTGGTGTGTTTCTCAGTTTTCCTAGCCAGAAGTTTGTGGCTGTTATCCTGAGGAGTGCTAGAAAAATTATGGCATTTACTAGAGCTTTGTGTTATAATTCTACTGCAATTTTAAACTCTCAGGTGTTTTACTTTTTAGAACATTATTTCCATGCAAACAAAAGCAATATTAATACTTAATGCCTTATATAGAATATACATATTAATAAAATTACTACATTAATTAAAAATACATTGCTCTGTGCTCACAGTTTACTTTTAGTCCTGCTCCTTATACTATCTTACATGATAAAGTTCTCATGAAATAAATGTACCTGTACAAAATTTAATTTTTAATAAGTCTGGCAAATAGCATTAACATTGTACTATGATACTTCCTGTATAAGTTGTACAGTGTATTTGTCTCATTGCAGTTCTCATGTAATATATATTCTGTTTAGAAAACCCCAGCAAAACAGAAATTTTGGTGATGTCAATGAAAAATACTGACAGCTATATATAGAAAGATATTTATAAGATTAAAAATTTTTCACAAGGTCTTGTGAAATTCCCATGTGTCATGGTAAGCTGGGGGCAATCAATACCTATTTGAGCTAGACGCTTACTTCACATGGAAGCTAATTTCACTAAGGGTTTTTTTTTCTTTTTTAGCTTAAACTCAATCCAAAGCGTTCTGAATCTCTTCCCATGAAAAAAGTGAAATTGACTTTCTGTTGAAATGGTGGAATTCTCGATAATCTATCCAGATACTTAACATTTCTTTCAATAGTTTCTATATTTAATATTTTGAAAGATTTATTGTTTGAGAAAGAGGTAAAAGTTTTATTTATTTGTTTGTTTCAAATTCCTCTTCTGGCTGAACTTGTAAGGGGCAAAGTAAATTAAATGGGGAGAAAAGAGTCAATGAAGTAAATTCCTCACAATTACATTTATATTTCAGTGGAATGAGCTATTTTCCCATGTTTCAATGTAACCTCCACTTAAATAATACTTTTTCTCCTTTAATTAATGATAAAAGCAACTGCATTATTTTAATAGCAGTAATAACAATGGCAGAACCAAATTTAATATTTCCACCTTTCGATGATGATTTGTGTCCACTTTCATTTTGTTAAATTATCCACATCAAACTTTGTGTTGATAATGTCAAATATCATGAGAAATCAGTTGTGTCAAACACAGCATATGTGATAAACAGTAACCCACTTTTTTTCTTGATAGACAATGAGACAGTTGGGAAGTCTGCAGGGATTAAACACACTTTCTCAGGTAATCATATTTCTTATTGCAAGTATTCATGGTGATGCTAGTGGTAATATTAGCAGCAGCATTATAATTCATCAAATTTATTTATGAATAGACAATATACTAAATATTGGAAGAACCAAGAAGTGAATGAGAGCCTAAAACAAAATAAGATAGAGTGACAGGGAAAAATAAAAATAGTATTGAATTTTATTTAGTTAGAAAAAGAATATTTTTGTGCATTATTCATTTTATTATATGGCACAAAACGTAAGTGCTTAAAAAATCTAAATCTCAAACAAGTTTATGGAAATATTGCAGACTAGCTCAAAATGAAATTTAAGTTCACTGAAAGGAAGAGTTTACCTATCCATTTGATTTTTTTTTTATTTATTATTTATTTATTTAGACAGAGTGTCGCTCTGTGGCCCAGGCTGAAGTGCAATGGTGCGATCTCGGCTCACTGCAACCTCCGCCTCCTGGGTTCAAGCTATTCTCCTGTCTCAGCCTCCCGAGTAGCTGGGATTACAGGCATCTGCCACCATGCCAGGCTAATTTTTGTGGTTTTTAGTAGAGATGGGATTTCGCCATGTTGCTAGGCTGATCTCGAACTCATGACCTCAGGTGATCCACCCACCTCGGCCTCCCAAAGTGCTGGGATTAGAGGCGTGAGCCACCATGTCCAGCCATACCTATCCATTTTAAATTAAGCAACACCACTTTTGCTTTTGCTATATTTACGCTATCTGTTGATTTTTTAGAAAATGAAAACCAGGCTGGGCGCAGTGGCTCACGCCTGTAATTCCAGCACTTTGGGAGGCCGAGGCGGGCGGATCATGAGGTCAAGAGACCAAAACCATCCCGGCCAACATGGTGAAACCCCGTCTCTACTAAAAATACAAAAATTAGCTGGGCATGATGGTGCGTGCCTATAGTCCCACCTACACAGGAGGCTGAGGCAGGAGAATTGCTTGAACCCAGGAGGCAGATGCTGTGAGCCAAGATCTCCCACTGCACTCCAGCCTGGTGACAGAGAGAGATTCCATCTCAAAAAAAAAAAAGAAAAGAAAAGAAAAGAAAACCAAATATAACCAATGTTATATTTAACATTTAAATATAAGCATGCCTTTTTTTATCCATGTCTTTAGTATTCTAGATTTGGCTTTGGGAAATCATTTAATTCTTTGTGGATGCATGGTCTCCTCCCACCACATTCCTCTCTTCCATGGATGAGGCCAAGGGAACATGAAACTCAACAGGTGAGTGAATAGCGTCAATATGTTTGAAACCTCAGGCTTTAAAACCTCTTCTTACTTGCCTTCCTTGAGTTGTGATAAATTAGCAATAGCCAAGTCCTAGCATTAACAAAAAATTATTCTCATGCCAAATAAATCAAAGCCTGTAACTGCTTTGAGTGCTTAAGAAATATTTTTAAATTTGAAACTATTTGCATATTTATTTAAAATAGGAAGATACAGCCAACAAAATATGAGACCTATGTTAAAGATAGCAGCAAACAGTCCTCAAAAATCGAAGCAGGCTACATCCTGGACAATTTTCATTTGAATCAAGATTTCCTAAATAATTACTCAAAGGCTAATTTCAAATGATGACAATAATCCTGGTCAAAATACCATAGCCAGGTGCGATGGCTCATGCCTGTAATCCCAGGACTTTGGGAGGCCAAGGTGGATGGATCACTTGAGGTGAGGAGTTCAAGACCAGCCTGACCAACATGGTGAAACCCCGTCTCTACTAAAAATACAAAAATTAGCCGGGCATGGTGGCAGGCACCTGTAATCTCAGCTACTCTCGGGAGGCTGAGGCAGGAGAATCGCTTGAACCCAGGAGGCAGAGGCTGCAGTGAGCCGAGATTGTGCCACTGCACTCCAACCTGGGCAATAGAGTGAGACTCTGTCTCAAAAAAAAAATTAAGAAATTTTAAAAAGTAAAACATCAAGAACCCTACAGAAGTCAATAAATATATCGATCTGTTAACCGTTATTGCTTAGGTGCCTAATAAATACATAAACCAAATTGTGGTTTGGTAGTAAAAGTGAAGACATTTACGAATGGCTCTAAGGATTGTGAAATTTCATATTTTATCTGATTCAGACAGGACAAGACAACATATTTCAAAGTGCTGAATTGTGAGATGTGAGTTCAGAGAGGGGTGATGACTGGAGAGGCAAAGCAGAGCCCCGAATTGTTGTGAGACTTCCTTGCTGGTCTGAGGAGTTTGCAATCATTCTACAAACAATAGGGAGCCATTCGCCACAAGTAATTTCTAGAAAAAGCAACAAAACATGATGATTTTAACAGGAAATTTTTTCATTTAATGTATGGACTCAGAACCAAGATTAACAGGGAATTTTAGTTCCAGGTGGTCTTCCACAGCAGGAGCATTACCACGAGGTCCCATTTAGTAGAACAATAAATTATGTTAATGGTGACTGTTTCTTCATTTGTTTCCAAAGTGGACTCCATGATGCAAGAATTTGATTGGCATTTTAATTAATCATGCTTTATGTTTTCACTAATTTGAAAAATTTACTAGGTACTCACCATGGGCCAGGCACTTGTTAGGAGCTATGTTATGTACAGGGGCTATAAAGAAAAACAAGACATATCATTCTCTCTCCATTGACTGGCGGACAAAGATTTATAACAAATAATTGCCATCCAATGAGAAAGTGGTAAAATAAAGATACAGATACATACAGACAGCTATGAGAAGTTAGAGAAGGACATGTCTCATCCTACCAGGAGGTTCATGTAGCTTCACCTTCATGAGCAATGGTGGTCCCAAAGCAGGTAGGGGAGGCACACGCAAGACCTCCCCAAACAACATTAACGCTAACTGGTGCTTCCTATGTAAACTCAACTTCAAGACAAGTTCCCTAGCCTCCCTTCCAGATAGAAAGCGCCCCAAGCCCCTTTGTTTAGAAATTCTAGGCACCGTTGTTTAATGAGCCATCCCTTTCTGACACTCTTTTCAAATTTCTCTGCAGTATGAATATTCTTTGCCTGTGCATCCCCCACCTCTCCCATCACAGCCATCCTTGAAGCCTCAACAGCCAGGACTGAAACCTCTCCTCCAGGCCGCTGCTGCAACCGCCGACGAGGCCACAGCACAGAAAGAAGCACTTCAGCCTCCAATTCACCTGGGACAGCTGCTCTTGCAGGAAGAACTGCCTCTGGTTCAGCAGCAGGTGGCACCATCAGATAAGCCACCAAAGCCTGAGGTACTTCCTTTCTCTTGAAGTCAGATCAGAATCACCAGCTAACCTAATAGAAGAAAACTAATTTGCAGGGTCCTTTTAAATAATCGTAGCCTTCAGGCATAATACATGATATAAATATATTCTTAATCAGTCTTCCATATCTGAGATTTATTTTTTGAGTAAAACATAAATATCCATTCCTCTCTTTTGCCATCAGAGACAGGGCATGGATTCTAAAAGATCCTGTGCCTATTAAAACTGGGTTTCTTAGTTGCAAAAGATGAAAACTTCCATAGGAAATAGAATAAAACCCCAGAGAAGTCCAGGTTTCCTATCACTGGTCTTTTTTTGGTGTTGGAAAGACTGAGAAAAGTGATTGATCCCTCAGCATAACAAGTAGGATTTTCCATTATTATCTGTCTGACAGAAAGGTGACAACTATGCAAAAAGTGTCTTGTAATAATGTAGAGAAAAGTGTAATGGATAAAAGAAAAGGAAGGTACCATGTAACCAGTATTATGTGGGCATGTATCATTCCCCCATATCATCCTGCCTATAATCCTATAAAAATACATGTTATCAGCCTTTTTAAAGAAAGGAAGACAGATTTTGAGAAGTTACAAAATTGGCCCAGGAGTACACAAAAACTAAGTGGCAGAGCCAGGGTTCAAACCAGCCAGGTATGCTCCCATTCCAAAATTCATTACTTTCTAATCTGCAAGAGATAGCAAAGCCATGATAGATGTACCTCATCCCCCTGCAGGTATATTTGAATAATGTTAGTAAAAGACCATTGCAAACTCTCGGGTCATACCTCCCAAAACACTGAAAGAAAGTAAAATAATGAAACTCATTTTGTTTTACTGTCATTGCAAACAAGATAATTATGTGATCAGTTCACTTTGTCAATTTTTTATTTTTAATGTCACTTTGTCTATTTTTTATTTTATTGTTGTCTATTTTGTTAATTTTTTGACTGATAATTTTAATATTTATCTGTGATATAGCTCCCAGGAGTAGATGTTGCTGATCCACAAGGTCCATCAGTAAGTACAGATCTCAATGAGACACTTTCTGTATTTTTTCATTTGTTCACTTTGTCTATTTTTATTTGTATTTGTATTTATCTATTTTATTCATTTTTTATGATAATTTTAATATTTACCTATAATATAGCTCCCAAGAGTGGATTTTGCTGATCCACAAGGTCCATCAGTAAGTACAGATCTCAATGAGACACTTTCTGTATTTTACTTTTTTTATTTGTTCACTTTGTCTATTTTTTATTTGTATTTATCTATTTTATTCATTTTTATGATAATTTTAATATTTACCTATAATATAGCACCCAAGAATGGATTTTGCTGATCCACAAGGTCCATCAGTAAGTACAGATCTCAATGAGACACTTTCTGTATTTTACTTTTTTTATTTGTTCACTTTATTTTTTATTTGTATTTGTATTTATCTACTTTATTCATTTTTATGATAATTTTAATATTTACCTATAATATAGCACCCAAGAATGGATTTTGCTGATCCACAAGGTCCATCAGTAAGTACAGATCTCAATGAGACACTTCTATTTTTTATTTTTATTTTATTTGTTCACTTTGTCTATCTTTTATTTGCTTTTATCTATTTTGTTCATTTTTTGACCGATAATTTTAATACTTATCTGTAATATAGCTCCCAGGATTGGATTTTCCTGATCCACAAGGTCCATCAGTAAGTACAGATCTCAATGAGACACTTTGTCGTAAAAACTGTCTCTACATTTCAAAAAAGAAGAGCGAATTTTTTCATTGTCCCATTAATCCATGAATATGAAGTATAATGGGTTCCTTTGTTTTCTTAAATATTAAATACTTATTTCTATACTAATCCATCTGAAAATGTGTTTCATATAACTCAAAAATTACTGTAATGGGGATTTGCCTATGTGAATTACTTATTCTGCTTTCCACCATTTAAAGATTTTCCAAATAGCCCGTTTGATTTCTCGGGGACCAATGCCACAAAATAAACAATCTCCAGTAAGTTTTTTTTTTAATACCACATCTCTGTTTGCAATTTACTTAAAAGTTTTTCCATTGGAAAATGCATTTTGTGATAATGATTGTATTTTATTTAGCTTTATCCAGGAATGTTTTACATGCCTTTTGGAGCAAATCAATTGGTAAGTCCATATTCTATAAAAAGTATTGTTTTTAATTAAATTTTATCTTAAGAGCTAAAATTATAAAATCTAGGTCTCACACAAGAGATTCCAAATAAACATTCTCTGAATGCCTACATTAGTAACTGAAATATTAAGGAGGCAAGTTTCCTTTTTGGATAATCTTGGCTACACACACACACACACACACACGCACACGCACACACACGCACACACACACACACACGCACACGCGCACACACACACACGCACGCACGCACACACACACACGCACACACACACGCACACACACACACGCACACACACACACACACACACGCACACACACACGCACACAAGGATATTAAAGAAAAAATAAATTTTAGATCTGAATTATCCAAGTGACTACATTTATTCCATAATGACTCACCTCTCCACTTTACCTCTGTACACAGCATTAATATTAAGGTTTCAGTGAAAACTATATAACTTTTAACTTTGTCTTGAGTAGATAAGAAGGTAGCTGGTTCGTACTTTGATGCAATATTTCTTTTTGAACAGAATGCCCCTGCCAGACTTGGCATCATGAGTTCAGAAGAAATGGCAGTGAGTAATGTCTTCTAACTCTTCTTAAAATAGTGGCCAGGGAAGAACAGTCACTTATGACTGGCTGCAAGAGACGTCTGCCACGAATGTCACCAAATGAGCATGGGACTCAGAATTTTCCACTCCAAAAACTAAGCTTAAGTCTGCAGCAGTATCCCAAGATTTCATCATGTCTCCTCTGTAATCTTTCATTTCCGGGTGATAACTATTCTTGAGCATAGAGTTTTGCCCATTGCTTGTAGATGAACAGAGGAGAAACCTCCACTTGAAAGGCCGTCATTGAACTATAAACACTTCAAACCAAAAAGATACATGTGGTTCATGCAGAGTTCTTGTTCTTTCTCGGACCATTTGGCCCCTCAAAACATCAAATTCAACAGCATTACAAGTAATTCAGATCTCAAAATTGAAAGATCAAAAAGCAAAAGAAACCAAGTTTAAAATGTGATTATTTTAATGTCAACGTGCATTGTCAATGAGCATATACTAGTATTACGTTATCATTATCCATGCAAGTTTAAGATTTGAGATCAATAAAGTCATACAACTCTTTTCCTAAGAAATTTTTTATCTGTTACATCTGTTAGAGCACAAGGCAAGACAAACAAAAGCTATATTGAATTAACAAATCATTGTCAACTACAGATTCTTTCGAGTTAACAAACACACATATTATCTGTGAAAGAAAAATTACATATCAGTATTTTTGTGTGCCTTCCATGTGCCACACACATAGAAAAATACTACAAACAAAACAAGATAAAAGTCTTGTTTTCGGCTGGGCTCTGTGGCTCACGCCTATAATCCCAGCACTTTGGGAGGCCAAGGCAGGTGGATCACCTGAGATCAGGAGTTTGAGACCAGCCTGGCCAACATGGTAAAACCCCGTCTCCACTAAAAATAGAAAAATCAGCCGGGTTTAGGGGCGCAAGCCTGTAGTCGCAGCTACTCAGGAGGCTGAGGCAGGAAAGTCACTCAAACCCGGGAGGCAGAGGTTTCAATGAGCCGAGATCACGCCGCTGCACTCCAGCCTAGGCAACAGAGCAAGACCCTGCCAAAAAAATTAAAAAAATCTTGTTTTCAAGGAACTTACAGTCTAATGAATGGAAAAGATAGGTAAAAGGGCAGATATCTAATGTCAAAATCATGGGATAAAAGCAATAACAGTTTTATTAGAGAGAAAGAGTCAGAGAGGAAGGGCAGTTAGCCCAGTCCAGGGATTCACAGTATCATCCCTGGAGGAGATGATGTGAAAGCTGAGAAAGAATGAAGAGTCAGGAGAAAGGAGAAGGAAAGAGTATTGTATCTATATAACACCAATACAAGTGACTGGAAGTTCAAAATTCAAGTAAGTGTTAATTGCCATCATATAATATTAATTATTTCTATTCTGCCTCATTCCCAAAAGATTTTGCAGAGCTTATGAAAAACACACAATAAATATAACCAAAAAATTGAAGGTAGGATATTAAATGAGTCATAATTTCAAGAAAATCAGAATACAGATATGCAAGTCACACAGTCCTGCTCAATTGCTACAAACAGCCTAAGATTTTGGACCCCATATTTCTGGCAGCAAAGGTAGAAAAAGAAACATGGTCAGTTCTGGAATTCTCTTTGTCCGCAGGAAGAAAATATTTTAGTTACTCCATGGAAGCCAGATTTTTTTCTTAAACTTTGTGCTTTAAAAAAATTTAAGTCTTAGCTGGGTGCAGTGTCTCGCCCCTGTAATCCCAGCTACTAGGGAAGCTGAGGCAGGAAGATCACTTGAGCCTAGGAGTTCTAGACCAGTAGCCTGGGCCATATAATGAGGCCCCTAAAAGAAAAAAAAAAAAACTACATGGAACTTCATTTGGGGGACACTGAAAAATGCCATTGACAAGACTCTCCCTCAACAAATGCAGTTATGAGTTTCAGTTCTTACTTGTTTTGTGATGGTAGTACTCATTTCAACTACTTGTTTTCTTAAAATTAAATTCAAACTCACTTTGCCTCAAGTCTTGCTTCTGCCCTGTTATCTCCCTTTTGTGGAGATCATGCCAAGATCTACCCAGATAAGTGCAGAATCCTCTTCATTATGTTTCAAAGCCAGTTTAGTGAGAAATGAGCTTACACAAAGCTATCAGCCAACTTCCTATCCTCTACCAGTTTTTTAGAGATCCTTGGTGAATGTGACCAGGTATAGTTGCATGGTATAGTTAATAGCATGTGATAATGGCATCTTCAACGAATGTCTTTTTTCCAGGGCGGGAGAGGAGACCCAATGGCCTATGGAGCCGTATTTCCAGGATTTGGAGGCATGAGGTCCAGCTTGGGGGGAATGCCCCACAAGCCAGCTATGGGTGGTGACTTCACTCTGGAATTTGACTCCCCAGTGGCTGCGACCAAAGGCCCTGAGAAGGGAGAAGGAGGTGCACAAGGCTCCCCTATGCCGGAGGCCAACCCAGACAATCCAGAAAACCCAGCTTTCCTTCCAGAGCTAGAACCTGTTGCCCATGCAGGGCTCCTTGCTCTCCCTGAGGATGATGTTCCCAGCCTGCCAAGGAGCCCTTCCGGGAAGATGAAGGGACTCCCCAGCGTCACCCCAGCAGCTGCTGACCCACTGGTGACCCCTGAATTAGCTGATGTTTATAGGACCTACGATGCTGACATGACCACATCCGTGGATTTCCAGGACGAAGTAACCATGGATACCACAATGGCCCCAAACTCTCTGCAAACATCCATGCCAGGAAACAGAGCCCAGGAGCCGGAGATGATGTATGATGCGTGGCATTTCCAAGAGCCCTGACAGCTCTAAGATATTAGCTACTTTCTGTATGTACAAGCTTCCCAGCTTTGTCCCCACAGTGTACCTTTTTGCTAAAACACTTTTTACCCTTCTGCAGCAAAGGCATTAAAAGCGCTAAGCATTTATTAATAAATACAAGTGGCTAGAAATAGTGTAGGTCCCCTTCTTGCTTTCAATATCTTGTTGAAATAAAATCTGTCAATTGTCTCTGTGATTTAGAAACACTATTAATAACATCAGAGCAAGGGCTTAAGGGTCTCAGCATTTGATCATCACTTTTTCTTAGCTGTCTTAAGCATTACAGAATTTCTCTTACTAGCATGACACTATTATATTCAGGAAATGTGGCACTGCTTTTTTCTCTAAGCAAAGGCAAATATCCTCATAATTCTAAGCTAATTCATTTAAACTTTATTAAATGGGGATTGGTGGAAAACTCCTGACTGGTATTACTGAGGTTGGTATAATTGAATTTAAAATTCTCATTTATAGAGTGTTTTATTTAATCTAGTATAAAAAATCTAGCCTATTTTAAATAAAGAATTTTTCTCACTGAAATTTTCAGGAATTGTATGCTTATTATTTATATATATTTAAACGGTTCAAGAAAAGCATACTCATCCTATACCTTTGCTACTCTTTAACTCATTGTATTCAATTCATTCATTCTTTCATCAGAACTTTACTGAATATTCATGTCCTGGGTGCAGTGCAAGGTATCAGAGATACAGTCCCTTCCTTCAAAGCTTACGATGAACATGACTGACAAGTAGACAATCACCATAAAAAAACCCTAGACCAAGCTCAATTACTTTACATATATTATCCCACAACAATACTGTAAAATAGGTACACTCAACCCCACAGCACACGTGAAAAGTGCTATGAAAAGGCCAAGCACAGGGTGCCCCTGGAGCCACAGAGAAGAGGTACCTAACCCAGCCTGAGGGGCATCAGAGGGTCTAGAAGGAATCAGACAAGTTGTCTCAGAACAGTTTCTAGAAACGGTTTCAAGAGTGAGAGGTCTCACTCTCCAAGAGGAAGAAACAGAAAAAGAGCCATATGGGTGTCATGTGAGAATTAGCTCATTCCTGTGAAATATAATGTGGGAAAGAGGGATGCAGAAAATGACCCTTGCTTGTCACCAGGGCTAGGTGTGTATTGAGCAGAGCTATACACCTAAATTAAAGGGCTCCCAGCCCAGATTTGGTCACTCCTACAAAGTAGCTCCTACCCCCTTCTCTTCACCTTCTCCTAAGTGGCTCAACCCAGGTCTTCGACTCCATGACACTCAGACTTCTCTCCATCCATTGATGGAGATTCTGTAGATGCAACCCAGGAAAAAGAGCCCTGAGATGCCTCCCAACCTGGGGTACTTCAGGAGCCTTACCAGGAGCATGTAGCTGCCACCTATTGCCTCCCTCTCTTCAGGCAGGGTTCTGCTCATCCTCACTCCATTGACTGCAGCTGAAAGAGAGATACAGAAGAAAAATTTCAGTTTGCCTCCCCGAGTGTCCCTGGTAAAGGTGTGAGGGTAGAATGACCTCCACAGTAACCAGCAGATACCCACTGAGATCTATCTTAGCATCGCAGACAGTTTCCTAAAAAGCAGTATGGTACAATACATATAAACAGATCTGAGTTCAAAATTCGGTATCACGTCTTATTATCCATGAGACTTTAGATGTGAAACTTAATCTCTCTGCGCCTGTGTTTTCATTTCTATAATGGGGCTATGACCTAGCATGGAGAGTTGTTATGAGAATGAAATGAGATAAAGCTCACAGATGAAATTGCTGAATCATAACAGTTTCTTTCCTTTCCAACTGATCCTTTTGGTAAAGAGATTTAAGCAAAACAGCAGCAGCAACAGTGGAAGAATGGAATTGTTCCCATTATCTGATGAGTTTGTGTTTTTCCATTAACACTCCAACCACCGCCCTGCTTGTCCTTCTTTGTAATTCAGAGCATGCTTTTGTGAGACACACATGCCGGTTTCCCCCGGTGAGTCTTGCTGTAGCAGAGGCTCGAAGTTAGTCTCTCTTACTGACCATCTGGACACTTAACAATGGTAATAGCAGCTGGGCGTGGTGGCTCACGCCTGCAATCCCACACTTTGGGAGGCCGAGGTGGGCGGATCACCTGAGATCGGGAATTTGAGACCAGCCTGACCAATATGATGAAACCCCAGCTCTACTAAAAATACAAAAATTAGCCAGGAGTGGTGGCATGCCCCTATAATCCCAGCTACTCGGGAGATTGAGACAGGAGTATCGCTTGAACCCAGGAGACAGAGGTTGCAGTGAGCCAAGATCGCACCATTACACTCCAATCTGGGCAACAAGAGTAAAACTCCATCTCAAAAAATAACAATAATAATGGCAATAGCCAGGTCAACTTTGCAGTGGAGACAACATGTTGTTGAGTCCTTGAATAACATCTATCCCTGCCACCATTGTCACTTCAAATACTGGACCATTGGGCAAACACCAAGGTGGCCAGGTATAGAGGCTAAATGTCACTCTCAGAAGAAGCCATATTGATTATTGAGAATTTCCTCTACTTTGGTTTTCTTCTACCAGGCATTTACATGAGAAAAAAAAAGTCTTCATACTATGTCCCATTCTAAGACTATCCAGATAACCTGTCTTCTAGACCCTCCTTATCACCAATCTTTCAGTTTTATTATTTCCAAGTCCCTGACAAGGTGACCCATCTGGTACCAACCCTGCGTCAGTGTAGATCTGTATCACAGGCCATCGTCTCCTTCCATACAAAATAGACAACCAGAAATTCCATTTAAAGTTCTCCTCATTGAGTGGGGTTGTAGTACATTGATTGTCTACTTTCTGCCAATGCTAGAATTCCATACAGAAATCCATGGGCCAGGCATATACTCATCAAGAGGAAGTACATGGAAGTCAAAACCACTTACTGGTACAATCTAACTAAGCCCTCCAGACCTGCTGGAGCCCGATATCATATATATTTCCATCTAAAATAAAACGTTGTTATGTTCCATTTTATGGTTCAGTTGATCATATATCACACAGTTCAAGATGGGCAACTCAAATAACATAATCGTTTGACATCCCATAGTCAGGCACATTGTGTCTACTGGAATCCAGTAGCAAGGCAAAAACTACTTTTCACAAAGAAATCCCTAAGGTTCTGTGCTATTATTCTCCTATCAGGGATTGCCACGAGTCTCATACAGCTGCAGATACTTCCAACACATTTGAGTCTTCTGGGTCATAATGCCCAAGTGACAAGGATGGACCCCTTTCATGCTCTGTTTACTCAAAATGTCCAGACTTCTGAGTTATACAATATGTGGTATACTTTACCTTCAAAACACAAAGAAGTCCAACAAGAATTGTGCTTCTTTCTTTTTGTAAGGTGGTGCAAGATGCAATAACTTGCAAACAACTTTAGCTATCCCAATATGCCTTATGCTACTAGACCTCTAGAAATGTTGTTAGCACCATGAATGTTTTGGTGTTTATCTTCTACCCTCTGGCTTGCTACCTCATGTTAATCAAATCCTGTTGCATTGTATCTTCAATGTACTGGATGAGCATGGTGTTCTATGGAATATAAAGATGATCCAGGACCCTCAGGACTGTTAGGATAGATTGTAAGAGAGTTGACATAGTCCTAGGGCAAGAGAGTATAAATTTACATTGTTCCTGTTTTTTAAAAGCAAATTACTTCTGATGTTTCTTACTGATTAGAACAGAAAGAAACAGCTACCAGATCAATAGCCATATACTAGGTGCCATGGGCTATGCTGATTTGCTCCAATAAAGTTATCACGTCTGGAAATACATTTGCATCATCACCTGATTAAGTTTGCAACAATCCACTGTAATTCCTCATGACCCATTTAGCTTTTCCACCAGTCAGACAGGTGAGTTAAATGGGGAGGTGGTAGGACACCTTTTCTATATCTTCCAATTTTTCTATGGTAATGCTAATCTCTGCAATTCTCCCTACAAGACTTGCTATCTTGTTGGGAGTGAAGAAGAAGGTATAGACTTCCAGGGACTTCCTTATACTTGGCTTTTCCTACTATAGCTTTCATTCCATTGGTATAAGAATCATTGTGGGATTATTACACATATATCTATTCCTGGGCTGGATGTGGTGGCTCACACCTGTAATCACAGCACTTTGAGAGGCTGAAGCAGGCAGGTTGCTTAAGCCCAGGAATTAGAGACCAGCCTGGGCAACATAGTGAAACCCTTTCTCTGCAACAAAATACAAAAATTAGCCAGGCATGGTGGTGCCTATCTGTGGTCTCAGCTACTTGGGAGGCTGAGGCAGGAGGATAATTTGAGCCCGGGATGTGGAGGTTGAAGTGAGCTGGGATGACACCATTGCACTCCAGCTTGGGTGACAGAGTGAGACCTGTCTCAATTAAAAAAAAAAAAAAAAAAAAAAAAAAAAAAAGCCAGGTGCAGTGGCTTACACCTGTAATCCCAGCACTTGGGGAGACTAAGGCGGGTGGATCACTTGAGGTGAGGAGTTTGAGACCAGCTTGGCCAACATAGTGAAACCCATCTCTACTAAAAATACAAATATTAGTTGGGGTTGGTGGCACGTGCTTGTAATCTGAGCTACTCAGGAGGCTGAGGCAAGAGAATTGCCTGAACCCAGGAAGTGGAGGTTGCAGTGAGCCGAGATCACATCACTGCACTCCAGCCTGGGTGACAGAGCGAGACTCCATCTCAAAAAAAAAAGAAATCTATCTCTCATCTTACTTCTATAAGCTTTAACAAGTAAACTATGAAGGTTTTAAGGTTCAGAACCACTTCCTAATAACCCCCCAGAAAGTCTGGGTGTTTCCCTTCCCCCACCCCACCTTACACATTCTCCCTACTTACTTGCTTCAGGTCCCTCTGGTAGTGGCTTAGGGAAACTGTCATGGCATACAATTTGGCCATGTTTCAGGTTCCTTCCTCATAGGAACCTGATGTCCCCTCAGTTGAGGGGCTTTAGGTCTGGAAACCAGGTAAGAAACTGTAAATCCCACCACAGTGATTTGAGTTAGGCTCAGTGAAGATAGAATTTTTTTTTTTTTTTTTTTTTTTTTTTGCCTTTTTGTGTCAAGCAGCACCTTTATGTCAAGCGGAAAGTGGACAATCAGTGTAGGATAGGATGTCCATCTATTTTTTCCTATAGACCTGTGATCAAGTAGCCATCATACAGAACCCTATTGGTCAAAACATGCGGCTTAGCATTCCATCCTGCGGCTTATTGGACATTGCATCCTTGTCTCTGAAAGATAAGCACCACCCTCTGGCCTCTGTCTACTATTTCAGGCTCCTATTTTTCCCATTGAAATTCAGAAGCAGCATCCCTCATTGTCATATCTGGCCCACAGAGAAAAACTACAGTCTTCATTTCTTAATGCCTTAGTGAAGAAAGTGTTGTCTGGGCTCTTCTGAGTAGAAAAAGGTGAAGAGTGAATCTAGAGGGTTAAGTGCAATACAGTCAGCCCTCCATATCTGGGTGTTTTTCATCTGTGGATTCAACCAACTGCAAATGAAAAATGTCATTGGACCTACAATGAACAGTACAGACTGTTTTTCTTGTCATTATTCTCTAAACAATACAGTGCTACAACTATTCACAGAGCATTTACATTGTATTATTACAAGAAATCTAGAGTTGACTTAAAGTATTTGGGAGTACGTACATGGGATATGTGCAAATACTATTTCATTTTATATAAAGGACTTGAGCATCCTCAGATTTTGGTATCCTCAGAGGGGTCCTGGAACCAATCCCCCACAGATACCAAGGTATGACTGTACATCTATTATGCCAATGTGTCAGGTGTGGCACACCTACCACTGGTGTAAAGACAATAATCTTTGTGTAGTAAATTAATAACCTTTTTAAAATTTACATCACGTGATGCTGGTTTTCCACTTATAGATGCACAAAACAGATTTCTTTTCAAATAGATTTTTTTTAAGTGATGAGATGTAAGAAAAAATATTAAGTAAATAAAAGAGGTTGTGGTTGGATATGGCAATAATCATAAAGACAGTCCATAAATGACTATGTACATGAATGAACTTTGGGAAAACATTGATTGATTTAATTCAACCTCCTCATTTATGGGTGAGGAGACTAAAAGTCCAGAAGAGTAATGTCTTTTTTGAAGTTTTGGCTGCTATTGGAGGCAGAAGAACCCAAGTCTCTGGATTTCGCATTTGTCACTCATCCACACAGAACCTCCACGGCACTGAAGTATTCTTTTGAGAACCTAATGAAAGCTGTGAGTTATTATTCCCAAAAACGTAAATGGAAACAACATGTAAAATTCTGCCTACAATGTCAGTGATTACTCAGACGGCCTAAAGTTCATTCACGGACCTAAAGTTAACAACCCCTCATCTAATCATTTAAATACCCACCAGCGTGGAGTGTTATACAAAATGAAGCAAATATTTAAACTGACCCAGGCTGTGTCTGAATTTTTCTAGAACTCAATAACCTTGTCTTTGGGCAAATGAGTCTCAAATACATAAAAGCTTTGAGCTTCTAAGTGTGTTTCTCTTCCTTCCAAAACTGCTCAGTACTAAAAATGTTGACTTCTGTAGACCGTATGTGGCTACTAGTCAAGTGACATCAACAGACAGACTGCTGCATTTCACAAAGAGAAAGACCAAACCAGAAGTTTAGATGATTTCTTTCTTCCATAAACATTAGAGACTGGGGGTAAAGTAGAAACAGCAGCAACCACACTTCACAGAAGCCAGACATTAGAAACACACATTCCCAGCTTTGAGGAATGATTATTATAAAGCTGTTTGTCATAACTTTTGCTGATGCCTTCAGCTGTCTCCCTTTCATCTTTCATCTTTCCCCTGGGTTCAGCAGCTTTCCACCCGGAGACCCGCCTAACAACCGGTTTGATAATTACTTAAAGATAAGCTCTAGCGAGCACAGAGAAGGAAATGACTGTGGGTTTTTGGGAGTGGATGTGGATTTGCATTCTAATTTATTCACAAACTAGAAACGTATGGGTGTTATTTAAAGATGTGTTTTGGAAAAACTGACACAAAAAAGATCAACCCTGAAGTTATATGTCTAGCACGCTTTGGATATCATTTCAATGTGACTGTCTAGGGCTGTGCTCCCTCCAAGAAGCAAGGAGGACAGTTTCCCAGAAGACAGAAGCTTCAGCACTTCCATGGGTGGCTGCTGTTATTCCTCCTCCTCAGGAAACCTCCTCCTCAGGAAAAACGAAAGAAAGAAATCCTGGTAGAGACTATCTCACTGTCTTGGATCTCTAGGGCTTTCTTTCATATCCACCCAATGCCCAACTATGCCAAGTCAGCAACTTTCAAGCCAAGTTTATGAAATGTAACTTTCCCTTTTAACAGCAGATTCTAGAAGACATAGCTTTTGCTTCCGTTTGGCAGTTTTGGAATTGTCAGTGCCAAGTGTATATATTGTTGTGATAGATCCCATCCTGGTTCTAAGAGTTGTTACCTATCCCAGTTTCCCAGAGAATACATTTGTTCAGTAAAGATTGACGTGAACACACGTACCACGCACTGTTCCTGGCATCAGGAAAACAGTAAAAAAACATCAGATCTAGTGTTCCATGTCAGGTCATAATAAGCCCTATAAAGAAACTAAAGCGAATGAAGTAAGAGAGGGAGAAGGGATGTTGGGAGGGTCAAGGAAAGCGCTCTGGGGAAGTGACATTTGAATGCAAAGATTTCGAAACTGAGAAGTTGAGAACTGCCAAACACACACATTAAAAAAAAAAAAAAAAAAACTGCGTGCTGAATAAACTAAATAACTTACTCGTTTGCTCAGAGGGGAATATGCGACCCATAATTAGAAGAAGGCCTGATGCCTCCCTGACTGAAACATTTCCAGTCTGGTATTCCGTACTGCTTTCTGCCACATTCTGAAGCACCTTCCTAGTCATGGTGTTAAACAGGTGGGGGTGTCAGTTCAGAGCCAGGGTCAATGAAATAAAAATAAACCAAAATTAATTAATTAATTAAACAGGTGGGTGGGGAAAACATGTAAATTAATGTAAATTAACCTGCACTCCATCCCTGGTTTCATTAGAACTTGAAAAGTGCCAAACAGCAATATAGGACAGCAGTTTAAATCCCAATTCTGCCCTTTCTTGCTTGTGACCCTGTTACTTAATCTCTCTGTGCCACAGCTTCTTTATCTGGAAACAACAAGACAAAAAAATAATAACCCCAGCACTCGGGGTTAAGAGAAGTAATAAAATTCAACATGTAAAACTTACAACAGTGACTCACACATTTTAAGAGCTCAGTAAATACTAGGCATTGTTGTGCTTTTTAGGCTACTGATGTATATAACATCAGCTGTCATTATAATTATTAAAAAATTAATTATTTGTGTAATATTTGTTTAAAATCTGCCTTCCTGCTAGCCTATAAGCTCTGTGATGGTGGGGATGACATTTGTCTTACTTCAGTATCTCTAGACCCCAGAACAGTGCCTGACACAGAATATGAGCTAATAAATATTTACTAAATCAGTTAATGAACTAAAAATGGTTAATTTCCATAGTCATGGAAAAGAAAGCAAAGATGATGAAAATTTTGCCTATGAAAACCTCCAACGTGCACTGACTTGATGAGGCTTTAATCTAGAATTTAGTGCTTGTTGTCATAAGAGAGGGCTTTACGTAAGCAGTAGCCTAACTTTACTTTGTATAACCAGTAAATGCTCTCCTACTACTGATTGTCCATAATCACTTATCATAAGAACCAAAGTTAGTTAAGTTGTTGTGATTGATCTTCATTCATTCAGCTAACACATTTTGGGTACCCACCAGGCCCTGGCACTGTATGGCACTGTACTAGCCACTAGAGACAAAGTGATACCATAATGATGAGGAAACCTAGACACTGTGGAAAGGACATGCAGAGGACAGAAAAGTTGACTCTGCTGGGAAAGAAGGGGGAAGTTTCACAAGAGGAGCGGATTTTTGAGCTGGTTCATAAAAAATACAGGGGAGTATTCCAAGTGGAAGAAGTAAAGAGGGAATTCTAGGCTCAATAAATCACAAATGCCGACGGACAAATATGTAGAAAGATTCAGAGAATTTGGAGAGGGGAAACAGAACACTATGACAAGAGTATCAGCGTATCAGGGAAAAATATGTGGTATTATTTTGAGGAAAATAGGAGGAGGCCGATGGTGACTTGCATGCCAAGCTAAGAAGGTTGCATTTTGTTCTATAGCTCCCAGGGAACCACCGAGGGTGTTACAGGATTACTACTGGTTTGGGGAAAATTAATCCTGATGGTACATGGAGGACTGGAGGGTGTACTTGGATGAGCCACAGCTAGAGTTATGAATCCAGTTAGGGCTGTCTCTATCCTCTGTGTCTTTGTTCTTGTCTCTGTCTTCTCTATCTCCCTGACTCTGTGTGTGTGTGTGTGTGTCACACTCTTATTCTCGCTATCTCACTCTCCTTCTCTCTCTCTCTTTCTCTCTCTCTCTCTCTGTTTCTCCCTCTATTATCACCTAGTGTACTGAGTCTCAAACATAGAATGTGATATTTCTTAGGAATTTCTCAAAACAAGATATCATGTGGTGAAATGAACAATAAATTGAAAGTCAATATCCCCACTAACCCTGATCAGTGGTGCATACCCTAGAGAAATTAATCTCTCTAGGCCTTCACTTCCTTATCTACACAATAAAAGGGCTGAGTTACCAGGTTTTATTTAATTCCACAAATATTTACTGAGCACCTACTGTGCTCTAGGTGCTAGGGATACTATAGTGAACAAAATAGACAAAACTCCCTGCCTTTATGGAGCTTATGTTGCAGTGGAAAAAGACAGACAACAAAATTTAAGCTAGGAAAATATGTGTTAATTGATGGTGAGTGCAATGGAGAAAAATAAAGTAGGAAAAGAGATTTAAAAAGATGATGAAGCTATAATTTTCATGAGGTAAGCCCTCGCTGAAAAGGTAAATTTGAGTGAAGACATGGAGGAGGCAAGGTAATGAGCCATACAGATTTTGAGAAAAAGTATTCCAGACAAAGGGCACAGCCAGTGCAAGCGTCTTGAAGCAGTTGCATGCCTAGTATGATCCAAAGTAACAAGGCCCGTGTGGCTGTAGCAGAGGAGGGATGGAGAGTAGCAGGAGCTGGACATCAGAGAGGTGAGATCAGATTCCACAGGGTCTTGTGGGTACGGCAAGGACTGGCTCTAACACAGGCTGAGACAAGGAGCCACCAGAGAAGAGTCATGATCTGACTTATGTTTTTAGAATATCACTGGCTGGGGATTTGAGAATAAACTGAAGAGAGGCAAGAAGCAGAGGAACCAGGACGGTGGTAAGATTGAACTACAATGCATGGAGATGTGCAAAACGAGCTGATCTTGAAGGCAGAGCTAACAGGATTGCCCAGGAATGACAGAAGAAAGAAGTCAAGGATGGCCTCAAGGTTTGAAGTCTGTGGAACTGAAAGGACAGACACGGCTCTTTATATGACCTTTACATTTTCTTCTGACTCTGAGATTCTACAATTTGGAGAAGCTTTTTCTCTTTCTTTTTGGTGGAATCCTCCACTCATTTAGATACTAGTTCTTAAAAAAAGAAATGTAGCTGGGTTCAGGGCCTCACGCCTGTAATCCCAGTACTTTGGGAGGCTGAGACAGGTGGATCACTTGAGGTCAAGAGTTCAAGACCAGTCTGCGCAACATGGTGAAACCCTGTCTCTACTAAAAACACAAAAATTAGCCAGGCTTGGTGGTGTGTGCCTGTAATCCCAGCTACTTAGTAGACTGAGGTGGGAGAATTGCTTGAACCTGGGAGGCAGAGATTGCAGGGAGTCGAGATAAAAGAAAAAAAACTAAAAGTATATGTTACCTCTTTTAAATATTTTTCTCTCCTCAGATAGCTTTACAATAAGGGAAAAATCTATGACAAAATCCTTAAGAAAAACCACTGAAAAAATGTGCATTTGTTTAAAAACCTAATCTTTTCCAGTTACTTATCTTTTGAATACTAAATTGTGTTCCATTCCCACATTTCTTGTGGATAAGGCAGTTATCGAATTTTTGGTGAGCTCAGAATGGTCCCATCACCAGAGAAGGCAGATGAACTGAGAGGGGCCCAAGCCCAGAAACAGGGAAACTGTCAGCCAGCTGCAGCACTCTGTGGTCAAGCAATGATCCTTGTGCTGGTGCTTGCCTAGCCCTGTGCTGAAGGTATTTTATAACAAGTAGAAAGCAGAGGTAGACAGATTTTGGTACAAACCCATGCTCCATGGATCCTAAGCCCACGTTTGTTACGTCATCACCCTGAGCCTCAGTTTCCACATGTGTTAAATATCTATTATGCGGAAAAAGACAACATATCTGAAGTATGAAACCTTGGAGTCTAAGAATACATTCGTCTAACATCCTGAGAGGGACCTTATGAGGTCCATTCCCTGTGAATGGATTAACTAAGGCGATTACTAGTGGCTCGTATAGTTTGGCTCTGTGTCCGCACCCAATTCTCATCTTGAATTGTACTCCCACAATTCCCACGTATTGTGGAAGGGACCTGGTGGGAGATGATTGAATCACGGGGGCAGTTCCCCCATACTGTTCTGGTGGTAGTGAATAAGTCTCACCACGTCTGATGGTTTTACCAGAGGTTTTTGCTTTTGTGTCTTCCTTATTCTCTATTTGCCTCTTGCCATCCATGAAAGATGAGACTTGCTCCTCCTTGCCTTCCGCCATGATTGTGAGGCTTCCCCAGCCCCATGGAACTGTAAGTCCAATTAAACGTCTTTCTTTTGTAAATTGCCCAGTCTTAGGTATGTCTTTATCAGCAGCGTGAAAATGGAATAATACAGTGGCGAAAGGACCCACATGATGTGAAAGCCATAAACTGAGGGCTGCTCCCACTATAAATGGGCCTGTTTAAGAAGAGGGGCTTGAAATGTATGCATTGTTTGAATGTGGATGTGTCAGTATAGGTGCTAACGGTTCTGGAAAAAATGATTAGATGATGTCTGGTAAGAGATGATGCAATTAACTCAACAAGCTTCAACTTACTCAATTATCTAGTCTGCTGTAACTATTTATTTAAAAGTTGATTCATCCAGCCCAGCATGCACTTCATTTCCAATACCAAGAGAGTACTTTCTTGACTTCAAGACAAGCAAGGCTTTTTCTTTCTACTTTCCATGCAACTGGACTTTCAAAAAATCATAATTTATGTCAGTCTTCAGACCTGAAATTTCTCAAACCCATTTCATTTAAGTTCATACCACACTAGATTTTTACAAAAAAGAACTTTATAGAATATTGGTCCTGGTGTCCTGACACCTGGAAAAACATAGATATTGTATATGTCTACACTATTGATAGTGAAGAATGCACATGCGGATCTGAGTTCAAATTCCCATTATACCTCTTAGCCTTGAACAAGTTATTTAACTTCATTAAGATTCTATTTTTTCAATGGCAAAATGTTGGTGGGGGATCACAGTACCTATCCCACAGGGTTTCTGTGAATTTTAAATAACTCTTCTAAGCACTGAGCACAGTGCCTACCACATAGTGAATGAAGTTATTCTTGTTATGCATTCCAAGGTGCTTTTCTATAGGACAATAGTAATTAGGAAGGGTTTATTGTCACAGCTTTATTAATTAAATTATATTATACATGTATATACACATATGCATGTACCTAATATAAGTTATATTATTAATAATATAACTTATTAATAATAATAGAAAGTTGAGATGGGGAGACATTTAGTTTGGGTTTAGTGGGATATATTTATGCAATTCACAGTCAACTTCTGTATATAGTTAAAATATTGCTGGCCCTCCTCATCTAGGAATGGCTTCCAGAAATATTTCTACCTCCCATGCCTAACTTTCAGTGCCTACTCATTCAACATGCATCCCGAAGGTGCAGGATCAGGGCTCATATTTCCCTATGAATGTGTTCGTTGTAGCTGGCACTAAAAACATGTGAGGTAGAGGGAAAATAAGACTTGAAACGTATACAATCAGATGTTATTATAGAGGTGCATCAGACAGTTAGGAAAAATATTAAGCTGCTTTTCTGGATTTTGTGATATTTGTACTATTTGTCACCTTTTTAAAATCTGAAATTTGTTACAATTTATTGTCGTATGAAAACAAATATTAAGACTGTACTTTCAGGGATCATTTCTATAGTTCATCAAAACAAATATTTACACTTGTACCTAATTTTGTGTTCATTTTCTTAAAGAGATCCCTTAAAATCTAATTAGCTTTGGCTCATATAACCTGGATCCACTGTTAATTAGGCATCAAATTTAGCTCTGAGTTTCCTAGTAACCAGAGTGACAGGAAAACACAGAATGTCACATACTTCTTTTTATGGCAAAGGAAGAAATAAACCATAAAATTGTTGTAAGAAATGTAATGAGATATAATGTATTATTTCCATGATGAGATGACACCTAACCCATCTGAAACAGTTACTGAGTCAGGCACTGTTGTAAGCACAGTGTATACATTATTGAGTATTTCCAACCCCAACGCCTGTTTTCTTAACCACAGGGTTTTATTTTCTCCTCAAGGTGAAGAGAGAAAGAAGCTGATCTTGAGTACATATAAGAGAGTTCTTATTGCTAGAAGCCCAGGAAATAAACACCACCTCTAAGGATGATCCAAATATTAATAATCACCACCCAACAATAGTTACTCACTGACTTCACTGAGCAACTTTCTTATTAGTAGACAAAAAGTAGAATTTAAATTAAATAAAATCTGATAAACACTGTGATCTAGTTTCCTTTTTTATTTTCCTTTTTCTTTTTTTTTTTTTGAGACAGAGTTTTACTCTTGATGCCCAGGCAACCTCAGCTCACTGCAACCTCCACCTCCCAGGTTCAAGTGATTCTCCTGCCTCAGCCTCCAGAGTAGCTGGGATTACAGGTGCCTGCCACCACGCCTGACTAATTTTTTTGTGTTTTTAGTAGAGATGGGGTTTCACCATGTTGGCCAGGCTGGTCTCGAACTCCTGACTTCAGGTAATCCACCCGCCTTGGCCTCCCAAAGTGCTGGGATTACAGGTGTGAGCCACCATGCCCAACCTAGTTTCTTTTTTCCTATACTCTATGGAGATGCTCAGTTTTTCTTTGGGAGGCTTTTTGTTTGCTGTCTTTTTTTAATGAATAAGTAAGTACAATGATGAGAAACATTCTTCAGAAATCTTTAGGAAATGTGACAGTGGGCAGTAATAAAACAACTATTGAGAAAGCTCTAATGATAATAATATTGAACATTTATCAATTTATTTATAATATTTAGTTGAAGTATATATTAAGAACTTTAAATAAGTTATCCCACTAAATTCCTTTTTTTTTTTTTTTTTTTTTTTGAGACGGCATCTTGCTCTGCTGCCCAGGCTGGAGTGCAATGGCGCCATCTTGGCTCACTGCAACCTCTGACTCCCTGGTTCAAGCAATTCTGCCTCAGCCTCCCAAGTAGCTGGGATTACAGGCACCCACCACCATGCCCAGCTGATTTTGATATTTTTAGTAGAGACAGTGTTTCACCATGTGGGCCAGGATGGTCTTGATCTCCTGACCTCATGATCTGCCTAACAAACCCATGAAGAGAATGTTATCTCCCATTTACAAATGAGGAACTGAGGTTTAAAGAGATTAAGTTGTTTGACCAAGATTCTAAAACAAGTAAGTTGTAGGAGCCAGAATTTGAACCCACCACTGTGTTCTGACTCAGAAAATTTGCTATCCTAATATTCTATGCAGGCTGGGTGGGCACCCAAGTCAGGGTTTTGCATGAAGAGAAAGCTCAGGAAATGTTTGTGGAATAAAGCATTATTAACCCTTTAATTTGTGAGGGATTAAACTGCACCTCCTCTTCTCTTCTGATAGAAGGATCTCTCACATTTACAGCCTGAGAACAGGCTATAGGAATGAATGATTTCAGAAAGAATTCAAGGTTGTGGATGCTTAGACACTATTTGGCACCAGTAATGGATCCCTAAGACACTACTTTATCTCAGGTGCTTCATTCAGTGATCCTGCAGTGTTGGAGTGCTCTGCTAATAATAATCCACAGAACTTTACCTTCATAGTTGTTCTTAGAAGAGGATCTATTTGCTCTGAGAGCTATGAGAACTATGGCTGCATTTATTGTTCTTAAATCCTTAGTAAATAATTATAAGGTGTAATGTGGAACAATAAAGTACCTTTGTGTATTGATCAGTCACTGATAGTCAGCTACTAGGAGCTAGGCATTTCACTTTTTTTTTTTTGAGACAAGGTGTCTCTCTGTCTCACCCAGGCTGGAGGGCAGTGGTGCGATCATGGCTCACTGCAACCTTGACCTCCTGGGCTCCTTGAGGAGCCCTCTCAGCCTCCCGAGTAGCTGGGACTACAGGCACACACCACTGTGCCTGGTTAATATCTTTTTTTGTAGAGATGGAGTCCCACTTTGTTGCCCAAGCTATATTTATTACTTCATTCATTTCTTAGAGGAAACTTATGAGGAAGGTAATACTACCCTCATTTTACTGAACAGGAAATTGAACAGCTGGATAATTTGTGGAAGGTTTAAACTTAGATCTGGCAATTCCAAAGCCCAGCCTCTTTCCCTCACATCTAGAGTATGAAATTAAAAGACTTTTCTGCTCCTGCTGGCTTAAAATCTAGAGCAATGAGAGGATCTTAAAAAGTGGAGGCAAAGAGAAGTAAGAAGTTCACAGGCCCCCTGGAGATACGGGTTCTTTTTCAGGGGGAGAAAAAAAGGAACATTTACACACAAATGCACAAATTCTTATATGCAATTTCTTAGGTTTCAGCTCCCAGGTTAACACGTCTTATTTTAAGACTGAGAAGGGTAATGTAGAGAAAAAATCAAAGAGATACATTTTTTAAAAATTTAAGCCAAATCATAAACACGTTTCACAAACAGTTATAATTGTCTGAAGGGAAAAATAATTTACAGAGTAAATAGAGATAAAGTAAAGGGGAAAAAAGTCATAAAGGACTGATTTCAAAACATTTTATATGCCGGTCATGGTGGCTCATGTCTGTAATCTCAGTTACATGGGAGGCTGAGGCGAATCGCTCGAACCCAGGAGGCAGAGGTTGCAGTGAGCCAAGATCGCGCCACTGCACTCCAGCCTGGGTGACAGAGCCAGACTCTGTCTCAAAAAAAAAAAAAAAAAAAAAAAAAAAAAAAAAAAAGTATAAAGTTTGAGCACTTCTCTCTTTTTTTTTTTTCTTTTAATGAAAGAAAATTTGGTAATTCTCCCAATCCAATCCAACACTACTAAGAATTCACTCATTGAATAGCTTGGCTGGATTTTAGAAACATGAATTATTTCATGACAACTAATCACTCTTGTGGCCAAGAGAACAAGGATAAATAGAGGAAAGTTATCAAAAGTGAGGTTTAGTGGCAACTCCCAATAACCTATATGGGTAAGGCCAAAATCAAAAATTACCCTCTACATGAATGGGCACAGGATAGGCCAGGTCATCCAGCATCAGAACTTCCAAGGACACACTGTAGGCCACTGTCCCATAAGTGTCCTACCATTTGCAAATTCATCTCAATGTGCACACAGTGTGATAAATACTACTCAGTTTCTACAAAATCTGACGAAGGCAAGCAGGTACTTGAAGCACCTTTAACTTTGTACGTCTTGGATACACGTAGAGTTAAAAGATAGTCCTAGCTTCATTTAAAGTCAAATATTCTAGTACATTTTTATTATTTGTGGCACTAAATACGTGGAGCAGGGAGGCACTAAGAAATACAATGTTATTTGGCCCAAAACGAATGACACAGCACTTCTCCATACTTGGAAGAACAGCACCATGGGCAACCACTGGATTAACATACATACACAATCATACCAGGTAGGAACCAAGTTTCGCCATCAAATTCAATCATTCTTGGTTTTTAAATCCCAACATTAAAATAAGCAAACATCACCACAACAAATGTTTTCTCTTGTAAAGCCATAACAGAACAGGAGAATCCAAGTTAAGCAAAGATAGCAAAGCTTGCTCTTGTCAATTAAAAGTGTAATTGGCACATTTATTTGAAAGTGAAATCTTTATTATGGAAAGTCAGATTTCAGGAAAAAAATCCATAACATGACCACTTCAGTGAATTTCTCAAGTCCTGTTTTCATTAGGTTGTATTATCATGATAGCCGAGAGTTCATTTGCCATTGTACCCAACTGATCTAAAATTCTGAATCCCCAGTGACTGGATTATATTTGACTTCAAAAAGAACACTATGTCCTGCTAGCCTTATGTAATACAAATTAAATCAAGTCGCTGAGTTGCCATTCATGGGTATAACATTCCAGTTCATTTTAATTACATAAAAAATGTATATTAAGTAAATATATATATTAGTCTGTCTTTTGATGAAGGCAACTGACTTATGTAAATAGCATACAGATAATAGTCGCCTTTGTTCCCCAAATATCTTTGTTATAAACAAAGTTTCTATACCTCAAAGCCCAAATTCACCAAGGGAAGCATCTTCTAAATCTCACTGCTGTAAGCTCATTTTCCTGGACTGTTATTATACATAATAAGAGACTTGACTTGATAGCTCCTATAATAACACATTCTAAATTTTAAATTTGATGTGCGTTTTTTACTTTAAACTCTTGTGATGGCAAAACCATTTTCCTCAAAGCTGATTGGTTATGCAGGTCTACAACAGTGCTTAAATGGAACCTTGCTGGGCCAAGCTTTCTGACAAGGAGGAATCTTTTTATTTTGAGCCTGTTTGATGCTGCACATGATATCTGACTGAAGAATTTTTGTTTTATCATTAAGAAATAAATGTGTCTTGCTTCTTGAGATCTCCCTGGCTTCAGCAATTTGTAGTCATTTCCACTATAGACCGTTAAGAATATATTTCAAAGGCAAGCTAACAAAGTTCAAGTAAAAATTATTTTTTATATATTAAGCTTCTAATTGGCTTTTGGGTAAGTATTAGAGATTATCAACATAAATTACATATAGTGCCAAATAATGAATTTAATTCATAGATGTTGGTTAATTCTCCTTATTTTTTCATTGTTGTTGGTTGTGTAGTCATTGTATGCAGACTAATCTTCTGATAAAACTTTAAACTCCTCGGTTTATTTGGTGCATTTATTATTCTTATAAGTTTTTTCCAGCCTTCTTAGACCTCCTTTAATACTGTGACTTTGTACATTTCCCCATAGTGAAGTCTAGTTTTGTCAACATTGCCCTAGAAGTATCTCAAAATACAGTGTCATTTCCTCTCTGATTTAGCTTTCATCCTACTTTTAAAGGAACAGAAGATTAAACTTGATTTTGTGGCCCCCTAATACAGGTATGACTGGATAAAATAATTAACATGACATGTGCTGCCTTAGAACTGAAGCTTTGCTATTCATTTCATTTAATTGTTCCATTTCTATAATTTAGTTTCTTCTCACGCTAAAGCTGTATTTTTCTTAAAGGCTTATAAAAAATTTGCTGAAAAAAAATGTTGGTGCTTCGGTGCAGGCATGGAACCTCTTTTCCTAAACTAGACAACTTGGTGAGTACTTTCATTTATTTTTGATACATACAGGTTCTCAAACTAGATACTGTCAGAAATACACTTGAGAGGGCCAAACACTACTGAAATATATAAGAAGAATTAAAGAGCATCTGCTTTCACAGATGGAATGGAAGAAGAACTTACGAAGTCATTGTACTTTGTGGCAATCATTATGAGTGCTACTTTCAACTCAAAAAATAACTAATTATAGATTTTAGTCATGGACTTTTAGAGATGGAAGGGATCTCAGTCATCCAACATAATAAATTAATTTTACAAAAGAGAAAATGAGTTTTCTATTTGCCAATATAAAGGCTATATATATTATGAAGAATCACTGTGACAGCTACTAGAGAGATGAGATGAATGATTAAGCAAGGCAGAAATTAACCATCCAAAAGCACCCTTAAATCTTGGGCCATAATCTTAGAAACATTTAGCAAAGAAAACTTTCACCAGTATTCTCTTTATTAGTTTCCACATATTGTTGTAGCCTATACTAAACACACTAGTTTCAGCTGTTGTTTTTCATTCTCTATGATGTTCTAACTCTGAAAATCTTTAAACAGTAGGAAAGGTATTTACATACTACTGCTTCCTTTGTTTAATTACATTCTACCATTTTTTCTAATATATGAAAGAAAACTCATTACACCCACAATTTAGGAAAATGTCCATTATAAAAATGCTAAAGCATCATTTATGTTGCTCCTATAGGAAGTAAACAGAAGGGTAAGCATCGGCTCCAGTTGTGCTAGATGCATTTTATGTCCAGAAAAGGAAGAAAGAACGAAAGGAATGAACAACAACTGGGTTGGTTGTTGGTTACTATGCTAGGAAATGGGCTACATCTGATATACAATGAAAATGAATCATTCTGATTAAAATCTTTTATTTTCCTCTATTGTATATGCAAATAGAAAGTTTTCTTAAGAAATTACTCAGGTAAGTGTTTCAGAATAAACCTTGTTCAAAGATGTAAATACAAGACTTAATTTTACAAGTCTTTCATAATTAACTAGAGTGGGATAAGTGAATGAACCCCGTTAAAAACAATCTCCAAATTTCATACATAAGTCTATATGTTTAATCAAGGTATCTAATAAAGAGATAAATTTACTATTCTGCTTATTTCCTATTTCTTCCTATTTTCCTAACCACCTTAGAACATAAGTGATTTTTTTTTTTTTTTTTTTTTTTTTTTTTTTTTGAGATAGAGTCTCGCTCTGTTGCTCAGGCTGGAGTGCAATGACACGATCTCGGCTCACTGCAACCTCCGCCTCCTGGGTTCAAGTGATTCTCCTGCCTCAGCCTCCCGTGCGGCTAGTATGGCAGGTGTGAGACACCACGCCTGGCTAATTTTTGTATTTTTAGTAGAGACAAGGTTTCACCATGATGGCTGGGCTGGTCTCGGGCTCCTGACCTCAGGTGATCCACCCCCCTCAGCCTCCCAAAGTACTGGGATTAAGGTGTGAGCCACCGTACCTGGTCACATAAGTGATTTTTAAAGGAAGTGATGATGATGATGATAATAATAACAATAGGAACAATAGAGGAAACCAGGAAAAAAAATAATTCTGAATATTCCAGTTTACTTAGTCTCTATGTACAACGTCTTAGAAAGTAGCACAAAGTTTTGATTTTGTAGTGCGCCCTCCTTGAAACTAAGATTATTCGGTACAATGAATCTAGTTGGACATCACTATTCCTTTACAAATCAACTAGTAACTAGAAACTCAACCCCATCAATATTCCTATTTTGGGGATAACCTCCTAATTTCTAATTTTCACATTCTGGTGCTATGAAATCTCTCTCTCTCTCTCTCTCTCTCTCTCTCTCTCTCTCTCTCTCTCTGTCTCTCTCTGTTTCCCTGTCTCTCTGTCTCTCTCTCTCTCACACACACACTTTATATTTCCTTTTAATCTGACTCTTTTGGCAGCTTGAAAAGTACCAGGTGATAACTACCTAATAGTTTCTTGACATAAAATAAAAATGGCAGCAAGGACCTTATCTATTTCCATACACTCCTTGACAGACAAGTAGGCTAGTAGCTAGATAAGTGCAGAGTGCCCTAAGCATGCTTATTTCACAGACCAAAAATAAAAATCAGTTTTTTATTCTAGGTGCCAAAAGGAAAAATGAAGATTCTCCTGGTCTTTCTAGGGCTTCTTGGTAATTCTGTTGCTATGCCAGTGAGTATTTTTTAAATGTTAGCTCTTCTCTTTGTGTTCTATCATTGCATAGCTTAGGAACAATTGTTGAGCTTATTTCAGCTGATGTTCTGCATTTGTCACTGACATTCTCTTACTTCCAGATGCACATGCCCCGAATGCCTGGATTTAGCAGTAAAAGTGAGGAGGTATGTATGTTCAGTCTGAGGGGAGAAGTTATCCAGAGTCCTATCTCACAAGTTCAGTAAAAAGGAGAATATTGGAAAATTGTCTGATATATAATATTTCTTATGAAAGAGGTAAAAAGAGGGAGAGGTGAAAGTCTTAAACTCTCAAATTGAGGCAAAGTAGTAATTTCCCCAGCCATCAGCCTACCTATGTACTTCAATGTTCCTTTTCAACGTAAATGTGGAATTGTGTTAAAATCTAGTTGATGTTACCTTATTTGCTAAGTTTTTTAGCTAGCGAAAGTGACCAATAGTATCAAGGGTTATTAGAAGGTAGATGCTTAAAAATATAAATATCCCTTACATGACTCATAGCCCAGATCATTAATCAAATTCAATACATATCAGAAAGATGAATCATCTTGTCACATAATTCTCATGTTCTCAAATCCTGAACTCTCAAAGAACAGAACATTCAAAAACTTTAGAGTAGACCAGATTTTTATTTTCTGTGATTCTTTATTGATTCTTCTCAAAATAAAATTCTGACTTAAAAGTTAAAGTGCCTGAGAAGCTTCTTAAAATTTAATTGTACACTTACTTAAAATTCTAGCATAAGTAGTAAAAGATAATATGACTGTTGTGCATTAAAATCAGAAATTTTTACACTGGGAAGTTCTCAGGTTGAAAAAGAAATTTTACTTATTTTTTTATGATTTGTGCATTGATTTAATAAAAGTTTCACTTTGTATCATATTAATGGATTCCTTTGGTTGCAGATGATGCGGTATAATCAATTCAACTTTATGACCCTCCCACATGTAAGTTTTTCTTTACATTATTTCTGATGATTTCTTGTTTATCTAGATAACTCCATTATAAAGTTTGCCTTAGCCAATAGAGACACCAATCCACATGTTTTAAGTATAATGTAATCATTACAAAAGTTTCAAGATGGAAAAATTATTGCTCCATCCTCTCACACCAAATTTTCTTCTTATTCATTACTATTGTTCTTTCATGTAAATCCAAATAATTATTAATTAGAAATGTTATTTATTTGAGACTGAGTCTCAAATGTATAGTCAAGAAAAAATTGTTCTGTGAAAATATCACATAAGATGTCACAAATAGTGACAATAAAAATAACAGAGTAAGTACTGGTAGGGGGTAAATTTTACTTGGATTATCTTGAAAGATAACACTACAATTACAAAGCAAGTTTAATGTTCTTTAAATAAATATAGGTTATTCTTGTCACTGTATGCTAATTATCAGAACAAACTAATAAATCAAGTATCAGGTGGTTCTTTGGCACGATTTTTCTGGTAAAATTCTATGTTAGCACAATAACACTACACATCACTTTTGATTTCCGTGAAATGATCATGAGGGCCATTTTGAGGGGAAAATCAAGGACTATATCCATTTTTTTGTAATCCTTTTTATTCAAGTCATTCTCTTTTAAAGCTCTTTGATTAAAATAATCATTGTAAATTTCCTCTTCCTCAGCTTTTGATTGGCTCAACTTTTTCATACCCTTGTTTTTAGTTTTAGTGACTTTGCCTGTGATTTGAAATTTTTACCAACTTAGTTGTTTGCAATTTTGAATTTCATCAATCCACAAAGCATGGGTACATCAACCAAGAGATAGCAAGAAACTAATTAATGAAGACTGGGGATAGAGACAGGTGTTAAACCAGGGAGGAAATATTTGGATGAGAACTGATGTCGCAAGACTGACCATTCATAAATTATCATAAATTTAGAAATTAGCATTTTTATAAATTATCATAAATTTATAAATTAACATTTTTAGATTATAACTACTTTTGCTTCCCTGCCCAGCCTTGTAATTGTGGCGATTTTGATAACAAAAATGGATTTAATGAGGCTCCACCTGTAACCAAGAAACATAGACACCATATAAATGTGTTTACACAGACTGAATTTTTATCGTCTCTTTTCCTATTTTTCTTGTTTTTTATTTTTTGCTTTACAATCTCACTTTATCTTATTTTTGCTTTTTCTCTTCTTCATCCAGCCTTATAACAAATCACATGGGTTCTGAATACAACATTAAATTTTCTGTAACCTGACTTGTATACTTCTGACCTGAGTTAGAGTTTCAGAATCAGAAAATCATCAGTCAAATTCTTAAGCTGAGATTTCTCACCTAGTTCTGCCTTTTAGTTTGTTTTGGTTGTTTGGCTTTCTAGAAGACTGAAGTTAATTCTGTAAGACTGTGTGTAAGGAAAATCTAACTAAAGATCTTGAAGCTTCCATAGTTAAGTCAAGTTCCATAGGACTTTTAAGCTCTTTGAGTTTTGGACGATGACATTAGAGGATGGAGAGAGCCTGAACCTCAACTCTATTACGATTTCACTATTATTTGCTACCCTTTCAGTTGGCACACCTGGGGCCCTTCTTTGGAAACGGTCTCCCTCAGCAATTTCCACAGTACCAGATGCCCATGTGGCCTCAGCCACCACCATGGCACCCACAGAAACCCTCAGCACAAAAACGTCATAACAAGACTGATCAGACCCAAGAAACCCAGAAACCCAACCAGACTCAGTCAAAAAAGCCACCACAAAAGCGGCCTTTGAAGCAGCCATCGCATACTCCAGCCCAGCCCGAAGAGGAAGCTCAGCCACCTCAGGTGAGACTTGCACAGAAAAATTCCATATCTGTAAATGGCCTCGGAGAGATTTGGAGGGCCATGCCACCCCCATATACACACTTCAGTACAGGTGCTATGTTGCAGTACCATCTTTTGTTTTGACATGCATCCAAAACTGCATGGCAAGTCAACTCCAATCTTGTTTGGTTCAAATTACCCAAATACTGTTGCCTTTTAAAAGCTCCTTTTAAATTACAGAGACAACATGGTGTAATAACATGAGCACTAATCTAACAGTCGAGAATCAAAGGTTCAAGTCCTATACCTGGTCCTTATTAGTCGTATGATATTGAACAAGTTACTTCACCTTTCTAGGTTTCAGTTTCCCCGTGAGTAAACTAAATGGTTTCCAAGTTTCATCCAGATCTATGCTTTGATGCTCTAAAATATTGCTCTTAAATTAACTTTGCTTCCAGTACTAGTATGACATAAGGTAAGAAGATGTGCAAATGGTTTCTCAAGATCTCATCCAGTGTGGGGGGAGCTTCAAAAATACTGGCTTTTATAGGCCAGGCACGGTGGCTCACACCTGTAATCCCAACACTTTGGGAGGCCAAGGTAGGCGGATCACCTGAGGTCAGGAGTTCGAGACCAGCCTGGCCAACATGGTGAAACCCTGTCTCTCCTAAAAATACAAAAAGTAGCTGGGCTTGGTGGCACACGCCTGTAATCCCAGCTATTCAGGAGGCTAAGGCAGGAGAATTGCTTGAACCCAGGAGGCGGAGGTTGCAGTGAGGCAAGATCATGCCACTGCACTCCAGCCTGGGCAGCAGAGAAAGACTCTGTCTCAAAAACTAAAAAGAAAACACTGGCTTTTGGTCAGTTAACACTTATTATCAGACACTATTACAGACGTAGGGAATACAAAATTGAATGAAAAGACAATCCTGGATTGGAATCCTGGCTTCAATCATTTACAAGCTACGAGATTTTGGGCAAGTGACCAAACTTCTCTGAACTTCATGTTCTTAAGTCAAATGGGAATAGTAATAGTTTATATCTTCTATGGTTATACGAGAATGAAATGAGTTTAACAATATAAAATGCTCAGCACAGAGCCTGGAACGTGTGTCCAATAATACTAATTGTTATTATCATTGTCATCTTTGCCCTATAAAAAACTCACAGTTTAATGCAAAGTGAAATGTAGACTCCCAAGTTTCAATTGTATTTAGTTGGTTTGCTTCATTTTTTTTATGTATTCTTCTCAATAGCACATCACTCTGATTCTTTCTTTCTCTCTAGGCATTCCCACCATTTGGAAATGGGCTATTCCTCTATCAACCACCACCATGGCAAATTCCACAGGTGATAAATTGTTTTTTTCTTTACACTATAAGTGAAAAATAATATTAGTATGTTATAGTTTAAATTAATATAAATTCATACATTCTAATGGAATACCATATACCAAAGAGTAGACGGTATGAAACAAAACCAGTGCATCAGTAATCATGCAGAAAAAGAACAGAGAATTTTTGAATTTCATACTCAAATTGGTGACATAAATACAACCTAAATCACCAAGCAGATACAAATAACTTAGCTAATAAATTAATATTAAAAGGTTGTGCTACTTCGTTACTATTTCCCCACATCCTTAAGAAATTTTTTTTTAAATTATCTTCATTTAATGTAATGGGGAAATTGGGACACAGGACAAAATGGAGTTTGAAAACCATAGGGTGAGCTATAATTAGACTAAGACATTTTCATCCTATCTTACTGTTTCTAGCCACACTTGGGGCTGGTCACGGTGGCTCACGCCTGTAATCCCAGCACTCTGGGAGGCCAAGGTGGGTGATCACTTGAGGTCAGGAGTTCAAAACCAGCCTGGCCAACATGGTGAAACCCCATCTCTACTAAAAATACAAAAATTTGCCAGGCATGGTGGTGCATGCTTGTAATCCCAGCACTTTGGGAAGCCCAGGCAGGCGGATCACCTGAGGTCAGGAGTTCAAGACCAGCCTGACCAACAAGGTGAAACCCCATCTCTACTAAAAATACAAAAATTAACTGGGTGTGATGGCAGGTACCTGTAATCCCAGATATTTGGAGGCTGAGGGAGGAGGCTCACTTGAACCCAGGAAGCAGAGGTTTCAGTGAGCTGAGATCGTGCCATTGCACTCTAGCCTAGGTGACAGAGCAAGACTCCGTCTCAAAAAAAAAAAAAAAAATCTTGCGAAATATTATTTACAAGAAGCCTCAAAGAATCTTAAACGTTTAAAATCATTAAAATAAAAGATAATACTGAAATTGCATCATAGGCATTAAAAATATGAATGGCAAAATAAACTTTTCGAACTAAAGAAATATTAACGACCAGTTGCTGCTAAACAAACAAAACAACAGGAAATATTTGTTGACTGTTCATTCAGCTATGACATAGGTTTTCCTTGTCTACAACTCTATAACTAGGAAGGCTTTTTATCAATGAGGAACAATTCATTTTAAAGAGTAAGAGTTCCTTACATTTTTCCTCCTTGAAAGAGTGACTTTCTTTTACTACCTATGCTGAACTAAGGAAATTAAGGCAGTATAAGGTAAAGATTTTAAAAACAGATAACCATGATTCTAATGCTGAAGTAACTATTAATCTCATCTACATAAAACTTGAGAGGCAGAAACTCGGCCTCCAAGTTTGATTAGGAGAATTAACTTTAGTCAAATAAAAATATCATAGTAATAATCCAAGGATTGTCAGTTTGCAGTTTGTCTCCCTAAACATGGAGCCACATTCTAAAAATAACATTGTTACTTAATCTCTATTATCAGATGTTCTAATATGGATGCTTGGATTCTAACAGCACTCAAATTTCTCTCTCTCACCCTTTGTCTGTATGTGTGTGCATGGTGTGTGTGTGTTGGGGGTTGTGGAGGGTATGTTTTGAGTGTTAGAGGTGGTAAGGAGGATTGCCAGGAGATGCAGCCATACAGAGTATTTTAAGTAGGATAATCTGGGATCCAGCTGAAGTCTTTGTATTTACCAGTGTTCACTGTTAGATCATAATTCTTAGCAGTTGGACTGTGAGAGCTAATAATTCAAAAGCTAAAAGCTCAGAGTACTAACTGAGCTTGATCACTGACTTGAGCTATTTTTAGACACCCTGAGTCTTACAAATGGCAGCATCAAAAGTGGTTTTCTCCTGTGTTCACTGTGTTTTTCACTTCTCAGAGGTTACCGCCACCAGGTTATGGACGCCCACCAGCCAGCAATGAAGAAGGCGGGGTAAGTACAAGTAAAACTATATCCTCCACTAGAAATTACAATCTATTCGCCACTGCTTTTTTATCCACATCTAATAAAAAAGTTAAAATCCAACACATGAACCTGTAGCTCAAGCTTCCGTGATTTTTAGAAAATAAAAAAGTGAAACAAATCAAGCTAGTGGTCCAAAGATTGATGCTGGACTCCAGACAGTGATAAAAAGAGAAAAAAAGTAAGAGTTTCTTAGAATGTTATCCTCAAGAGGAAATTAAGTAATGTCTAACTTCCTGATTATATTAATACAAATAAATTGAAGCCAAGAAAAGATCAATTACTACTCAATTTCACTTTTAAGTTATGGATAAACTGAACCCAGCACCCAAGTCTTCTGTTACTCTGTTCAATGGCCTTTTTACTATACCACACTAGGAGAAGAACCAAATGTATATCACAGAGTGATATACTTTTAATATTCCAGCACTATGTCATCTAAAAAGTCATTTTAGTGATTGTGAGATAGCATCCCAACCCCCCTGGAACTTACTGTTTTTTTCCCTGAATATGTGATATGTCCTCAGTGAACTGTGGTAACTTAATAGCTTTACTGGGGGGTGGGGGACAGATTGTTCTTTTCTTTTTGTGTGTGTGAGACAGGTGGGACATCACTTGAGCCTGGGGGGTGGAGGTTGCAGTGAGCCATAGCACCACTGCACTCCAGCCTGGGTGACAGAGCGAGACTGTCTCAAACAAAAGAGAGGTTGGCATTACTTGCTCTAAGAGGTCCCTTTCAGCTTTAAGATTGTGTATATGTACATTTTGTAAGTAAGTCTTTTCATCTCTCACAATCTATTGTTAGCATAGCAGCCAGAGTGACCCTGTGAAAACAATAGTCTAATCTTGTCGCTCCTCTGCTCAGTCCCTGCAATGACTGCCACTTTCTTTTCTTTCTTTCTTTTCTTTTCTTTCTTTTTTTTTTTTTTTTTTTTTTGTAAGACAGAGTCTCGCTCTGTCACTCAGGCTGGAGTGCAGTGGCACTATCTCGGTTCACTGCAACCTCCACCTTCTGGGTTCAAGCAATTCAATTCTCATACCTCAGCCTCCCGAGTAGCTGAGATTACAGGTGTGTGCCATCACACCTGGCTAATTTTTGTATTTTTGTAAAGATGGGATTTCATCATGTTGACCAGACTGGTATCAATCTCCCGGCCTCAAGTGATCCAGCCATCTCAGCCTCCCAAAGTGCTGGGATTACAGGCATGAGCCATCGCACCTGGCAGAGATTGTTCTTAAAATAACATTGAAGATGACTGTGTTAGTAATGGTATAAGGCTCTTGTTCATAAAATAACATTGAAGATGACTGTGTCAGTAACGGTATAAGGCGCTCTCAAATGTATCATGAAATAACCCCAAATAAAAATGATTCAGATAATTGTATGCAACCTAGAAACTGGCACTTCAAATTTTCATATGCGTAAGATAAGAAAGGAAGCAGAAAGATCCAGGCAGTTATCATAGGCTTTAAGAAGCCTGTATTTAGGCCAGGCACAGGTGGCTCACACCTGTAATCCCAGCACTTTGGGAGGCTGAGGCGGGTGGATCACTTGAGGTAAGGAGTTTGAGACCAGCCTGGCCAACATGGTGAAATCCCATCTCTACTAAGAATACAAAAATTAGCCGGGTGTGGTGGTGCTGGCCTGTAATCCCAGCTACTGTGGAGCCTGAGGCAGAAGAATCGCTTGAACCCAGGAGGGGGAGGTTGCAGTGAGCTGAGATCTCAGCGTTGCACTCTAGCCTGGGCGACAGAGCGAGACTCAGTCTCAAAAAACAGAAAAGGAAAGAAATCTGAATTTAGATAGGCACAATGGCTCACACCTGTAATCCCAACACTTTGGGAGGTTGAGACAGGAGGATCACTTAAGCCCAGGATTTCAAGACCAGCCTGGGCAACATAGGGAGACTAAAATAAATGTTAGGCGAATGTGGTGGCATGCACCTGTGGTCCCAGCTATTCAGGAGGCTGAAGTGGGAGGATCACTTTAGCCTGGGAAGTCAAGGCTGCAGTGAGCCCTGATCTTGCCACTACACTCCAGCCTGGGCAACAAAGAGAAACCCTGTCTCAAAAACTAAGTTGCTGTAGTCTACCTCTTGAGGGCACTACCTGATTTCCTGCATGATCTTGTTACTTCCTCACCTGTCTGTCTCATCTCCATCAACAAATGGGGATTAAAATACTTTTTTTCTTTATATTTCATTTGTTTTAAAAGAAAAATCAAATGATCTAAATGCCACACAAATGTCTAACAAACATACTGACTGACAGAATTCATGATGATTAAATCATTCATTAAATGAAAATTTATTAAGAACATTACCCACTCCTCAGTACTGGAAAACAAGGATGAGAAACACAATGTTTTCATTCCAAATCTTCACATGAGAGAATTAAACGGAAGAATCCCAGGAAAATAGGCAACTGAAATTCAGTGGGATGATTGTGATGACAGAAATCTGTACTGCTGTGGACTCCTAGGAAAAGGACCTAATTCTGCCCATGGAAGTCAAGACACAGAAGGTAGAAGTCAAACTGAGCTCTGAAGGATGAGTCAAGTTTGCCAGGGGAATAAATGTGTTGGTGGAAGAAGTTTCAATATGAATAAGCTGTGTGCAAAGGCATTGAAACATAAAAAGAATAGAGAACCCAGAGAATTCAGAGTAGTTGTGATTTGCAACTGCATAAAGTGCAAGGGGGAGGAAATGAGGCTGAATGTACTCATTTTGTCTCATTTGACCCTCATGACAACCTGTGAGGTAAACGTTATTTTGTTATCATCTCCGTATTACAAACAAATAAACCAAGGTTAATCCAGAGTCATACTACTAATACTGGTGGAATGGGGATTTTAATGCACATCTGCCTAGAGCCCCACTCTTTAGCAGCATGTTGTACTGCTTTGTATGTTATGCTAAGGGATTTAGAGTTTATTTTGTAAAGGAGAACTTTAAATACAAATTTAAAGAGGAAAGGGGCCAAACTTCCATATACCCACTCTCAGCCTCTACTACTCTGATGGCAATGTAGAAGCAAGATTAAAGGAAAGTAAGACTGCATCCAGAGTAGCCAGTAAGAAAACTATTCTAACAGTTCAGGGGTACTGTGGATTAAGGAAGTGGGAACAAGGATGAAAGCTTAGATTTTATAGGACCTGGTTATTAATAGTCTGGAGTACTAAGAGAGAGCAGAAACTTGAGAAACTGTACAGATAGTGGTGAATGTTGCTCAAATATAGAACATTGGAGGAGGAGATTTCGCAGGAGATGAGCCCAGTTCTGGGTGCATTCAGTTGGAGGTACTCATGAAACCTTTAGTGGAGATGTTTTGCTGCCTCAACCTTGGGTGGGAGTGTTGTGGGTTAGAATTATGCCTTTGGGAGTTGTTAGCATGTATGCCTATTGAAAGCATGGGCTGATGCAACAGAATTCTCCTTGTTTTTTTTTTGTTTGTTTGTTTGTTTTTGTTTTTGAGACAGTCTTGCTCTGTCACCAGGCTGGAAGGCAGTGGCACTATCTGGGCTCATTGCAACCTCCACCTCCTGGGTTCAGGTGATTATCCTGCCTCACCCTCCTGAGTAACTGGGACCTCAGGTGCGCGCACCACCACACCCAGCTAATTTTTGTATTTTTAGTAGAGATGGGGTTTCACCATGTTGGCCAGGATGGTCTTGATCTCTTGACCTCGTGATCCGCCTGCCTCGGCCTTCCAAAGTGCTGACATTACAGGAGCAACAGAAATCTTAAAAGAGATACGTAGAAAGAAAACAGAAAAATTAGGAGGATGGAGGATGAAATCATTAAAAACAAAACAAAAACCCTCAGATGTATAAGGCCTAAAAAGAGAAAGCTGAGCAGTAGTCAGAAAAAAATACCAGAAGAGAGAACCAGAAAAAGTATGGTCATGGAAACCAAGGAGGAATCAAATTTCAAGAAAGAAAGTAAAGCTAATGATGTTAAAAGAAACATGTGACCGATAAGATTTCCCTGTTATACTAAAAAATTCCAAGCAACACCATGGTGGGAAACAAAGGGTAATAGTGATTTCCATTTTCTTTCCTACAGAATCCTTACTTTGGATATTTTGGCTATCATGGCTTTGGGGGTCGCCCTCCTTATTATTCAGAAGAAATGTATGAACAAGATTTTGAAAAACCCAAAGAAGAAGATCCTCCTAAAGCAGAAAGTCCAGGCACAGAACCCACAGCTAATTCAACAGTTACTGAGACGAATTCTACCCAACCAAATCCTAAAGGGAGTCAGGGCGGAAATGACACCAGCCCCACAGGAAACAGTATCCCAGGACCGAACACTGGGAACAACCCTCCAGCTCAAAATGGGATTGTCCCACTCCCTGCAGTCAACGCTTCAGGCCAGGGAGGGCCAGGAAGTCAAATCCCATGGAGACCAAGTCAGCCAAATATTCGTGAAAATCATCCAAATCCTAATATAAGAAATTTTCCTTCAGGAAGACGGTGGTATCCCACTGGTACTGCCATGGGGCACAGACAGAATGGGCCTTTTTACAGAAATCAACAAGTTCAAAGGGGTCCTTGGTGGAACTCCTTCGCTTGGGAAGGTAAACAAGTAGTTCGTCCAGGAAATCCAGTTTATCACAAAGCTTACCCTTCTACTTCAAGAGGCAATTATCCCAATTATGCAGGAAATCCAGCAAATCTCAGAAGAAAGCCTCAGGGGCCAAATAAACACCCTATGGGAACTAATGTTGCCCCAGTTGGTCCCAAACAAGGCCCTGTTGTTCGCAATGAAAAAATCCAAAATCCAAGGGAGAAGCACCTGGGTCCAAAAGAACAAATAATAGTTCCTACAAAGAATCCAACCAGCCCCGGGAGAAACTCTCAACAGTATGAAGTTAATAAATCAAATTATAAACTGCCTCACTCTGAGGGTTATACGCCAGTCCCAAATTTTAATTCTGTTGATCAACATGAAAACTCCTATTACCCAAGAGAAGATTCCAGAAAAGTACCAAATTCTGATGGACAAACCCAAAGCCAGATTTTGCCCAAAGGGATGGCTTTAGCGCCAAGAAGGATCCCATATGAATCAGAAACTAATCAGCCAGATTTAAAGCACAGTGCATATCAGCCTGCTGTATACCCTGAGGAAATCCCTTCTCCTGCAAAAGAACATTTTCCTGCTGGAAGAAATACTTGGGACCACCAAGAAATCTCTCCACCTTTTAAGGAACATCCTGGGAGGCAAGAAGAACATTTACCCCATCCTTCCCATGGTTCTAGAGGAAGTGTTTTCTACCCTGAATATAACCCCTATGATCCCAGGGAAAACTCACCATACCTTAGAAGGAATACATGGGATGAGAGAGATGATTCTCCCAATACTATGAGGCAAAAAGAAAGTCCACTCTACCCCATAAATACCCCAGACCACAAGGAGACAGTCCCTTATAATGAAGAGGACCCAATTGATCCAACTGGAGATGAAGTCCTTCCTGGACAAAATAGATGGGGTGAAGAGTTGAGCTTCAAAGGGGGCCCAACAGTTAGGCACTATGAAGGTGAACAACATACCTCAAATCAGCCAAAGGAATATCCTCCCTATTCTTTAGACAATCCATCAAAACCAAGGGAGGATTTTTATTATAGTGAATTCTACCCATGGAGCCCGGATGAGAATTTTCCATCATATAATACAGCTCCTACTATGTCACCACCTACAGAGAGCAGGGGTTACTATGTTAATAATGCCGTTGGACCAGAAGAAAGCAATCTATTTCCTTCATGGAATTCCTGGGACCACAGGATACAAGCCCAAGGTCAGAAAGAAAGAAGGCCATATTTTAACAGAAATATCTGGGATCAGGCAACACATTTACAAAAAGCCCTAGCTAGGCCACCAGACCAGAAAGGTAACCAGCCCTATTCCAGTAACACCCCAGCTGGGCTTCAGAAAAATCCAATGTGGCATGAAGGTGAGAATTTGAACTATGGCATGCAAATGACTAGGATGAATTCTCCAGAGAGAGAACATTCATCTTTCCCTGACTTCATCCCACAAAGTTACCCATCAGGTCCAAAAGAGGCACATTTATTTCACCTAACCCAGAGAGGCTCTTGCTGTACTGGTAGCTCCACAGGGCCCAAGGACAATCCACTAGCTCTACAAGACTACACTCCATCCTATGGTCTTGCACCTGGGGAGAACCAAGACACCAGTCCTCTGTATACAGAAGGTAGTCATAGCAAGCACACAAGACATATCATCTCCCCAACAAGCACCCTACCAGGCCAAAGAAACAGCTCAGAGAAGAGGGAAAGTGAAAACCCTTTTAGAGATGATGTGTCCACTCTGAGGAGGAACACACCATGTTCTATAAATAATCAACTGGGCCAAAAGGGAATTATGCCATTTCCTGAAGTCGGTTCCCTTCAAGCAAAGAATACACCTTGTCTCAAAAATGATCTTGGAGGAGATGGGAACAACATTCTGGAACAAATTTTTGAAGACAACCAGCTCAATGAAAGAACTGTTGACCTTACTCCTGAGCAGCTTGTTATTGGTACACCTGATGAAGGCTCCAATCCAGAAGGCATCCAAAGTCAAGTCCAAGAAAATGAGAGTGAGAGACAGCAACAAAGACCATCTAACATCCTGCATTTGCCATGCTTTGGTTCCAAATTAGCAAAGCATCACTCTTCCAGCACTGGAACTCCATCTAGCAATGGAAGGCAAAGCCCATTTGATGGGGATTCAATTATGCCTACTGAAAATCCTAACACATTGGTTGAGTTAGCTACTGGGGAACAATTTAAGAGTACAAATGCAGACCCACTTGATGCAGGTGAACACAGTCCATTTGAATTCCTTCAAAGAGGGACCAATGCAGAGGACCAGGTACAAGACTGCTTACTACTTCAGGCCTAGGGGTTATCTCAACCAAGCATTCTTGGGGGGAAGAGAAATCACTGACATTCTATACCAATGGTTCCCAAAATTTTTTCCCCAAGACTTAATTAAGTATCTGACTGTCTTGGTGATCCTTAAGTTTTCTCCCCTCTCAGCAATAGGAGTAGCAACCCAGGTGGAGCTGAGATTGGGCCTCTGGGGATCACCAGATCTAGCACTTTCACAAATTAGTGCAGACCTTAAAAAAGCAAGAAGGTCATGACCATCCCTGCCTCGAAACTTGGAAGTCACTTGTCTGAGTTAGTTTCCTTTTGCTTGATGACTTCTCCTTTTGCTCTCAAAGTTCCATTCTTGCAAAATTGGTTTTTCAAGACTGAAAGGCAGATTAACTTTCCATTCTACACATGGAGATCCACAAATCAGTATAGTCCTAATGCACTGTACATTTTTTTCTTGTGTTGATCTTGTCAGGTTTTTTTCCTACTCAATATTCTCTTCAAGCGTTTTTTTCTTCCACTGCCACTCTCTTTACCTTTATCATTTCCTTTTCTTAGCTTTCTTCCTTCTTTTCTCTCTCCCTCAAACTTTCTGTATTTAGCTTTCTATTCCTCATCTTTTTCTCTCTATGTAGCACTTCTTACATATTAAGCTCACTATTTTAACCATTAATAGTCTTTTCTTTATGTCTACCTCCTTCATTATGTCTTCCTCTCTTCCCACCTGTTTTGTCTCCCAATGTACCATTTGTCAACTAATCCCTCTCCTCTCTGACTCCTTTCTTCCCTTCAGTTTATCTTTTTCCCTGCTACACCATTTTCATCTTAAGACTGCATGTCACTCTCTTCCTTTTTGTATCCACTCTCTAAATCGTACTCTAATTTTTTTATTGACCCAGCTTAACCATCATTATAGAATTTATTTTGGAAATGGTAGACACTGATAGCTACTTTGTTTATAGTTATCTTAGGGTCTCTACCAAGTAGACACAGTTCAGTTAAAGAGACGTATTTAAGGAGAAGGGAAGATAGGATACCCAGGACTAGCAGCCTAGGGAAAAGGCTTAGGAAGGTGGAGAATGAGGAACTGAAGAAACTGCTGCTCTGAGACTGCACATCCAGGAAAAAAGACTAGGACTTGTCACACACCGCCAAGTTATAATCCACAGGATCTGTAGAAGACATTTTGGGAAACACTGTCTTAAATAAAAACTCAAGGTTTAGTTGTGGTTTTTTGTTTTGTTTTGTTTTGTTTTACTAGTTCAACATAAGCGATTCTACCAGTATGTGCTACTACTAAATCTTCTTCAAGTCCATGCAGAATTATTTACAGACACTCTTTCTTGGTATCTTGAATAAATTGTGTAAATTATTTTGAAAACTGGGTATTTCTATATACCTTGCTTATAATACATCAGTGATTATTATTCTTATTAATAACATGTTGGCCTATTATCTGGATATCCCTTGCCTAGAGCAGGAAACATTCTCAGAATTGCCTAAAAACATACCTTATAACTTTAAGAGATTTCTTAGGATAAATGTTCAGGGGCAGATTTTCATAAGAAGATCTCAAACATTTGGGGAAATACAATGTTGAAAACTTCCTGAGAAAAGGAATCTTGCCCTTGAAGCTTCTAAAGCACCTAGAACAGTGTCTTGAACACAGAAGGTACCCAATAAATATATATCAATTGATTTTTTAATGAATTTCAACACTCCCATGAAAACACCATAGTCTGCTTTTCCTGAAAGGCGACCGTCTGGGATGCTGAATGAGCCACCACTCTGTAGCTTTATATATTCAGCAACATTTCCATCCTAGAATTTCAGCTTAAGAAGGGACCTTAGAGGTACATTATCCAGGCCATCCCCTAGTGCTTACATTCCCCTCCCCCTGGCCAGTTTTATATTTTAATCACACATTGAAAAATTCATTAACTTATTCTGTATAAAACTGTCTTTTAAGAATTATCCTTTCAAAATAAAAATGTTATTGTTTCACTAGTTTATTTTTCCAAATGATTTTTTTGAAATCTCAATATGAGTACTTTCATTACAAGATACTCACTTCATATTTCACCAAAATGTATGGGTTCACATAATTGTTTTGGCAGATATGTTGACATATCTGAATTTATGAGACACTGCTGCTTAAACTGCCATCTGAGATCGCTGCAATGTAAAATGTAAAAAGTATAGTATGACACTTCCAAGCTGTCTTGAGCATAGGTAAATATTTTTTTCTAAAAAAGTATAGTGTGACCAAAAGAACACATATTTTGAATTTGAAAACACACAGTAAAAAGAAGGGAAAATGTCTCTCCAGAAAATAACTGTTTTCTTTTTTTTTTTTCTTTTTTCTTTTTTTTTTTTTTGAGATGGAGTCTTGCTCTGTTGCCCAGGCTGGAGTGCAGTGGCACGATCTCAGCTCACTGCAAACTCTGCCTCCCGAGTTGAAACAATTCTCGTGCCTCAGCCTCCTGAGTAGCTGAGATTACAAATGTGTGCCACCACGCGTGGCTAAGTTTTGTATTTTTAATAGAGACAGGGTTTCACCATGTTGGTCAGGCTAGTCTCAAACCCCTGACCTCAAGTGATCCATCCACCTTGGCCTCCCAAAGTTCTGGGATTATAGGCATGAGCCACTGTGCCCGGCCCAGAAAACTCTTGATGTCATCAGCACAGGTATGCATTTGCAAGCCTGGATACCAGATATGAGTTCCTTACAACCCAGCTTCCCTGAAGGCTCACAGTACATGATCTTTAATATTTATTTATTTATTTATTTATTTATTTATTTATTTGAGACAGTCGTACTCTGTTGCCCAGGCTGGAGTGCAGTGATGCAATCTTAGCTCACTGCAACTTCCGCCTCCCGGGTTCAAGTGATTCTCATGCCTCAACCTCCTGAGTAGCTGGGATTACAGACAAGGGACACTACACCCAACTAATTTTTGTATTTTTAGTAGAGCAGGGGTTTTGTCACGTGGGCCAGGTTGTTCTTGAATTCCTGGCCTCAAGTGATCCACACAGCTCAGCCTCCGCATGTGCTGGGATTACAGGTGTAAGCCACCATGCCCAGCCGATCTTTAATATTTAATCACAAATGTGTCTTATACTGTGTGCTAATTTTTTCCTGTGTTAGTTTTGCCTATAGAAGAAATAGGAAAATTGAAAAAGTGAGACCCAGTTCTTATTCTTCTTATGTGGCCCTCATAGCACTGTGCTGAGTACAGAGTAGATTTTAAGTAAATACCACTCTCTTTATCTTATGCAAATGAATAAAAATTTAGAATTTCACCAAAATTAGTATTAATTTATTAATTAATATTAAAAGTTTAATAATGATTAACACTTTTCTAATTATAAAATATACAGTCTTTGTAGAATATTTGGAACATTCTATACTAAAATGTAAAAGGAAACAAAAAAATAACATTTTGGCCTATTTCCCTCAAGTCTTTTCCTATGTATGTGTAGGGAATTTTCTTTTTTTTGTTTTCTTTTTTGAGAGGGAGTCTGGCTCTGTCCACTAGGCTGGAGTGCAGTGGCAAGATCTTGGCTCACTGCAAACTCCGCCTCCCAGGTTCTGGCCATTCTTCTGCCTCAGCCTCCCAAGTAGCTGGGACTACAGGCACCCGCCACCACGCCTGGCTAATTTTTTGTATTTTTAGTAGAGACGGGGTGTCACTGTGTTAGCCAGGATGGTCTCGATCTCCTGACCTTATGATCCGCCCGCCTCAGCCTCCCAAAGTGCTGGGATTACAGGCTTGAACAACCGCGCCCGGCCGGGAATTTTCTTAAAGTCATTCCTTTATGCAAAATCCTACATTTTCCTCTTCACATCGTATATCAATTTCCATAAATTTTAAAACATATGATACTTCACTTCAGTTGTCTTTAAAATATTTTGAAGTATACCTATATTATCAATCCCTTGATGATGGACTTAAAGTTTCCTATGAGTTTTCACTATTATAAATCATATCGTAATAGATATCTCGATCTCTGTCCATATTTCTGGTTATTTCCTCAGAAGTGGAATTACCGAGGAAAGACAGTTTGAAGGATATTTAGACAGGATAACATACTGACTGAGAGCTTTGACTTTGGAGTCTGACAGCCTTGGAGCTAATCATCAGTTCTCCAGATACCTGAAAAACATTAGGCAGGTACTTCATCACCCTCACAGCTCAGTTTTACCATTTGTAAAGTGAAGACAGTACTTACTTCACGGAGTGTTAGGAGAATTCAACAAAACAATGCGTGTTAAAAATGTATATTCATTGTATTTTGTAACTCAACCACTAGATGGAAGTGGAGGTTTATGATTATAAAGTAGTGGCTCTCCTGCAATTCCCAGCCTCAGTAGCACCTGAGGAATTTGTGAGCCCTGCAATGTCTCCAGCTGCATCTCTGAGCTACTTGATCAGTATTTCTGAGGTGGGGCTCAGCAATCTACTTTCATGAGTCCTCCAGGTAATTCTCATATACTCTAAAGTTTGAAAATCACTGATCCTGCCGGGCGCAGTGGCTCACACCAGTAATCCCAGCACTTTGGGAGGCCGAGGTGAGGGCAGATCACTCGAGGTCGGGAGTTTGAGACCAGCCTGACCAACATGGAGAAACCCCGTCTTCTACTAAAAATACAAAAAATTAGCCAGGCGTTGTGGCGCATGCCTGTAATCCCAGCTACTCGAGAGACTGAGGCAGGAGAATCACTTGAACCCAGGAGGCAGAGGTTGTGGCGAGCCAAGATCGTGTCATTGCACTTCCGCCTGGGCAACAAGAGCAAAACTCCGTCTGAAAAAAAAAAAAACAGAAAATCACTGATCCAATATATATTCACATATATTTACATTCTTTTCTTATTTGTTGCTTAGGCAGGGAGAAGAGCCAAAGAAAATTAACACATAATAACTGTAATTTATGGATTGTTGCTAATTGCTACCACAGTGGTAATAAGTGATATACACAGCATGCATCCTTATTTTTACAAAAATCTATGTAGTTATTTTTGCTCCCATTTTTCAAATGAGGAAGCAATCTTTGAATTAACTTGCCCAATGTTACTTAGAGTATGTATTTCAATATAGACCATGGATTTATTCACTAGACTATACTGCCACCCCAAAGCCAAGACCTGGAAATTCCATTAAAGAACTTTACTTTTAATGCTAATTAATATAATTTTAATCTGGCTGGTGCTGATGTGCTTACCTGAGCAAATGGCTAACTTGTCAAGAACTATGCAGAACAAAAACATTTCTTACCAATTGTACCTATTTATGCCTGTCTTTTTTAAATGTCATCCATTTAATTAAAATTTAAAAAGCGGGGCAAAAAGTACAAAAATGATAATAGACTTATGACAGGTCAATGATTTGGTCACATTAACCTCAAAATATCTCATGAGGTTTAAGAAAATGTTACAGTGAACATGATTCTCTAAGAACCTCAACTGATATTTGTTAAGACTATCGCAGAGTAATTCAGACTTTTGATTGCCATTTACTAGATAAATGAACCACTCAAATGGCTAATTATCCACTTAGTTGGTTTTCTCATTTATAATATGAAATACCCAAAAACTTATTGTAAGGATAAAATGAGATGACATAGATAAGTCATTTGGTACTTGAAGAATGCTATCATCATTATCATCACTAAATCAGATACGTCATAATTAGTATTGTGTTAATTTGGACTCTGCGGAATTGCAAGATGAGATTAGTGGGTGCAAGAGATTTATTAGGAAAATATCTCTGAGGGAAAACGGGAAGGGAGCTGAAGAAGGTTGAGTCATCGGATCCTGATGCAGGTCTTACCCATGTGGAGCAAAGAGGATAGGAATGATGATTGGACAGATAATGTCTAGAGGTGCAGTGCTAAGAAATTTTCAGCAAAGATAATGAGCCCCCAAGTCAGTGCCCCATCAGAAGAGTCCTGTGTCTCCCAGGAACTGACCTTAGTGTCCCTTGTGCAAACACAGTGGATCTCAGAACTATAGGTCAATCACATTCCTTGCAGAGAACTGAGAGGCTCCTTTCATGGCCACCACATCTTACATTGATTCCTTAGTGTGTCCCTCTAAATGTTCCACTAATACCAGCAAATGTTTGAATACAACTTAACAAAGGCTTTAATGTTTCCTCAATAACTCTCATTTAAGAATCACCAGCTACTCCGGATTTATATTGAATAAGTTAATATTTATAAAGCACTTACATTGGTACCTAACACATAGTAAGTACTAAATTGTTACTAATATGGTAGTATCAGAGTTTAACTGAACTTCTGAAAGAAGGAAGACTTGTGGGACTACAAATCGCAGCCTTCTTCCAGCTAGCATTTAATGAGGTAATAATGCTGGAATAGGGGTCTCTCCTATAAGGATCTGCGATGTGGATCTACAATACTTTTTCTACTGGGTACACCAAGAAACTAAGGCAAAGATGAGGAGAAAGTAAGGGGTCTCTTCAGAAGCAGTCTCCCACGAATTATCATAGCTCTTTGGAAGCTATTTCTTTGCTTTCAGCAGGCTCTGCCAAATAATAATTCTTTATGTGTATGTCTTATCTCTTCACCTAAGCTATACTCACGTTCATTCATTCAACAAATATCTATTAAGTATCTCCATGTGCCAGACACTGTTCTAGATGGTGAGGACACATCAATGGGCAAAAGTGCATGCCTTTGTGGAGATTACACTCTAGTGAGGGAAGACAGACCATAAACATGACACATAACTAAATTACATAGTCTGCTAGAGGGAGGTAAGTACACGGGGGGGGGAAGTAGACTAAGAAAAAGAAATCGAGTTTGAAATATTTAAAAAGTAGTCAGGGTGGGTCTCACAGAGAAGATGACACCTAAGCACAGTTCTGGGGAGTGAGCAGTGATAGTGACTTTCTCGAGGGTGCTTACCATAACTTCACCACCACAGACCAATCCTGTGCATTTGGTTAATATTTAATGAATGTTTACTGACTAAATGAAATTCAAAGACTTGGCTAAAACCACACTCTAGATTAAAGATCAGTCAAGAATGGATGTATCTTTAATACGCCAAAACTGGGGTTTCTACTGAAGCACCAGAGTGTCCTATGCATATCCCTAAAGAAACACTGAATAATTGGTGGAAGTCACTAAAAATGACTATTACCATTTTTTTAAAAGAAGGAAACAGAACAATTCCTTTTCAAGAAACCAACTCTTACTAATCATTCTCCCACTGTTTTAAATTCAGAGTTAGCATTTACTTTCCATAGTACCCTTAAATATATATGTCAATTGGCCTTGGCTTTCTGCCATAAAGAAGTTTTATGTACCATGATAAACATGGTATTTATCAGGAGGGATTTTTGCCCTTTTATTTAATTATGGGTATAAAATGGCAAAGCCACCTCAAATATGTACATGTATGAGTTCTGTAATTAATGCATCGTTATATCATACTTACAAACCGTTCATCAGTAGCAAGTTAACTTACATAAAGTTAACATGAGCAAAATTTGTCCAACAAATTATTTCACACAGGTATATGCTTATGAATCTATTTAATTGCTCAGACTGTGCTAGAGAATATGTACCAAGAAATACATATATTTCATAAGATTCAGTTACAAAACGGATGGTTTCAAATGGGAATTTCTTACACTAACCTGATTATGAAAAAAAGAAGTCTGTATCATCTGCTTCCAAGTCTGTTATGTCCAAATATATTTTTAATTATGCATTTATTTAGCTAGTTTTATAAATATTAGAGATTTCACCTTAAATTATTTTTGTAAATAGTTTTAGAACATGTTTTCCAATTATTATTTTCCTAATGAAGACATATATTTGACCTATGTTTATACACATATATTCTCTACACAGTGAAACATTTTTCAAAGAGAATAGTAAAGAAAACGCAGAAGCTCTGACTCTCCAAGGCAAAGGCAAAGCAAAAAAAAAAAAAAAAGAAGCGGGGGGGAAATGTGAGGAACATTTTATTACACCTCCTGATTTTTACTCCTTGAGTTTTATTTTCTCCCCTTGTTTATTTGTTTAATGCTAGAAACTGTATTCCTAAGGAAGCATACCTCTTTCAGGTAAGCAGGATAATTGGCAGATTTTGATACTTAGAGTGTGAACATATAATTAAGAAGTGATTACCTAATAAAGATAACAATGTGACTATTTTAATTATTTTGGTGGCAGGGAGTTGGTTTTACATCATCCAAAAAAAAAAAACCCTGGTTTCAAATTCATTGGTAATCAATATGCAAACTTTCTGAATCAAAATGGAGAGCCTCTCAAGAAAAAGAGCTATGCAGTCAGCAATGACTTAAATTAGTCAGGATAGCAGGAATCTGGGGTTAAGGCTGCTTCCACCATTTTGGTCTCACCACCATATGTGAATGGGACCACAGCTGTGTAGCACTTGTTTCTGTCATAAGTGTAGCAGGTCTCTGTAGCACTGTCTTCATCACAGATATTGCTCTGCGTAGCAGTAACTATCTGATTATCCAGCTCCACTTCTGTAGGATCACATTTTTTACAGCTGAAAAGCAAACATATGCATTAGACAATCCCCTCAAATGCTGTCTCAAAATGCGACTACACATTTCAATCCAAAATCAATTAGTTCTTGCAGCTCTGCCGTGACAGCAAAGGATGACTCCTTTCAGACATAAGAAGCTCTACAATACAGAAGAGCTTATGGGATTTTCCAATCTTTAATATATATTAGTTGAAAATAAGCAATATGATTAATGATGTGATAATATGATTATTTTATCTATACCACACAGCAATTTCTACCATGTTAGGCTTATTCCCAACTGTATACCTGTTTAAACAAGTTATTTATAGTGACAAGAAAGGGAGAATTTTTCTTAAAAAATTGATGTTGGAGTCTGTCATTTCCAAAGAAACACCTGCCTGTTCATAAGATCAAATCTACTTATTGAACTATTAAGAGAAATTGGCCTTTCTATGAATGCCAATAATTTTTTCTTTAGAAAAAATGTATAGCTAAATTTTATCTGTGACAAAGTGTTATGAATTTATGATACCTAATAATTAACATAGGAATTAATGTATTCAAAAGTTCAGATTATATTTGTAAATGTTTATACTCCAACATATTTTGAAAAAAATTCTTACAAGGTTAAAATTAAAAGCTATTAACTTCCACATCTATATTACTATGGAAAAAAATATATCTTACAGGTCAGACAAATGGTACACAAATTTGGTTCTCAATGGTGAGGTGGGATCAGAGATATTCTCCCTGTTGTTCAGAGGAACACTAAAAGAAAATAAAGAAAACAAAGTTAAAACAATGAAATACAGATATTGTTGTTTTTGGTAATAGGTATACTGCCACTATTTCATCAGAACAGTACTTATCATTGCATTTAGTACTCTATAAGCACTCTAGAGTAATACCATTACTCAGATTTTTTTGGTAACTTGCTATGTTTTAAATATGTCTCATTCAAAATAAACCTCACAGCAACTCCGCTGTCAACTATCTTTGCTGACTTGGCAAATTTTTGCTTTTCCTTTAAAACTCAACTCAGGTTTTACCTCTGTAATAATTATATTGATGTTATCCTCACCCTTCAACAAACTTCTTCCTCTGCAGTCTCATTAATGCTCATATATATTTATTATATTGAATACCATATCATAGTTGCTTGTCTACAGAGTGGTTGCTTCCCTGGGCTATGTAAGTTCCTTGAGGTAAAAACATTTATGTATTCCCAGTGCCTAGCTAGGTATGTGGCATATGGAATATGTTCAATATTTGTGAAATGGACAGACAGATATTATTATCCAGATTTTAGAGGAGAGGAAGTCATAAATAGGAGAGGTTAGTGGTCCACCCAAGTTCACACAAAAATTAAGTAGCAAAGCTGGAACTTTTTCATGTGATGTCCTGTGAAAAATTAGATAATGATTGTCAACAAGTTGAGGTGATTTCATTAACTTTAAAATTTTTTTCATGTAAGTCATCATTCCTTCTCATATGCACCCCTCTCTACCAAAAGGAACAACAAAAAACTTGTTTCCTAACTCAGTATTTAGCAATATTATCCAAGCCAGAAACCTGATTATCATACCTGAATCCTCCCCCGTCACACATCTACTCAATCTCACAGTCCAGTTGATTCTAATTATTTTCATGTGTGAAATCCATCCACTTGCCTCTCTTCTCATTATTACTGCCTTAATTCAGGACACCACTATCCTCTCCTAGATTATAACACTGTCTTCCTTTTGTCTTGACCCTTTCAAAGCACTGGTCACATTATGGCCAAACGTCCTTTCTAAAATGCAAGCTTAATTTCCTTCTCTGCTTAAAACTTCTAGCGTCTCTCCACAGATAACAGGGTATCCTCAAAATAGCATAGAAGGCACATCCTAATATGCCCCTAACTCTCCAGCTTCATCTCTCACAATGTCACGCTCCACAGTGCATGCCAGCTATAAACAATCACTTGCAGTTCCACAAACGTACCATGCTTTTCTCATCTCCCATCTTAACAATAACAGTTCTAACATATAATACTGGTTACAGTGTGCCTGGTACTATGCTAAGCATATTACGTGATGATCTCATCTAATCCTCACAGCAATCTATTTCCTTTTCCTGGAATGACCTGCCCCACCTATTAATTCTCTCACTCCCCACACACATTTAGCCAGCAAACTCCTATTGAGCTAACAGCCATCATCCATCCCACCACTTATTCCAAACACCCTTTCCTGCCTCCCACTGCCACCCTTCTCCTCTCCCTGAGGATTGGACTGGGTACCCCTCCTCAGTGCTCCTATAACAACCCATGCCCGTTCCTATCATAGCACTTACAATACAGAATTGTAATTGCCTTTTTAATTGTTTAAGGTTTCCCGTTAGACTATAAATTCTCTTAAGAAATGGACTGTATTTTAAATAAACTGTTTTATCCCCACCGCCAACCCTTAATATTTGGCAGTTACTAAATAAACATTCGTTGAATGAATGAATGAATCTATTCTTAATAAGACTGTAAAGACTCTAGTAATATCAGAAAAAGCTTTAAATAATGAGAAAGACAAGGTAATAAACATTTTTGAGAGGCTACTATAAGCCAAACACTGTTCTTTTATGAATTATTGTATTTAACCCTCACAATCCTATAAAGTATATGTGTATATATTCACACATACATACATAATTATCCCTTTTTTTAAAGTTTAAGAAAAAGACTTAGTTAAGTAACTTGCCCAAAGTCACATCATTTTAATAAGTAATGGAGTTGGGAATAATACCATAATGGCAGGTATTATTGTTACCTACATGATGGCTCATGCCTGTAATCCCAGCACTTCGGGACGCTGAGGTGGGTAGATTGCTTGAAGTCAGGAGTTCAAGCCCAGCCTGGCCAACATGGTGAAATCCTATCTCTACTAAAAATACAAAAATTAGCCGGGAGATGTGGCACGCACATGTAGTCCCAGCTACTCAGGAGGCTGAGGCAGGAGAATTGCTTGAACCCGGGAGGCAGATGTTGCAGTGAGCCAAGATCATGCTACTACACTCCAGCCTGGGCAACACAGTGAGACTCTGTCTCAAAAAAAATAATAGCTGGACATGGTGGCTCATGTCTGTGCTTTGGGAGGCCAAGGTGGGCAGATCACCTGAGGTCAAGAGTTTGAGACTAGCCTGGCCAATATGGTGAAACTTTGTCTCTACTAAAAATACAAAAATATTAGCTGGGCATGGTGGTATGTGCCTTTAGTCCCAGCTACTCGGGGAGGCTGAGGCAGGCGAATTGCTTGAACCCAAGAGGCAGAGGTTGCAGTGAGCCAAGATCGCAGCACTGCATTCCAGCCTGGGTGACAGAGGGAGAGTCCATCTCAAAATAATAATAATAATAATAATAATAATAATAATACCATAATGGCACAGCAATGGTAACATACTTTCAGAAATCAGAACAGGGAAGATCAACACATCAGGTAAAGTGTCATGAAGCATCTAAATTATCTGATTTCAGTAAACAATATAATATAAAAAGAGTCATTTCATAAAATAAAAAGATGAATTAGAAGATCATGGAGAGCCATTTAAAAAATCTCCTCCTGGAGGTTTAAACATAGGATAGACACTCTTCAACATGGCTTAAGTGCCAATGTTATGTATGCCATTCTTTCCAATTACCCACTACTCCAGCTGTTCTATCCCTAACACGAAGCTATGTGGGCAGGATCTCAGTGGTCAAAGAAAACCTGCTAGAGGAAGTGATGGCTGAACTAAGACATGCACATTGAGAAGGAGTTAACTAGGCTAAGAGGGGTGGGACAGAGTTCTTCAAACAGAGGAACTAACAGGTATAAAAGCACTGTGAATGTGGGGAAATAGAGACATTACAGCAGTCCTGAATTTATTTATTTATTTTTATTTTTTACTTTTTAAGGAAGTCTTGCTCTTGTCCCCCAGGCTGGAGTGCAGCAATGATGTGATCTCGGCTCACCGCAAACTCCGCGTCCCGGGTTCAAGCAATTCTCCTGCCTCAGCCTTCCGAGTAGCTGGGATTACAGGCACCTGCCACTATGCCCGGCTAATTTTTGTATTTTCAGTAGAGACCGGGTTTCACCATGTTGGCCAGACTGGTCTCAAACTCCTGACCTCAGGTGATCTGCCCACCTTGGCCTCCCAAAGTGCTGCGATTACAGGCGTGAGTCATCACGCCCAGCCCCAGTAGTGCTGAATTTTTAAACATAAAGTAAAAGAAAAGTGGCAATGGATGATCTTGAGAGTTATGCTAAGCTTTGTAGGTCAGGCCAAGGCATTTGTAATATATCCTAAGATCAATGCTGGGGAAATCCCGGGTTCAAGCAATTCTCCTGCCTCAGCCTTCCGAGTAGCTGGGATTACAGGCACCTGCCACTATGCCCGGCTAATTTTTGTATTTTCAGTAGAGACCGGGTTTCACCATGTTGGCCAGACTGGTCTCAAACTCCTGACCTCAGGTGATCTGCCCACCTTGGCCTCCCAAAGTGCTGCGATTACAGGCGTGAGTCATCACGCCCAGCCCCAGTAGTGCTGAATTTTTAAACATAAAGTAAAAGAAAAGTGGCAATGGATGATCTTGAGAGTTATGCTAAGCTTTGTAGGTCAGGCCAAGGCATTTGTAATATATCCTAAGATCAATGCTGGGGAAACCATCACAAGGCTTTTAAGCAGGATAGTGACAATAATTGGCACATAGATTAGGTGAATAAATAATAGTAAATATTTTTTAATATGTCCCAGAAATATATAAGCTCTAAAAGGAATATTCTCTATTTATTTTTACAATAATCCTACGAGTTAAGCATGATTTTTTTCCTCATTTAAAGATGAAAAAGTTGAAGTTCAAAGTAGATAAGTAACTTGCATACAAGAACACACAGCTATTAAGTGTCCCAGACAGAACTTAAAACAAAATTCTTAAACACATTATACTTTTCCCATTGATTGAAAGGAATGGAATGCCCTGTTCTCTTTCTATAGGAGATTCCATTGGGGAAAAACTATTAAGGTAGGAGTGGTTTACAAGGAAAACTTATAACTGATTGGATCCAATAGAAATCTAATTTCTCAAATAGTATCAGCATTCTTGCTATTGAAAAAGAGCTATATAGCATATAACTCTGGACTGTGTGTGAAATGAAGTGAATATCTGAAATCCAATCTAAAAGTGAGATCGAATCAAATTAGTTAATGTGATCAGTCTGCCTTATCTCGATGCAGACATCTGATTACAGTGTAAAAGACTCAGTTATCTATATATGGTACAAAATAAGACTTTAGTGTTATCTGCAGTTTCAGTTTGAACTGATCAAGGGCAACTGAAAGTTCTGATTCAAATTGAAATAACTTGGCCAGGCGTGGTGGCCCAGGCCTATAATCCTAGCACTCTGGGAGGCCAAGGCAGGAGGATCGCTTGAGCTCAGAAGTTCGAGAACAGCCTGGGCAACATAGTGAGACCCTGTCTCTAGAGAAAAATAAAAAATTATCCAGGTGTGGTGGTGCATGCCTGTAGTTCCATCTACTGAGGAGGATCACTTAAGCCTGGGAGTTCGAGGCTGCAGTAAGCAGTGATCTTGCCACTGCACTCTAGCCTGGGTGACAGAGTGAGACCCTGTCTCAAAAACAAGCAATCAAAAATAAATAAATAGAAATAACTTCATATAACAGTGCATGTTGATGACTAGATAACAGCCTTTGTTTATAATTTGATGTAGCCCACTGATTTTAGATTGCCTGTAATCTTTCATTCTTACCTCTAATTTCAATAAAATTGCCTCAAGTTCATTCACAAGATTCAACTCTTTACTCATGTAAAGTGCTACACAGCAAAAAGGGGAGTAAAGATGTAGGTATTACATTCAAACAATGCTTAGTGTCAGAAAGTATCTCTGCTTAGAACAGGAAAAAAAGGAATATGGAATGCCACATACATAATTCGGATGTTTCTCTCCACAATGTCCTCATTAGGATCTTCGGAAGAACGGATGATCCTAGAAGTAATCCGGGCACACTTACATTTGTTGTCAACAAGAACAATCCTTTCATCTTCCTGAGCTTGAAAGGTAAACGTATTACAAAGAAAGGAAAACAAATGTCAATTTATATATTTTGCATTGAGTTATTTTATCTTTCTTGCCTGCAGAAAAATAGTTTTATGGTTGGTTTTTCTCAACTTTATCCATTTGTTCTCTAAGCAGAATCTTACATCACAGTGAAGGAAATCCAAAAGTACTCTAAAAGGAATTTTCACTTTTTTCTTGAACCAGTGTATGGGAACATGGGATGAAATAATTCTGATTTTCACATCCTTCCTGAACTCTCATTTGTACTTAAAATTTTTTTTGGATAAATTGTATTATAGTTAAGAACAGGCATGTTTTCCTCCAAGATAACCTTATTTTGTATGACTTTTAAATATTCTCTACCACAATTATCTGCCTTTTCATAACAGATTATCATAGTACATAATTCAATAAAAAATAATAAAGACTATATTTCTTATAAGAATTATTTTAAGCAGGGTGCAGTGGCTCATGCCTGTAATCCAGGACTTTGGGAGGCCGAGGCAGGCAGATCACAAGGTCAGGAGTTCAAGACCAGCCTGGCCAACATAGTGAAACCCCGTCTCTATTAAAATACAAAAATTAGCCGGGCATAGTGGTGAATGCCTGTAGTCCCAGCTACTCGAGAGGCTGAGGCAGGAGAATCACTTGAACCCGGGAGGTGGAGGTGGCAGTGAGCCAAGATCATGCCACTGCACTCCAGCTTGGGCAACAGAGTGAGACTTCATCTCAAAAAAAAGGAAAAATAAAAGAATTATTTAAAAAGAGTATGTATGACATAAAGTGCTATAAATTTGCAAAAGCAATTTAGAAATATTATGAGGTACAATCTCAATTGAATATGCCTGTATATAGAAAAAAATGAATAAATGAATAAATACACATATAACCATTTAAGCCTTAACTTTGAATATCAAAATTTATTGTCTCATCTGAATATTAGACAAAAAGGTCTGATAAGTTGTTCGTTTGTTTGTTTGAGATAGTGTCTCACTCTGTCACCCAGGCTGGAGTGCAGTGGCACGATCTCAGCTCACTGCAACCTCTGCCTCCCGGGTTCAAGCGATTTTCCTGCCTCGGCCTCCCAAATAGCTGGGACTACAGGTGTGCACCATCACGCCTGGCTAGATCTTTGTGGTTTTTTTTAGCACAGATGGAGTTTCACCATGTTGCCCAGGCTCGTCTTAAACTCCTGACCTCAAGTGATCCATCTGCCTCAAGCCTCCCAAAGTGCTGGGATTACAGAGCCACCGCACCCAACCTTGATAAGTATTGCAAGGAATAAACAAAGGAAATTTTGTATCATCTGGATTTGGACTAACAGGTTTTATTTTAATTTTCTATTTTTGAGACAGAGTTTCACTCTTGTTGCCCAGGCTGCAGTGCAATGGCGCAATCTCAGCTCACTGCAACCTCCGCCTCCCGGGTTCAAGCGATTCTCCTGCCTCAACCTCTCAAGTAGCTGGGATTACAGGTATGTGCCACCATGCCCATCTAATTTTTGTATTTTTAGTAGAGACCAAGTTTCACCATGTTGGTCAGGCTGGTCTCGAACTCCTGACCTCAGCTGATCCACCAGCCTCGGCCTCCCAAAGTGCTGGGATTATGGGCGTGAGCCACCGTGCCCAGCAAATTACCAGATTCTAAAAATTCAAGTAATAGCTTTACATAAGTAATGCTATTAAATAAGAGCGCTAAATAATAATAATGATGATGCTGGCCGGGTGCAGTGGCTCACGCCTGTAATCCCAGCACTTTGGGAGGCCGAGGTGGGTGGATAATGAGTTCAGGAGTTCCAGACCAGCCTGTCAATATGGCGAAACCCTGTCTCTACTAATAACACAAAAATTAGCCAGGCGTGGTGGTGCACACTTGTAGTCCCAGCTACCAGGGAGGCTGAGGCAGAAGAATCGCTTGAACCTCAGAGGTGGAGGTTGCAGTGAGCTGAGATTGTACCACTGCACTCCAGTCTGGGCGACAGTGAGACTCCATCTCAAAAAAAAAATAAATAAATAAAAATAAAAATAAAAAAAATAATAATAATAACGATGATGTTAAATATGCTGTATTCGTATAATTTTAGCTAAGTGACCTTTAACAATTCCTCTCATTAAGCCTCAACTAAGAAAAACACAGATTTAGCACATGAATTCAAGTTATAAAGTTTAAATGATCAGAATAGTTATAATTTTAACTGGAAGTCTGTTCCTGTGACGATTCCCAGAGCAGAGAGAACCTAATGCAGTATTTCAGTCTTAATGATAAGAGCCACTACAAAAACATTTTAAGACCATTGTTATTGTACTTGTAATTGTTTGAAGCACTTTATAATGCATTATTACACCATTATTCATAAGTTCCTAATGAATCTTCTGACACAGTCTGTGTAATATTGGAAAGAAACATTATGGAGTCAATTCAAGGTAATGAAATAACTCATTAACATCTGAAAAAGGTAAAATGACCTAAATGATGTCCTCTTTTCTACTTGTGTATCCATGACTCTTAAATGTTTTTTCTCAGTGAAACATAAATAAGCACGTAATGCCTGACCAAAAATACAGATTGTTGAGGAGTGACTTAACTATTGAGTCTTAAATAGAAAATGTCTATATTCTATTATAGCATATAATTATTTCCTTACCAGAAACCTGGGAAGTTAATATATAAAAATATTAGGCAGCCTAACATCTATCAGAAATACATAGCTGTCAGAAAATTTACAAATACTTTCAATTCACTAAGACTTAGAGTCTAACATTTGATCTCACCAACAGGCAGTATTTTTCCTAACAAACCTGATATTAGGGACTGTGCTTTACTTTATTCCAAGAGCATCTGACACATAGTAGCTGTTCAATGAATATGTGTTAAATGTAATTCAGTTCAAACAAATAAGAAAATAGATTTAACAACATATGCTAGATATGACCATAATGAGTTTACTAAAAAGTGATTGCCTTACACAAGGCAGAATAGGATAGTAGGAGTGTGGGCTATAGGGTCAGATTGCCTGGGTTCTACTTACTCTCTTGCTTGATGTATGACTTTGGTAAGTTATTTCACCTCTGTAAGACTCAACTGGCTCAACTGTATGTCAGAAGTAATAATAGTATTTATCTTCACATGGTTACTGAGAGAATTAAATGGAATATTATATGTAAAGGAATTAGCATGATACCTAGAATATCATATTCAGTAAGTGATAGCTATTTTATATACAGATGGTCCCCAGCTTACCATGGTTCTACTTACAATTTTCCTACTTTATGATGCTGTGAAAGTGATATGCATTCAGTATGCTCCTCAGCTACAATAGGGCTACCTCCCTATAAAGTCATTGTAGGGTTTATAGGGAAATAGCCCCATTATATATATCATATATTTTTAGATATTTACATATACTTATGTTGTACATCCTTTAGTAATATTTTATATTTTAAATCATTAGAAAGTTATTCTTGATGCTAAATTAGTATAATATATATATATAATGTCTATTCCTAATCACATTTCTGTCATTATTTGTCTTGAAATAAGAACCACAGACTCAGTGATAGGAACAATCCAGACAAATTTTAATGTGCCCTTCTAAATGAAAATTATTTAATACTGTACCTCTAAATTCAGAATGTATTCCATTTTCTGAAGTTGTTTGAAAGATCAATAAACAAAATAACAAAAGTTCAGTCATCAATTTATAGGCAACCTGTATAACATTAAACATTGTTAAAGGGTCATAATAAATCTGTGGGCTCAGATCCAGGAAAGCTGTTAAAACCAATACCAGCCTCTTTGGGGAAATAAAATCCCAATGCATTCCATGTTGTACTTACAGTAATTATTATTTCACTTCTCCAGAATATTAATTTAAGAGACTCAAGGGAAGGATTATAGATTTTTAAGATTCAGTGTGGACGTTCATATAAGTAGGACTATCTGTAGTTAGTTAATTTCTTATTCTCTAGTTTGTAGTAGGCAAATAACTAAGAGAAAAAATAATTAAAAGATTCTTATCTGTGTAAAGTCAACTGCCATAGAAAGATAAAAGCATGTTAGAAACAGTTGCTGGCCTGCTGGCCAAACAAAGCATAGGCATAAATGTTTAAAACTGAAAAACAGATCTGTCCTATATTTTTCCTTTGATTTTCTAAATATCACATACCTTTTACATGAACAGCCTTAACAAAAATGGCCAGGACTCCCCAGAAAAGCAAATGGTTCTTCATCTTGACTTCACTTCTTCTGAAAAACGGGAGCAAAAAAAGTCAGGGTTAAGGTGTGTGATCTATAAGGAGTGTGCAAATGATGGTGCTTCTGCTTTCTTAAAATAACACTCCAGGCAGCTAACAAACTAAAAACAATCACAACTGTGGTTGAAGTCTGCAGTTTAAATGCTGAACTGGAAAAATGTATGACTCACATTTAAGTATTTTCTTGCAAAGCATCAAAAAAAAAAAAAACCCATAATTTGATGCAATCATTTTTATTTTGCATTTACACTATATAAATGTTTAAACCAGAAGACTAATAATAATTTCCCAAAGAAGGATTCCATTAAGAATGTTGAAATAGGGACTTTCCATTTTATTACCTAGACATGTTCATATTAGTCTTCAAATCAGACATCTGACATTTGCCATGCCTAGAATAATAAATGAAGTGAAGGAGGAGAGATGAAGGAAGGGGAGAGAAATGAAAGTCTTTTAAGGTCCCAAGTGTACCTTATGTTAATTTTTTATACTAGTCCTTAATTAACCAAGCTACCAGATTTAAATATATATTTTGTATATACCTTACAAAATATATATGTTGTATATTCCTTACAAAATATATACGTTGTATATTCCTTACAAAATATATGCATTGTATATTCCTTACAAAATATATACATTGTATATACCTTACAAAATATATATTTTGTATATATTTTGATTACTTTTAGTTATTTTATAAGCTGAAACATGGAACTGGAATTAGGAACTGGTAGATACTCAGCTGGGCACAGTGCCTCACACCTGTAATCCCTGTACTCTGGGAGGCCCAGGCAGGTGGATCACTTGAGGTCAGGAATTGGAGACCAGCCTGGCCAACATGGTGAAACCCTGTCTCTACTAAAAATACAAAAATGAGCTGCACATGGTGGCGAGCGCCTGTAATCCCAGTTACGCAGGAGGCTGGGGCAGGAGAATCGCTTGAATCTGGGAGGCAGAGGCTGCAGTAAGCCGAGATGGCATCACTGCACTCTAGCCTGGGTGACAGAGGGAGACTCTATCTCGAAAAAAAAAGAAGCTGGTAGATACTAGATAAATAAGTTGCCATATTTTAATTTGATAACATTAAGACAGACCTTGTGTCTAGTTACAGCTTTCAGAATTGTAAACCCGTAAGATGATTTGTATTTGAGATGCCTCAACAGAAAACTGAATCCCTGCAGCATTTTGTGTAAAAATTTTTTCACTTAATTAGTGTCATTTTTTTCTAACTGAGCTTTTGGGGAGCACCCCCTGCACTCCCACTCCAACATGCTAGAATTTCCTCTCTCTTAGGCAAGGTTGGTTCCAAGAATATGCTGGTTACACAACAGCATCAAATCTGTGTTACTTTTGGTTCTCAGCTCTAATTTTTGAAGTGACTCCTAGAATTTTAAGAGGTAATTAGGAGTACTTCAGAATCATAAGTAAGCCAAGCTGACTTCAGAGCTAGAAGTACGAAATGACAGGATTAAAGAGACATTAAAGGCTAGCCCATGATTGCACTTCTTCAAAGAGTATGTATTGAAAGTCTGTAAGAACAAAGTGCCAGGCACTATCACATGCAATATTACTATACTGTCAAAGTTTATCCTTATGTTAATTTCTACTATCAGTAGGACTTAGGAACTACTTGAGTTTAGGTAAAATATACTGGCATCACATGAAGAATTTATTAAAAAAAGAAACAGACCTGAAAGCACATTATTTTAGTTTGTGGTCAGGATGTCAAAACAACTATCAACCACCCTAAAAGATCCTCACCCCCAACTGAAGTTTCTAAATAAATGACTTATTCAATTACTCAAAAAAAAAAAAGGGTAATTAATAGTGAGCTAGATACCTTTTTAATTCTTGAAAAATAAACTCAAGGCTAGACTGCCTTCCCAAAGCAAGTTGGACAAATCCTTGGGAACAAATTAAAGCTTCTCCAAAAGTTTCTTTTCTTATAACAGCAAAGATTGTTTAACTCATAATTACTAACCTAAGAAAAGCTCTGTATTTGATATTTTCATTCTTCCATCCTTGCTTTTTTTTTCTTTTTTTGAGACAGAGTTTCGCTCTTGTTGCCTAGGCTGGAGTGCAATGGTGCGATCTCAGCTCACTGCAACCTCTGCCTCCTGGGTTCAAGCGATTCTCCTGTCTCAGCCTCCCGAGTAGCTGGGATTATAGGCATGTGCCACCATGCCCGACTAATTTTGTATCTTTAGTAGAGACAGGGTTTCTCCATGTTGTTCACGCTGGTTTTGAACTCCCAACCTCAGGTAATTTGTCTGCCTCGGCCTCCCAGGGTATTAGGATTACAGGCATGAGCCACTGCACCCAGCCAATCTTGCATTTTTATATTTTGATTATGTAAACTATAAATCTAAAATAAATTGTGTTAATAAAAATAAGGTGTGACACATTTGTTATTAGAAGAGAATTACCTATGCTGGCAACATAGGATCTGGTCTAGTGTTTTGCCTTGTGTGCTCTAGGGTTCATCTGACTAGAACCACTTGTAGTACTGGTTAAAATATGGATTTCCTGGCAACACTCAGAATTTCTGGAGATGTGGCCTTGGAATATATATTTTCAAAAAGTATACCAGTTGATTCTGATGTGCATTGAAGTTTGCAAACTAATGGAAAAAAAGGCTGGCCTGGAACAGGAGGTAAGGGGGTGCAGAATAACTAGCAGCATTAACTATTTATGGAAGAACAAAGGTTAATAAAGGTAATTTTTAAATAAATAGTCATACTGAAAAGTTAGCTGTAGTTGTATTTGCTTATAATTCTGTGCCATAGGTAAGCTGTTACATATTCTTTTTATAATTAACCTACTATATACAAATGCAAGTTCCAGTTTAATTTTTAAACCATTTCTTTACCAGTTTTAGTTATGTTTTTGCCACTAAAAGAAATGTAAAATGTGAATAGTAGAACTCTTTACATGTGTGTTAAGTGATTGAGAACTTAGCCATGTGTTCTAAATTCTTAGCAAAAAAAAAAAAAAAAAAGGCTTATTTTTCTATGCTTACATTTAAGATTTGTGTAGTAAGATATTCAGTGATAGACTCAGCTGGATGAAAGAGATCTTAAAGGTAATTTAGTCTCACCTTCACGACTCTCAAATTTTTTTTCAACATTCTATACAACTAAATTCAGCATTTATTTGAAAATCATCCAAAATAGTTGGATGCTTCACTCCCTGTGGACACAGCTCATTGTATTTTGGGATTCAAACTGTGACAAGACTTTATTCTCATGGAACACAGAGAATATTACTCCCTGTTTTCCTCTTGTCTCACTGGTGACTCCTTCTGGGTCTCTTGCTAAATTTTCCTCTGAATATTGAGGGCATCAAGGCTTAATTCTCATCTTTTCTATTCTCTTAGCCTCTCCCTAATTAATTTTAACTTATTCCATGCCTTTAAACATAGGGCACACTGAGGACTCTCAAATGTATTACTTTAACTTTGACCTTCCCATTGAGTTCTAAATGCCTATGTCCAACTTTGTATTTTATATCTCTATGTAGCTATCTAAATGGGTATCTAAAACTTAACCAGGTAAAACGGTACTCTTGATGACCAATCCACCCTCACACTCACATACCAATCTCTTTCTGTCTCAAGTTTTCCCCCATCTCAGTAAATGGCACCTCCATCAGTTACTCAAGCCAAATTCCTCTTCTTTGGTTCCTTTCTTCTCCTCTCCCCTACAGCCAATTTACCAGCATGACCTGTCCGCTTTCTCTCCAAAACGTGTCCCAAATTCATCTGATTCTCTCCATTTTCACTACCAACCTAGTCCAAGCCTCCATCCTCTTTCCTAGACTACCATAATAGCTTCTATAATTAAAAAGTAACTTTTCCTTTCCCTCTGCATTGGTGACTAAGGCACACAGATCATAAACAAAAATGACTAAGTACCACAAATCTAAAGCAAGCCAAATACTTCCTCCAAGGTTTGTTAAGAGGCAACAAAGCCAAACACAGTGGTGCATGCCTGTAGTCGCAGCTACTCAGGAGGCTGAGGCAGGAGGATCACTTGAGGCCAGGAATTGAAGGCCGGGCTAAGGAAGATAACAGTAGTTTTCAATGTGTAACTATTATGTACCCATAAAAATTTTTTCTAAAAACAGGCAACAAAACTCAATCTACTTCCATCAACCATCACTCCACCACTCCCATACACTCCCATCTTGTCTTTAGAAGACCAGGGAGGGAAGAGGGGGAATAGCAGCAGCTGTTACCTTGTGGAAATCATAGTGTTTGTAATAAGAGACTCCCACACACATATCCCACCTTGCTTCACCCTTGGGAGAGTAGAGAGTAAAGGTGGGGCACTTTCCTCTCCCCAGATTCAAGTGACGGAGAGTTTCAAGAAAATCCCTCAAGAGATCAGGGACCTTAAAAGAAGGGGAGATTGAGAAGTAATATAGCATAATAGTTAAGAGAAAGGGCTCTGAGCCTGACTGATTGGGTTTATTCCCCAATTCCACCACTCTCTAGCTAGGTAACACTGGACAAACCTTGAACACATCACTTAATCTCTCTTAATTTCCTCTATCTGTAAAAGGGGGAAAATAACAATATATGCTTCATAGGATTGTTGTCAGGGTTAATATTTATTACATCTATTACATCATGTGAAGAAGTTAGATCTTGGCACACAGTGTTATATACGTACTAGTTACTTATTATTATCACCACTGTCATCATTATGTCTTAACTCCTTGTGGAGTTACAGAAAATGCAGCTACCAACTACAATGAAGTTTGGGGAAAGCATTCCTGGGAGAACTTGACATGGTCCCTTGGGTTGTGGATGTGTAGGAACATCAAAAATGATACATGATCATGCTGTATAAAGTATAAATGAAAATATCCAGTTTCCAACTTAGGATGGGTGAGGAGGAAGTACACTTGGAAGATATGTTAGCTTTATTTGTAATAGCCTTAAGCTGGAAGCAGTCTAAATGTCCAACAACAAATTGTGGCATATCCATTACCCAATAATAAAAATGAATAAGCTACTAATAGATACAATATGGATGGATCTCAAAATAATTATTCTCAGGGAAAGAAGCCAGATAAAAATTGTTTTAAGAAAGTACAGGCCGGGCGCAGTGGCTCACGCCTGTAATCCCAGCACTTTGGGAGGCCGAATTGGACAGAACACAAGGTCAGGAGTTCTGCCCAATTTGTTTCCAGTCTCTCCGAAATCACTGTCCTGCATTGCCTAATGTCTTGAAAACCAGTGTTTCTTCCGCATTTTCTCACTCATAGGTGGGAATTGAACAATGAGAACACTTGGACACAGGATGGGGAACATCACAGACCGGGGCCTGTCGTGGGGTGGGGGAAGGGGGAGGGATAGCATTAGGAAATGTACCTAATGTAAATGACGAGTTAATGGGTGCAGCACACCAACAAGGCACATGTATACATATGTAACAAACCTGCATGTTGTGCACATGTACCGCAGAACCTAAAGTATAATAATAATAATAAAAAGAAAACCAGTGTTTCTTAAATTTTGTCATTTTTTTCTAGTTGGTTCAAATGGCAGGGAAAATCTCCACTGTTAATTCCATCTTGTTTAGCATTGGACACTTGAAATTAAGAGTGAGTTTGAGATACAAGCTTTTAGACTGAACTAGACTTTTAAAAAATGAGCATTAATATTTATAGTAGTTTTACAATCACAGCAAATAAACTAGATTTTTTAATAATGAAAAATATTTTAAAATTATGGAATCTTCTTAAAACGTTGTCCAAAAGGCAAAGAAAAATTCAATTACAGTAACTGAGAGGCAATAATTGGACAAAAATATGGTTTCATGTTATAACTCATTAAACTGTTCACTGTTCCAAACTCTTCTCTAGTCTTACCTGCCACAATTCGTTGTCCACTTACCATGAAAAATGATCTTTTCAAAAGGTAAATCAGATCATATCTGATTTAAAACCCTCCAGTGGCTTCTCATTACACTTAGAATAAATTCAGAGTCATTAGCCTTCCTGATTTTCTGCAACTCCCCCTTCCACTCAACACTCTCCAGCTACTCTGCTCAAAGCCTTCGTATTGTCTTAGTCCCTCTGCCTGCAACAGTTTCCATAGCCTTGCATGGCTGACCCCTTACCACCAAGTCTCAACTCCAATGTCATCGCCTCAGAGAGAACTTTTCTGGCTGATAATCATCCTGACCAATCACCAATCACTATCATATCGCCCTGTTTTATTTTCTTCATAGTTTTTATTAGTTTGAAATTCTTTAGTTTACTTAGTTGTAACTGTCTCCTCCTCGTTAGAATAAAAGCTCCTTAAGAGCGGCACTGTCTTGTTGCTTACTTCTGTATCCAAGAACAAGCGCAGGATTGCCTCAAGTATATTGATTGAATGAAGGATGAATGGAGAACGTTTTTACAAGGAGTTGAAAACTGCCTCTGAGTTTCTGTCTTCTAACAATATTAGTCTCTTTTGTGGATAGACTCCATATTGTCAATGTCCTATTTAAAGAGTAGTATCTAGATACATATTCAATAGTCAAGTGTTATCTGGCCAGTACAAACAACAGCCGAACTTAACATTTTTCAATAAATGCCACTTAAGATGATAATATCTCTTTTTTGGCAGCTATGTTACACTATTGGCTTCAATTAAAGTATACAATCTCATTTAAAAAAAAAATAAGTGTTTCTATAAAGTAATGACTTTCCCATATTTGATATTTAAACAAGTTAGGATTTGGGCATGAGATTTAGCATTGATCCCTAAGTTTTATCTTGCTAAACTCAGACCAACATTACAATGTCTTAGATTTTTTTTTAATCCAGATTCAGAAACCTAGCACATTAGTTATTTCTCTCAGCTTTACAGCATCTGCAAACTTGACACATGCCATCAGATCCTTATTGAAGTCATTAAGAAAAATGTTTAATGGGATAGTGCTTAAGACAGACTTTTGCAGCATACATCTGAAGTCCTATCTCCATCAGTACCAGTCCATTAATAAGCACATTTTGGGTACAGCAGTTCATCTCAAGTTAACTCATACATCTGTACTATCACACAGACTCAAAGTCTGGGTTTCATCCATAAGGTACATGAATACTTATCATAAAAGGCCAATCTCTCCTTTGTTCTCTATTTTAATATCATCTCATTTCTCCCCTTGAAAGCCTTCCCTAATATAAAAGGAGTCTTGATAGTAGCCTGGCATTTTGCCACTTAAACTCTTAAAAGAGACGATGATATTTTTCAATAGCCTTCTTGGCCTTAAATCTGAGATGCAGCTGAAATCTCTTGATTTTCCTTTTAATGGATTAATTTCTACATTTAGTGTAATAATTCACATTTCCCATTTGTCCTTGAACTTTATATGAAAAACAAATTTTATGAATAAACAATATTGCTTAATCAGCTCTAAAAATTAGGAGGAAAAATATGAAGTCTACACCAAACCTGTAAATGTCAATCTGTAAATTCTAAGTAACCCCAAAATCTTTTAAATTTAGAAATAACTTATCAGTGTTCCCAAATGTGCTAGAAAAAGGAAATCTTTTGTGTGTGTGTGATACCCTAAATATATCTGACAGAATCTTTAGCGTTATTATAAGTGTTAAGTGAATTGAAAGAGCATCATCAGTCCTGGATTTCCCTAAAAAGTATCATCTTTCATTTCCTTAGCACTCTCATGGATATATTCCAGAATCTATTTATTTCAGAGGGCATAAAAGGAAATAATTTTAAAAGAATACTGTAAAATGTATACTTGAGATAAGCATTTTATATCTGAAAAATTTACAAAGTCTATTACAGAGGAACTCCATGACTACTTTTACAACCAGGTATATATAACAACCCCAGAAACCCAGAATTAAATGACACACTTGCAAGGAATACAGGGAGGAAATGGAGATATTTATTTCCCTAAAACATAGCTTCTAAAATATGTTAAAGGGCCATCAAAAGCACAGCCTTTAAATCTTCTCCGTATATACCATCTCTCTAACTTCTATATGTTTGAGACACTGAACAATACAAAAGTAACTTTTGAATCAACCCAGAGAAATAAACTGAGGGAAGATTCTATTAGCACTGGAGGAAAGATCTGCTGCCAAGAGAAGCTAACAGCAAAAATCATCTGCAAGAGAAGTGAAGCAAGACAAAGCATTCAGAGTGGAAAATTTATCGTGTGTGTGTGTGTGTATATACTTATCATGAATATATAACTGCTATTAATTTAATACCACAAAACTAAAAGTCCCCAAATATCCCAAAATTTCACAAGTCATGCATAAAGTTACTAACGAAAGACAACGAGAAAGAGGTTTTTTTTTGTTTTTTGTTTTTTATGAGATGGAGTCTCTGTCCCCCAGGCTGGAGTGCAGTGGCACAACCTCGGCTCACTGCGACCTCAGCCCCCAGGTTCAGGCAATTCTTGTGCCTCAGCCCCAGCAAGTATCTGGGACTACAGACATGTGCCAACACGCCTGGCTAATTTTTGTATTTTCAGTAGAGACGGGGCTTTACCATGTTGGCCAGACTGATCTTGAACTCCTGACCTCAAGTGATCCGCCTGGCCTCAGCCTCCCAAAGTGCTGGGATTACAGGTGAGAGCCACTGCGCCCAGCCTGGTTGTTTTACTATGACAAAACTGAGGTATAGCCCTTGATCTGACAATCGGTCCTCCTACCAAGATCCTTGCTGGGTTGCTCTGAACTTCCTAAAACTCCTGTAGGGCACTCTCTGTCCAAATTCACAAGAGCAGACATGACTTATCCAGAATCATTATAAATAAAAGTTTTAAAATATGTTTAATAATATTAAGGAGTACAGAAGCAATTGCAACTATATTTGCAGTGTTTGGAAGGGACACTCTGCCTGACCTAGAGTCAGGCAAACATTATTCCAAGAAAGGAAACAGCAAGTAAAAAGCACAAAATAAGAAAGAGCTTGGCCCACACAGGATGAGGAGCAGGAAGGAAGGCCCTTGTAGCTGCAGCAGAGTGAGGGGAAGAATCGTAGTAGATAAACAACACCATGCACTTTATAAGATTAACTTTCTTCCCCCATTTCTTTTTTCCTTTTGAGATAGAGGCTTGCTCTGTCACCCAAGATGGAGTGCAGTGACATGATCTCGACTCATCGCAACCTCCGCCTCCTGGATTCAAGCGACTCTCCTGCCTCAGCTTCCTCAGTAGCTGGAACTACAGGCGTAAACCACTAGGCCTGGCTAATTTTCATCTTTTTCAGTAGAGACGGGGTTTCGCCATGTTGGTCAGGCTGGTCTCAAACTCCTGACCTCAAGTGATCTACCCGCCTTGGTCTCCCAAAGTGCTGGGATTACAGGCGTGAGCCACCATTCCCAGCCTTTCCCCCCATTTCAATTGTATAAGCTTAGAATCTATTTTGAACTTCAGAATCAATCTTAGTCATTCTAAAGCTAAAGGTAGAGAGCCTAAGCCTCTTAACTTCCAGTCCATTTTACCTCTCACAATACCAAGAGCCATTAATACTATTTTTTCACATCTATATGGAGAAATTTCTTCTAATTGGCATTTTTTGGGGGTGGGGGAATTGAAACATTAGACTTAATCATTTCACAAGGTATGCATACATCAAAACATCACATTGTAACCCGTAAATATATACAATAAAAAACTTAGATATCCATAACTTAAATAAGTAAATACATAACTTAAATAATAAAAAATGATTTTGTCTAAGAAAAATGCTTTAGCTGGCTGAACAAGGCGGCTCATGCCTGTAATTCCAGAACTTCGGGAGGCTGAGGCTGATGGATCACCTGAGGTCAGAAGTTTGAGACCAGCCTGACCAACGTAGTAAAACCCCAGCTCTACTAAAAATACAAAAATTAGCCAGGTGTGGTGAAGTACATCTGTAGTCCCAGCTACTTGGGAAGCTGAGGCAGAAGAATCGCTTGAACCCAGAAGGAGGAGGCTACAGTGACCCAGGATCACACCGCTGCACTCCAGTCTGGGCAACAAAGCAAGACTCTGTCTCAAAAGAAAAAAACAAACTTTAGCTTATTTTTGCAGAGATATACACTGAATGATTTTTTTCTGATATTATATAAGCATTAAATGATTAAAAGTCAAACGGAGCATTTTTACTCAACTTTGATACCCTTTGATAACCTCCTTCCTAATCTTTGTGACTTCCTACCTCATTAAATGTCTGATAATACTAACTGGCATTTTTTAACCCTAAACATTTTTGTTCTTATATGCAGAGTTTCTTCAAATATTGATCTCTATCCAAGTACAGTATATGTAAAATTTATATTTAGGTATCAGGAGGCAAAAGCTGGTCAGCTGGGTGCAGTGGCTCACACCTGTAATTCCCACACTTTGGGAGGCCAAGGCGAGCGGATCATTTGGGGTCAGGAGTTCAAAACCAGCCTGGCCAACATGGTGAAACCCCATCTCTACTAAAAATACAAAAATTAGCTGGGAATGATGGTGCATGCCTGTAATCCCAGGTACTCAGGAGCTGAGGCAGGAGAATTGCTCGAACCTGGGACACAGAGGTTGCAGTGAGCCAAGATCATGCCACTGCACTCTAGCCTGGGCGACAGAGTGAGACTCCATCTCAAAAAACAAAAAAAAAAAAAGGCAAAAGCTGAATTTTTTTAAAAATCCCAAAATATGAGGAAGAAACTTCATTCCAAATTCTTACTAAAAATTAAAAAATACAAACAAAAAAATTGACTTCTTTTTTTCAAACAGCTTTCCATATAGACTTTTAGAGTAGTCTTCTGTGGTTAAATGTTTATGAGGAGAATTGCACCTGTGTTGTGGTCGGCTTTTAAATAAACTTGCACCTGCAGTGGCTTTTCATAGAATTGCTGTTTGAGATATTACATGTCAGTGGTTTGACCATCACACAGAGCTATTTCCCTTCACCATATCACCTGCAGGGCAGGTCCTAATTTAAAAAGGGCCTACTTCCAAAAATTCATGTGAAAAAAGTCTGGTTAGATTTCATGGTAATCTGTCTAGGGACACAATAATAAGTAAGGTTTCCAGGACACCCCTCAAACAAAAAGAATATGCTCCCTTCGATTCATCCATTCCAGTGGTCTAGTCCTTTTCTGCTTTAAGAAAACTTCTAACTGATTTCTGGGAGAGGCTTCTGCTCTAGTCAAATATATCTGCTTTCCTTCTCCTGTATATGATCTGCTAATTCCTGTTTCAGAATCTTTTTTATTATATCATTTTCCTTCCCATAAATTTATTTCTCTTTCCTTTCTGCTCATCCTCATCAAAATCCTAAAATCTTTCAAACGAATTCAAGTAGGTCTAAATGTCATTCTATTCTGTTCACTCCTTTACTTTGTTTCTTCTTTGCTAATAAATTCATCTTGTATCTTGTATACCATTTTACTCAGCTGGCATATTACTTTACGGCACTTTTCTTCGTATGTGTATAATTTTGTATATTAATGTTTTCCAGATGCAGAAAGGTGTTCATAAAGAGCAATCTCAGATGGCACCCAAAAAAGGATATGAAAGAACACCAAAAGGGAACTCTAAAGATTTAGTTGGGAAAGTAGGTAAGAAAATACAATTTTCTTGTTCTAACAGAGTGTTCTATTCAGAGTGTTCAATCATACGTAAGTGCCATACTAAGTTCATTTTCCCTAATAAGGAGAAAGCATAAATCTGTGGTGAGGAATATCCCGTCAGTTATTTTTAAAATATCAGATGCAACTATAAAGATGTGTCTAAAGAAACACTTCTACTCACTCTTCCTACTGAACAAAAGAGCAAGGCCTCTGGAGTCAGTTATAGCCTGGGTGCAAATGGGACTCTGACAAGTTATCAAATCTTGTTTTCTCTGTTTCATCTATAAAATGGGCATCACTGTAGTACATACTTCACAAGATTGATGAGAAATAAATTGATAAGTGTAAAGCATGGAACATGCTAGAACATGGTTACAACACATAAACAATTACTTTAGCATAATGCTTAGCTCTTAATCTGCCTATGTTTCATATCCATATTCCCAGGACCCTGATTTAGACACAAAAACTCATTACTTTGATGACTATCACTATCTTGCATTAACTTCCTTCTGTCAATTTTCCAATCCTTCCCTGTTTAAAACCCTCTAATGATTCCCTTTTGCTCATAGCATAAATAATATATCTCTACCCAAAATAGATATAGATCAAGATCACATTTGCAAATAGCTTATTAAATTCTTAGGTCATTTTTAATAATTTCTAATACCTTATTGAAATTTAACAGAGCTCACTTTTTTTGGTGGTTGTTGTTTTTGTTTGTTTGTTTGTTTGAGATGGAGTCTCACTCTGCTGCCCAGGCTAGAATGCAGTGGTGCAGTCTTGGCTCACTGCAACCTCGGAGACCTCCTGGGTTCAAATGATTCTCCTGCCTCAGCCTCCCAAGTAGGTGGGAGTACAGGTGTGGGCCACCACACCCAGCTTATTTTTATATTTTTAGTAGAGATGGGGTTTCACCATGTGGGCCAGGCTGGTCTCGAATTCTTGGTCTTAAACAATGCGCCTCCCTCGGCTTCCCAAAGTGCTGGGATTACAGGCATGAGTCACTGTGCCCAGTCAATCCAAGCCTTTTTAATTTGACACCTGGAGATAGATAGTCCTGTAACTCTAGTAGCAGGTAGATAGTATAACACTTTTGGTCTACTAGTTCACGTGTGCTAGTTACTTAAGTTAGAACAATCCAAAATTGTATTTTATTTACTTTTAGTTAAATATCAAATATGGTCCCATGTTTCAACTGAATTTGAAAGATATCAAAAATTTCTTTCTCTAAAGAGATCCATATATCAAACTGTCTAGAAGACATCTAGGCACTTAAATGGCTTCACAGACACCTCAAATCAAATACATACAAAACTTAACTTCCCATTTCTTGGCCCCTGCTTAAATCTTTTTTTTTTTTTTGAGATGGAGTCTCGTTCTATTGCCCAGGCTGCAGAGCAGTGGCGCGATCTCGGCTCACTGCAACCTCTGCCTCTTACGTTCAAGCAATTCTCCTGTTTCAGCCTCCCAAGTAGCCGGGACACAGGCATGCATCACCACACCAGGCTAATTTTTGTAACTCCTTTCCTCCAACAATCCACCCACCTTGGCCTCCAAAGTGCTGGGATTACAGGCATGAGCCACCACGCCCGGCCAAGACAAGTACATAACTAGTCTTAACACAATGGAGAAAATATTTAGAAATCCCTAAGAAAGGAAGAGTTAGGGACTATTAGATGTTAATAGAAGGAAGTATATCAGAGAAGACAGCCTAGAGAAGACACAATCTTAGCTGGGCCTTGAAGGCCATGTAAGTATTGAAATATGAGACAACCCAAAGAGAGGCCAAGATAATAAAAATCTCGAAAAGAGAAAAAAAAATGAGTATCTAGTTTGGCTAGAACACATAATTCATGAAAGTGGGAAAGCAGCTGGAAAAATAAGTTGGGGCCAGATAAAGGCAGGCCCTGAATATTGGCTTAGAGATAAGAACTTGATTCTATAGAGAATGAGGGGTGACTAAAGAAAAAATTTTAACATGGGCTGTGTTTCAAAAGACCTTCACCACCAAAGCTATAATTATCACTGGGTCAATATTTAATATCAAAATAATTGTATCTACAAGTTTTCTCATGCAAAGAAAAAATTAAAAGTGATTAAATAATCTTTAGAAAGTAATTGCCAGGTTTTTAGTTGAATGAGAGTTTGGAAGGGAAAGCAGTGTCATAATTTCACTAAATTCTTCATTTTGTAATGAAGGCTACCAAACCAAGTCCTTTTAAATTAAAGCTTAAAAGCTAAAATATTTACCACATATTTCAGTAGAAGCTCTGTATTTTACTTCCAAGTCACTTTTAGGACTTTTGTGACTTAAAATAGATACAGACCTTATTTGCAAAAAGAATCTATGACATACTTGTTTCAGAGTAAGTGGTTTCTGACAGATGAAACTAGATGAAATGAAAGCAGATGGCAACTGAACTTCATCCATTTTCTTTCTTATAACTAAATATAATCTTTCTTTCTTTCTTTGAGTCCAAAAATAGTTCAGCATGTTTCTGAGGTTATATTAAATTACCTAAATATATTGATAGGTATTAACACCAAGAATACATTTTCCCACTGTAAGTCTTATATCAAATTATTATTTTTACTATTACTACCTTTATGCACATTTTTAAGAAAAGCTACTTCTTTTGATAATTCAGTCATACCAGCCTAGTCGGTGATGCTGGGAAAAAATGTAATATGCTGCTTATTGCAGCACTATTCACAATAGCAAAGACTTGGTACCAACCCAAATGTCCATCAATGACAGACTGGATTAAGAAAATGTGGCACATATACACTATGGAATACTATGTAGCCATAAAGAAGGATGAGTTCATGCCCTTTGCAGGGACATGGATAAAGCTGGAAACCATCATTCTCAGCAAACTATCACAAGGACAGAAAACCAAACACTGCATGTTCTCACTCATAGGTGGGAACTGAACAATGAGAACACTTGGTTACAGGATGGGGAACATCACACACCGGGGCCTGTCGTGCAGTGGAGGGTAGGGGGAGGCATAACATTGGGAGAGATACCTAATGTAAATGACGGGTTGATGGGTGCAATGGGCCAGCACGGCACATGTAATGAGCCTGCACGTTGTGCACATGTACCCTAGAACTTGAAGTATAATAATAAAATTTTTTTAAAAAAGTAATATGTATTCAACTTTTTTTTTTTTTTTTTTTTTTTTTTTTTTTGGTGATGGAGTCTTGCTCTGTCACCCAGGCTGGAGTGCAGTGGCACGATCTCAGCTCACTGCAACCTCTGCCTCCCAGGTTCAAGCAATTTTCCTGACTCAGCCTCCCAAGTAGCTGGGACTACAGGCATGCGCCACCACACCCAACTAATTTTTGCATTTTTAGTAGAGATAGGGTTTCACCATGTTAGCCAGGCTGGTCTCAAACTCCTGACCTCAGACAATCCGCCCACCTTGGCCTCCCAAAGTGCTGGGATTACAGGTGTGAGCCACCATGCCAAGCCTCAACTATTAAGTTCATGAAAGCTGTATATTAAATATTTTACCTTGTTAATTACTTTTAAATGTGAAGACCTGTGCTGATAACTATGGAAGCTCAAAAGACACAATGCTGTTAAAGGTTACTGCTTTGAAGTGCTGACAGAGTATAGAAACGTACATACCTGGACTGACTGACTGCATTTCCACTGCCTTCTCACACCCCAAAAGTGTTACACTATCTGCCTGCTACTACTCTTGCCAAGAAAGATTACTATATAATCTAGTATCTATCTAGGAAACCATAACCTTCGGAGGCTGAGTCTGAACTTGGCTATGGACGCTAAAGGAAAAAGTCACTGTCCACCTAACAACACAAATCAGGCACAATTACACATAATTGATAGAGAGGAAGTTTGAGATCTATGCAGGACTGTGGCGATGAAGCATATGAATTTGATCCTGTAGATCAAGCTTGTCCAACCCACAGTCTGCAGGCCATATGCAGCCCAGGACAGTTTTGAACACACCCCAACACAAATTTGTAAACTTTCTTAAAAGACTGTAAGTTCTTTTGCAATTTTTTTTTTTTTTTTTTGAGATAGAGTCTAGCTCTGTCACCGAGGCTGGGGTGCAGTGCCGCAATCTTGGCTCACTGCAACCTCTGCGTCCCGGGTTCAAGCGATTCTTCTGCCTTAGCCCCCTGAGTAGTTGGGATTACAGGCGTGCACCACCACGCTTGGCTAATTTTTGTATTTTTAGTAGAGACAGAGTTTCGCCACGTTGGCCAGACTGCTCTCGAACTCCTGACCTCGGGCGATCTGCCCACTTCAGCCTCCCAAAGTGCTGGGATTATAGGTGTGAGCTTCCGTGCCTGGTGACCTATTGTTAGTGTTACTATATTTTATGTGTGGCCCAATACAATTATTCTTCCAGTGTGGCCCAGGGAAGCCAAAGATTAGACACCCCTGCTATAGATATTGGGAACCTAAAAGATTAGACACCCCTGCTATAGAAATTGGGAAGCTAAAAGATGGGACGCCACTGCTATAGACAGTGGGAAGTTAAAAGATTGGACACCCCTGCTATAGACATTGGGAAGCTTCTGCAGGATTTTAAGTTATGAATTGATATAGTCCTTTTATGTTTGCTCATTTGTTTTTTAATGAAATCTCAGGTGCAGTTAATTATTCTCCTCAGTTTCTGGCACTTTATTATGGGTCTGTGGAAATGTCCTCTTCTATTCCTTTTAATATTCAACCCTTATCCCATTCTTCATTTTCCATAAGCAGCTATTCTTTTGTGTTTAATGTATATTATTTTGTTTGATTATATTCCTACAAAGTGTATTGTTATATTATTGTGCCTGCATTTTTAATTTTTGTGAATAGTATATTATTTATTACATTCTATTTTTTACTTTTTTCCCTTAACACATTGTTTTAAAGATCCATTCATGTTGCCATATGGATATATAATCTACTTCCAATTACTGTATAGTTTAAATGTCTATAAAATGTATCATCTTGGCCAAGCATGGTGGCTCAAGCCTGTAATCCCAGCACTTTGGGAGGATGACGGGTAGATCATCTGAGGTCAGGAGTTTGAGACCAGCCTGGCCAACATGGTGAAACACCGTCTCTACTAAAAATACCAAAATTAGCCAGGCTTGGTGTCAGGTGCCTGTAACCCCAGCTACTTGGGAGGCTGAGGTAGAATTGCTTGAATCTGGGAGGCGGAGGTTGCAGTGAGCTGAGATTGTGCCATTGCACTCCAGCCTGGGTGACAAGAGTGAAACTCTGTCTCAAAAAAAAATTATCATCTTAATCATGAGAGTGAAAAGAGGTGCTATGAATAATTACACTGGGATAACAGGTTAAACAGGGTCATCCTAGGGCAAGCCAGAATATATGATCACTCTATGCTCTTAAATTCCGTGCTATTCTTCTACAACATTTTATCGATCCGCTGTTCCAGTGATGGATATCCAGGTTGTCTCTAACTCGCTGCTACCAAAAATAACTTTTCAAATAGCCTGGGACAGGTCCTCTTACAGATGGGCTTACGTGAGAATTTCTTAACCAAAAAGATATCTGCAATGATTTGTAAATTTCTGATACAGGTAATTCTGAGCACCCAGAAGATTAGTAAAGTTACAAATGAGAATAAAGCATAGTAGAGTACTTAGGTTAGCACTGAAGGTTTTTGTAGTAATGAAAGGTATGGCTGGAAAGGTTGTTTTGGGGTAAAACTTCAGGACAGCCATGTATGCTGTTAATAAACAAGTTTTTACTATCTTGATAGGAAATGAACGTTTCTGAACCAGGATATGGGGTGACAGAAATGCTATTCTAGGAAGATATTGATGTACCAGATCAAATGTACCAGAGACTAAAAGGAGACCTATTAAAGGAAAAGTTGAAAGCCAGTATAGTGTAGTACTTAGTTATAGCACAGCATGGATTCTGAAGCCGGACTGCTCTGGTTTAAATCTAGTTCTAACACTTATCAGCTTTATGACCTCACTTAAGCTATATGTGCCTAATTTTCTCATCTCCAATTACAGATTATTATAGTAACTTTTCACAGGGTTATAATGGTTTCAAGAGCTTATAATGGTATCTAGCACATAATAACCACTCTCAGTGTTAGCTATTATTAATTATAATTGCTTCAATAGTCCAGGAATAAAGATTAGTTTAAGCTAATGTGATCATACAATACCTCCAACACCCAGAACAAATGCCCTGAAAGAAGTATCCTAATGTGTCATCACCTAATGTGTCATTCACAGACTCCCTAATTTCCATAGTAAGAAAATCCCATAAAGGGCTTAGAGTAAGGCAAAAAGAATATATTTTTTTTTTAAAAAAAAACCTGCTGGCTCTTATTAGTGTAGCTGGCTAACTCCTGAGTCAGACATTGCAATGACATAATAAAGATTCAAATTGGCTGGCCGCGATGGCCCACATCTGTAATCCCAGCACTTTGGTAGGCTGAGGTGGGCAGATCACCTGAAGTCAGGAGTTTGAGACCAGCCTGGCTAACATGGTGAAACTCCATCTCTACTAAAAGCACAGAAATTACCCAGGTGTGGTGGCAGGTGCTTGTAATCTCAGCTACGTGGGAGGCTGAGGCAGGAGAATCAATTGTTCTTTATCAAAAGGATCTGAAAAACTGGGTGAAGCAGCTTGTACCTTTAGTCCCAGCTACTCACGAGGCTGAGGCAGGAGATCACTTAAGCCCAGGAGTTTTATCCAGCCTGGGGAACATAGCAAGCACCTGTCTCTAAAAACAAAGGATCTGAGAATGTTAGAATACAATACTCTGAATATGCATTGAATACTGCAACTCTGTTCTGATACGAAATTTAATATTTAGTATAAACTAAATAATATTAATGTGATCATTCCCATTTAAAATATCCAAAATATTTTTCTAACTTATCTATAATAAAATATGCATTTTAGTCTTGAAGCCTGACTAAATTCTCAAATAATTTGCAATAAAAATGAACAATTAGTATTTGTTTTATGTGTCTAAATAAAACTTAATGTTTAAATAATGAAAATTTAACATTTAAAGCAAGGAAATAACTACAGTCCTAGCACAGATGTCATATTCTTTAAGCAATATTCCCAAAACAGCAATCTAAAGGTTATCTCTTACCCCTCCGTTCTCTTACAGCACTGGGTTTACATCATACACTGCCTTGTATTCCGGTAATCTGTATGAGTGTCTTATTTTCTACCTGATTATGAAGTCCTTAACTAGCTGATTCATCTTTGGATCCACTACTGTCTGTGGCATTCTGCAACAAACAGTAAGCAGTTAATATCTGCTAAATGACAAAATGTACTAAAATTTACATTAAGAAATAAATTCATGCTTACCATCAGAACATAACTTTTGCCCACATCTTCCTAAATTTTATTTTCTAAAATCTTGTAAAAATTTCAAAATGTTTCAGACACCTTTAGGCACTTGGAAAATGTTTAAAGTATCACTTTTCTAAAATTTTGCATTATTTTTATTAACCTAATGACACTATACTTTCTGCAAAGCAATTGTCACCTTTGGCCGGATGCGGTGGCTCACGCCTGTAATCCCGGCACTTTGGGAGGCCGAGGCGGGCGGATCACTAGGTCAGGAGATCGAGACCATCCTGGCCAACATGGTGAAACCCCGTCTCTACTGAAAATACAAAAATTACCTGGGGGTGGTGGCGTGTGCCTGTAATCCCAGCTACTCCGGAGGCTGAGGGAGGAGAATCACTTGAACCAGGGGGTCGGAGGTGACAGTGAGCCGAGATCGCCACTGCACTCCAGCCTGGCAACAGAGCGAGCCTCTATCTAAAAAAAAAAAAAAGAAAAAGAAAACAGAAATTGTCACCATTAATTTTATTTTATTTATTTTTTTGAGACAGAGTCTCCGTCTGTCGCCCAGGCTAGAGTGCAGTGGTGCGATATCGCCTCACTGCCATCTCCGCCTCCCAGGTTCAAGTGATTCTCCTGCCTCAGCCTCCCGAGTAGCTGGGATTACAGGTACCCGCCCCCAAGCCCCGCTAATTTTTTTGTATTTTTAGTAGAGACTGGGTTTCACCATGTTGGCTAGGCTGGTTTTGCACTCCTGACCTCAAGTGATCCACCCACCTCGGCCTCCCAAAGTGCTTAGGATTAAGGGCGTGATCCACCGCGCCCAGCCATGTCACCATTAATTTTAGGAACACATCAAAAGTTCAGCTTCCAACTACCTACATTAAAAGGTATCATAATACTAACCCCGAACCTTGCATATGTAATGCCTAAAAACTTACACCCTGAATTACTCTAACATTCAGGGCAGACCTCCTTGAGAAGAGTCAGACCCTGCAGTGGAGCTCTGCCTTCCCACCATCAGCCTCGGGGTCATCTAGGTTTATCGATCCCCATGGAGCGGGTCCCCGAGCTCTGTGAGCAGGGAGAGGGCGATGGGGATGAGTAAACCCGAGCCGGAGGTCCGGCCTGCGCTCTCGCCCGGAAACCTCCCGCGGGATTCTGGAGTCCAGCGGCGCTGTCTGAGACTGTGGTGCCCAGAAATGTGGTGGTGGGCGCGGGGGGATATGAGAGAAAAACAATCTGATTAATTTCCAGCCTGATAAGCAGAAAAGAGAAAACAAGGGAGCAGGAAAACTACACTAGCACACGCCTGCCGGTCGCAAACGCCGGGTACACACGCAGTTAAAACTCAATGGAATGCCCCCGGGACTTCTCCAGGGCGTAAAGCGCAGCGCCCTCTATTGGCCGTCTGGACCTCGCCTGGAGGTGCCGTCAAGGTTCCGTCCGCCAGCCACACTCAGGCACTACAGAATAAGCGCATGAGCCCCAGAAAGGGTTCTGTGGAACGGACTTCCTTATCCTATCGTTTCCACACGGAAAGATTTTAATTCACCGGAATCGACTGGCGTCAAAGGGCACAGCGAAAAGGAAGTTGGTATCAACGTGACCTCGCCTCAGGGACCGAGCGGAAGTCCTGAATCGTACGCCACGCGGAGAGCATGCTGGGGGCCGGAAGGTAAAAGAAATTCCTGTAGCCGATCCCGAGTCTGCAAACTGGTGGCAGGGGAGCGCGCGGCTGTTTAAAGCCACGAGTTATCGGAGCGTCTGATTCCTGCACCGAAGTCAGAGGTGGCCGAAAGTCCGGAGTCACTGTAAAACCTGAGATTGTGAGCCATGGTGGGGAGATCCCTGCGGCGCGGAGCAGCTAAGTGGGCAGCTGTGCGAGCCAAGGCAGGTCCCACGCTCACCGACGATAATGAAGATGATTTAGGATTGCCACCTTCGCCAGGGGACACCAGCTACTACCAAGATCAGGTAGATGACTTCCATGAGGCACGATCCCGGGCCGCCTTAGCTAAGGGCTGGAATGAAGTACAGAGTGGAGACGAGGAGGATGGCGAGGAGGAGGAGGAGGAGGTGCTAGCCCTAGATATAGACGATGAGGACGACGAAGATGGGGGTAGTGCGGGGGAGGAGGAGGAGAATGCCGATGATGATGGTGGGAGCTCCGTGCAGAGTGATGCTGAGGCCTCTGTGGATCCCAGTTTGTCGTGGGGTCAGAGGAAAAAACTTTACTATGACACGGACTATGGCTCCAAGTCCCGAGGCCGGCAGGGTCAACAGGAGGCAGAGGAGGAGGAAAGAGAGGAGGAGGAGGAGGCACAGATCATTCAGCGGCGCCTAGCCCAGGCGCTGCAAGAGGATGATTTTGGTGTCGCCTGGGTTGAGGCCTTTGCAAAACCAGTGCCTCAGGTAGATGAGGCTGAGACACGGGTCGTGAAGGATTTGGCTAAAGTTTCAGTGAAGGAGAAGCTGAAAATGGTGCGAAAGGAATCACCAGAACTCTTGGAGCTGATAGAAGACCTGAAAGTCAAGTTGACAGAGGTGAAGGATGAGCTGGAGCCATTGTTACAGTTGGTGGAACAAGGGATCATTCCACCTGGAAAAGGAAGCCAATATTTGAGGACCAAGTACAACCTCTACTTGAATTATTGTTCGAACATCAGTTTTTATTTGATCCTGAAAGCTAGGAGAGTCCCAGCACATGGACATCCTGTCATAGAAAGGCTTGTTACCTACCGAAATTTGATCAACAAGCTGTCAGTTGTGGATCAGAAGCTGGCCTCAGAAATTCGTCATCTGTTGACACTTAAGGATGATGCTGTAAAGAAAGAACTGATTCCGAAAGCAAAATCCACCAAACCCAAACCAAAGTCTGTTTCAAAGACTTCTGCGGCTGCCTGTGCTGTTACAGATCTTTCTGATGATTCTGATTTTGATGAAGAAGCTAAACTGAAGTATTATAAAGAAATAGAAGACAGGCAAAAGCTAAAGAGAAAGAAAGAAGAAAATAGCACTGAAGAACAGGCTGTTGAAGATCAAAATGCAAAGAGAGCCATTACCTATCAAATTGCTAAAAATAGGGGACTTACTCCTAGGAGAAAGAAGATTGACCGCAATCCCAGAGTGAAACACAGGGAGAAGTTCAGAAGAGCCAAAATTCGAAGAAGAGGCCAGGTTCGTGAAGTTCGTAAAGAAGAGCAACGTTATAGTGGTGAATTATCTGGCATTCGTGCAGGAGTTAAAAAGAGCATTAAGCTTAAATGAAGTTTTTGCTTAGCATAAGGTTTTTGGCAATTTTGGATCAATAAATTTTTACTTTTAACTAAAGTGATTGTATTAATATATAATACTTTAAATTTTAAAAATTCTTGTCCACAGGGAAATTTGTCTGGGTTATTGGACAATTTATATTAAGATTATAAGAACTGTGGGAGCAATATGATGGTGCTTGAGAAAAGAGATGATGTTGAAGTTTTTCAGTATTCTGTTAAACGGGTATTAGCTTAGGCAAATTTCACAGTTCATTGTGCAGTGTTAAACTCAGAACATGTGTAACTTTTCACGTAAAGAGAATGCACCTTTGACAGTTATTTGTAAGGCAGCCTATAAAATAGTTCTGAAATATTTTATTTACCTAACTAATTATTGGGCTACTTGTTAATAAATGGGCTTAATGTTAACATGGATTTCATACGTTCTGTGTGGTTTAAAAGCATAGGAATGAAACTTTGGTTAAAAGTAGAAAAAGGAAGAGATATGCCTTAATTACATCAATTGTCAATATTTTCTCATAGTTCTTCATGTGCAAATAAGGTAAAAATCCCATTTCCCCTTCTTTACTGGTGATTTGCAGCAGTTGCTGCTTGTGCTAGCACTCCATTTGCTAAAAATTTGATATGATTACTACTAGGTAAGTGGTAACTATGTGGCAACAAAGTTCCATTTTTCTTTTTTTTTTTCCTTTTTTGAGACTGAGTCTCGCTCTGTAGCCCAGGCTGGAGTGCAGTGGCAGGATCTCTCGGCTCACTGCAACCTCCACCTCCCGGGTTCAAGTGATTCTCCTGCCTCAGTCTCCTGAGTAGCTGGGATTACAGGTGCTCACCACCACGCCCAGCTAATTTTTGTATCTCTAGTTGAGACAGGGTTTTGGCTAGGCTGGTCTTGAACTCCTGACCTCAAGTGATCAGCCCGCCTTGGCCTCCCAAAGTGCTGGGATTACAGGCATGAGCCATCGCGCCCAGCTCAATGGTCCATTTTTCTTTGCTGCTACACTGCTTTTTTAAGTAGAGGGAAGATGTCGAGGTGGTGAATGTAAAAATAGGATGTTGCCAGGGAAGAAAATGAGAGGACTAGTGAAGGAAACCCACACAAAAAAAGCCGTAATTTCCTCATTGTGTCACTGTGTATTCAGTAAACATTGTGCTAGCGGCTAGAGATGCAGAGACGATGCATGGTTAATATTTATTGAACACTTGCCATGTGCTAGTTGTACATCACCTCATTTAATCTTCACAATAACTTTGCAAGGTGATACTGTGCTCTTACAGATGAGGATGCTGAAATTTTGGAAGGTTGACCTTCTGAGGGACACCTGGAAATCTGAACCCAAACTAACTTGAGCATTCATTCTCTTAACCTCTGGCTTACAGCTGCTTCCTCAGAGTAGCACACAGGACAAATTATTTTGTTTCCTTATAAATAAAAGAGGTAGGTTGGAAATAAAAATTAACAGTGCTTACTAAGGTAACTTTTCAGAGCACTTTGTGCTTATTTCTCATAACTTTATGTGGTAAATTCTGTTATCCATATTTTGAAGATGAGGAAACTGGCCAAAAGAAGTAACTTTCTCAAGGTCACACAGCTATTAAGTGGCAGAGCCAGGATTTCAACCCAGCCTTTATGGCTTCAGAACCCAATTCTATACTTTTTATTTTTATTTTTGATGTAATAGAAAAAATACAGGTTTTGGAGTTAACAGGATGATTTTCAGTTAATTGATCTCTGAGTTTCATTTTCTTCATCTGTATGAGTCTCTATTATTATACCTACCTCAGAGAAGCCATAAGTCAGTGGTTAAGAGCAGACTGTAGTTAGACTGGTGGGTTGGGTCTTTTGTAGGGGGAGTTGTTTGTTTTGTTTTGTTTTGTTTGCAACAGAGTCTCACTCTGTCACCCAGGCTTGAGTGCAGTGGTGTGATCTCAGCTCACTGCAACCTAAACCTCCCAGATTCAAGCAGTTCTCCTGCCTCAGTCTCCGGAGTAGCTGGGAGTACAATACCAGTCGAACTCCTGGCCTCAAGCGATCCACCTGCCTCGGCCTCCCAAAGTGATGGGATTACAAGCCTGAGCCACCACACCTGGCCAGAATACTGGCTTTCTAACCCAGGTCCATCACTTAATACCTGGGATTTGGACAAATTACTTGATCTCTCTGTTACTCAGTTATCTCATCTAAAATGGGGATGATAGTACCTACTTTGTAGAGTTATGAGGATTAAGTGAATTAATGTATGTAAAGCACATAGAACAGTATGTCTTTTGAGTGTTGGCTTATAAACGATAAATTAATATCTTAAATTAGGGAGGAAAGGGTAGCATTGGATAAACACATGAGCTATAGAAAATCTAGGACAGGGCAAAAAGAGAGGACATGAAGTTAGAGGTTGAAAGTATTTGGGCTGGGCATGGTGGCTCACACCTGTAATCCCAGCACTTTGGAAGGCTGAGGCAGGTGGATCACCTGAGGTCAGGAGTTCGAGACCAGCCTGGCCAACATGGTGAAACCCCGTCTCTACTTAAAATACAAAAGCTAGCTGGGCATGGTGGCATGCACCTGTAATCTCAGTTACCTGAGAGGCTGAGGCAGGACAATCACTTGAGCCCAGGAGGCAGAGGTTGCAGTGAGCTGAGATTGCACCACTGCACTCTAGCCTGGGTGACCAAAAGACTTAGTCTCAAAAAAAAAAAAAAAAAGTTTTTGGTGTTCAACTGGGCATGGCAGGTACCTGTAGTCACAGCTGTCGGGAGGCTGAAGCAGAGGATTGCTTGAGCCCAGGAGTTCAAGGCCAGCCTGGGCAATATAGTGAGAATCTACAAAATAAATTTTTGAAAATTTTCAAAGAAAGTATCTGGTGTTTTATATCAAATCCCTGCCATACTCGGAGATTATATGGGGGTAGGGAGAGATAATAGATTGACAGATGGATTTGGTAAGAAAAGAATTATGTTTTGAAGGAAGAAAAATCTTCCATTTAGAAAAGTGGAAAAAATATGTTATATATTCCTTTAGAGACATCACAATACTTTATAAATATTATTCATTTTGGAGTAGCTAGGATGTAGATGGTGCTATCCTATATTATAAACATAAAACATGACTTTGATGTGAGTTAATAGGAAAATAAGTTGTTGGATATAATATTTACATCTTTCAAAAATTTGTTGTTTTTATTTTTTGAGATGGAATTTTGCTCTGTTGCCCAGGCTGGAGTGCAGTGGCGCAATCTTGGCTCACCTCAACCTCCGCCTCCTGGTCTCAAGTGATTGTCCCGCCTCAGCCTCCCGGGTAGCTGAGATTACAGGTGCAAGCCACCATGCCCAGCTAGTTTTTGTAGGTTCAAGCGATTCTCCTGCCTCAGCCTCCTGAGTAGCTGGGATTACAGGCTAGCAATGGGGTTTCTCCATGTTGGTTAGGCTGGTCTTGAACTCCCGACCTTAGGTGATCCACCCGCCCTAGCCTCCCAAAGTGCTGGGATTACAGGTGTGAGCCACCGCACCTGGCTGTTTTTTGTTTTCTTTGTTTTTGTTTTTGTTTTTGTTTTTCTAGACAGAGTCTTGCTCTGTCACCCAGGCTAGAGTGCAATGGAATAATCTAGGCTCACTGCAACCTCCGCCTCCCAGGTTCAAGTGATTGTCCTACCTCAGCCTCCAGAGTAGCTGAGATTATAGGTATACACCACCACACCCAGGTAATTTTTGTATTTTTAGTAGAGATGGGGTTTCACCATGTTGGCCAGGCTGGTCTTGGACTCCTGACCTCAGGTGATCCGCCCACCTTGGCCTCCCAAAGTGCTGGGATTACAGGCGAGAGCCACCACGCCCGGCCAACCATAATGGTTCTTAAACCAGAATCTCCAGGGATCAGTTAGTAAGTGTCAAGTACAGATTCCTGTGCCCTACCTGCACAGATTCTGATTCAACTGTCCTGGTGTTGGGTCCAGTCATCTCTATTTTAACAGGTATGCAACATGATTCTGATCCAAATCGTCTACAGAATACGTTTTGGGAAACATTGCTCTGGGTTTTTCTCAGCTAATAACATTAGGCATATGAATGAAGTTAATTACAGGAGTGAAATATGATGTGGCATTACCATGGGACTACTTCTTGAGAATCTTAAAAACAATAGGCTTCCCCACACCCCACCCCAGAACCATAGCATAGTCCTAATCACATTTTGCATATGACAGTGGGTTCCTAGACTCCCTGAAGCCAGGAGTCCATGGACGTCAGTTAGAAAACTTTATGCTAGCCTGGGCGCGGTGGCTCACGCCTGTAATCCCAGCACTTTGGGAGGCCGAGGAGGGCAGATCACGAAATCAGGAGATCAAGACTATCCTGGCAAACATAGTGAAACCCCGCCTCTACTAAAAATACAGAAATTAGCTGGGTGTGGTGGTGCACTCCTGTAATCCCAGCTACTCAGGAGGTTGAGGCAGGAGAATCACTTGAACCCGGGAGGTGGAAGTTGCAGTAAGCCGAGATCGTGCCACTGCACACTAGCCTGGCGACAGAGCGAGACTCCGTCTGAAAAAAAAAGAAAACTTTATGCTAGAAGGGCTGTACCTTTTGCCCTTGTGCATTGTTTTATATGGCCTGCTTTAATATATATAATAGGCAATTTTGCCATGGTGGGGTGAGGATTATTGAAATTAAGTAGCTGGCAGAATTTAATTAGCACCTAAAATTTTTTCCCATTTATTAAATGACCTCTTTTAGACATACTTACAGTTTTATTCACACCACACTTGAGCATACATAAAAAGAGAAATATAAATGTAAGCTAAATAAGTTATTCCTTAAGCTTCTTATTCAGTCCAGTTTTTCTAAATTGCTTTTATTCAGATACCCGATGGTCACAGAAAAAAATAATTTTGAAGTGATCTTAAGAAGAGTCTTACAAATAAATGAGGCTGGGTGTGGTAGCTCACGCCTGTAATCTCAGAAATTTAGGAGGCCAAGGTGGGCAAATCACTTGAGCACAGGAGTTCGAGACCAGCTTGGGCAATAGGGCGAAACTCTATCTCTACTAAAACTACATAAATTAGCTGGGTATGATTGCGTGTGCCTGTGGTCCCAGCTACCAGTGAGGTTGAGGTGGGAGGATCACTTGAGCCTGGGAGGTCAAGGCTGCAGTGAGCTGTGATTGCGCCACTACAGTCCAGCCTGGGGGACAGTGAGGCCGTGTCTCAAAAAAATAAAAAATAAAGTGAGGGGGGCTGAGAACTACTTAGGAATAGTACAAGGAATAAATAGTACAAAAAATAAATCTTTTATGCATTGGAAAAAGAAAAAATGATGCTAACTTTGGGAAGAGGCATAAATTCATTACAATTAAAGCAATTAACTGCTTAAATAGATTTGCTATGGGACCTCAAAAATGGTATGTACCTTTCTACATGGGGAGAGCAGAGAAAATATCACAGGTTTGTTTGAGTAGAGTTTGGGAGAGGTAGAGTAGGTACCACAATATGAATAAGGCCAGACATGTTAAGCTTAGCCAAAGGCAACAAGGGGTAAGACAAGATAGGAGGATAATATTGGAAAGATAGGAAGGGGTTAGATTGTGAAAGACCTTACTAGGTAGTTAATGCACTTAGATTGTATACCAGACATAAAGAAGTGAACCCAGGTTTTTAAGAAATGATGTAGCATAATTAGGTGAATGTTCAGAAAAGTAAATTACTCATTCTAACTGCTGTAGAGCAGGGCAACTGGAATAGATTAAAACCAGCGGCAGGAAAACCAGTGAGGCGTCCTTTGCAATAATACTGGCAAGAAAAGATGAAGCTTTAAAGCAGAGGACAGGCCAGGCACAGTGACTCACACCTGTAATCCCAGCAAATTGGGAGGCCTTGGCAGGTGGATCATTTGAGGTCAGGAGTTCGAGACCAGCCTGATCAATATGGTGAAACCCCGTCTCCACTAAAAATACAAAAATTAGCCAGGCATGGTGATGCACACCTGTAATCCCAGCTACTCTGGAGGCTGAGGCAGGAGAATCGCTTGAACCCAGGAGGCAGAGGTTGTGGTGAGCCGAAATTGCACTACTGCACTCCAGCCTGGTCAACAAGAGCAAAGCTCTGTCTAAAAAAAAAAAGAAGAAGAAGAAGAAGAACCTGAAAGAGCATGAGAATTACTGGATACATTCATAGAAATCTTCAGCAACATTATTATTATTATTATTTTGAGATGAAGTCTCTCTCTGTTGCCCAGGCTGGAGTTCAGTGGCGTGACCTTGGCTCACTGCAACCTTCGCCTCCTGGGTTAAAGTGATTCTCCTGCCTCAGCCTCCCAAGTATCTGGGACTACAGGCACGTGCCACCATGCACGGCTAATTTTTTTTTTTTTTTTTTTAGTAGAGATGGGGTTTCACCATGTTGGCCAGGCTAGTCTCGAACTCTTGACCTCAGGCGATCTGCCCACCTTGGCTTCCCAAAGTGCTGGGATTACAGGCATGAGCCACTGTGCCTGGCCTTTTTTTTTTTTTTTTTTGAGACAGAGTCTCACTCTGTTGCCCAGGTTGGAGTGCAGTAGCATGATCTTGGCTCACTGCAACCTCTGCCTCCTGGGTTCAAGCAATTCTGCCTCAGCCTCCCAAGTAGCTGGGACTACATGTGCATGCCACATCGCCTGGCTAATTTTTGTATTTTTAGTAGAGACAGGATTTCACCATGTTGGCCAGGCTGGGCTTGAACTCCTGACCTCAAGCAATCTACCCGCCTCAATCCTCCCAAAGTTCTGGGATTACAGGCCTGAGTCACCACACCCGGCCAGCAACATTATTACGATAAACACTAGCTGAGCCTGGTGGCTCGCACCTGTAATCTCAGCTATGCTGTAGGCTGAAGAGTCTCTGGAGTCTCTTTAGACCTGTGGAAACAATGTATTGTCAGTAATACAGAACTAGGAGAAGTCTTCTTTCTTCAATTCTCTGATTCATAATACTCAAAATAATTGACCTGTAAGTATGGTATTATTACAAACTAAATATTTCTATTTATGTCCAAGGACATTATTTTAATTAGAAATCTGATAGTAAGAATAATCTCAAATTTTGGCAAAGGAAATTGTAGTAGGAACTTGACTAGAGTTTCCATCAATGATTAGGCTATTTGAATATTGTTCTTGAATACTGTTTTTGAATATTTTGACTAACTCTGGAGGCTGAGGTGGGAGGATTGCTTGAAGCCAGGAGTATAACTGCCACCTGGGCAACAGAGTGAAACCCTCCATCTCTAAAATAATAATAATAAACCCTCAAAAAAGACACAAATATGATCAGCTCCTCTTGAACTCTATTTCTCCACAGTATATACAAGGAACACAACTTTGCTGTTAGGTCTTCATAAAAAATATATAATTATGAAACTATGAATCAAAATAACCCCTCAGTGTGTTTTATTTTCTATTTAAAAGCAACACATCCATTACAGACTACTTACAAATACAGAAAAGTAGAAAAACCAAAAAATGTATCCATATGTCTGTACCCAAAGAAAACTATCATGGATTGACCTAAATATATTATTTATTTTTTTCTTCATCCCACTCAAGGTAGATAAATATATTGTTTTTACTTCTTAAGAGTATCTATAATAAATATAGAGAGGAGATATAAATTGACTAGGTATATATATGTGTGTGTGTGTGTGTGTGTGTGTGTGTGTGTATATATATATTTTTTTTTTTTTTTTTTTGAGATGGAGTCTCACTCTGTTGCCTAGGCTGGAGTGCAGTGGCACAGTCTCAGCTCACTGCAACCTCCGCCGCCTGGGTTCAAGTGATTCTCCTGCCTCAGCCTCCTGAGTAGCTGGGATTACAGGCACCCGCCACCATGACAGGCTAATTTTTTTGTATTTTTAGTAGAGATGGAGTTGCACCATGTACCCAGGCTGGTCTCCAACTTCTGACCTCAGGTGATCCACCTCAGCCTTCCAAAGTGCTGGGATTACAGGTGTGAGCCACCGCACCTAGCCTTAAACACATGTATTTTAAATTTTCATTATTTTATTCCCACACTACAGTGTTGTAACTAGGTGTTTTTTATAATGAATGTTTTGAAAAAATAAGTAATTAAGTTACAGTCATCAAAATTTAGTAATTCAGAAGAACAATGGACTCAGAGCTTTCACAATAACGCATTATATTAATTAGTATCAATACATTTCTACATTTATTAAAATAAGTTTAACACAAAGGCTTAAATTGATTGTTTTCAAATATGACATTTCCCAAGTGCCATACAATGTAAAATAAACAGCTCAAGAAAACCATTATTTTAAAATCATAATAAATCTATATACTATACTGAAAAAGAATATCAACACTTCTCAAGTGGTATCTTCCTTTTTTTTTTTTCTTTTCTTTGAAATGGTTTCTCGCTCTGTTGCCCAGGCTGGAGTGCAGTGGTGCGATTTCAGCTCACTGCAACCTCCACCTCCTGGGTTCAAGCAATTCTCCTGCCTCAACCTCCTGAGTAGCTGGGACTACAGGTGCGTGCCAACACACTCGGCTAATTGTTGTATTTTTAGTGGAGATGGGGTTTCACCATGTTGATCAGGCTAGTTTTGAACTCCTGGCCTCAAGTGATCTGTCCACCTTAGCCTCCCAAAGTGCCAGGATTATAGGCGCGAGCCACCACACCTGGCCTGATTCACAGCTCTTAAGAAGCTTATACTGTACTAAAAATATATTCTTGTCCATAACATTGATCTTTAAAAAGTTTTTAAATATATTTTTAAGCATCCTTAAGATCACCAAAGGATTTTTTTTTTCTTTTTTGAGATGGAGTCTCGCACTGTCACCCGATTGGAGTGTAGTGGCGCGATCTCAGCTCACTGCAACCTCCGCCTCCCCAGGTTCAAGCGATTCTCCTGCCTCAGTCTTACAGGCGTGAGCCACCGCGCACGGCCCACCAAGGGATTTTTTTAAAAACCAAACATGGATAACTAAAAATAAAATGCAGATAAAGTTGAAAAGCACCTCCTGCTTTATTTCACAAGAAAATTAATAGAGCTTGATTCTTAATTATAGTGCTTGGATGTTGTCACGTTAAAACAGTATAGGAAGATGCTCTGTGCATTCTCAAGAAGGAGCAACATGTTTAGGCTTGTTTTTATAATCTTGGCTTCCTTAAATGTGTATAGCAGCTGAATCAGCCCTTTATGTCACTAAAGCTAATGCAGAACTGTGATTATATTATTGATTCAAAAGCTAAAAGCATTAAGAAACTAGGAACTTGGAGTACCATCCACCTTTAAAGAAAAAGTTCATAAATAGCCTTGTCTATCAATTTTAAGAACTCATATTTCAGTTGATTTTCTGTATTAATTTTACTGCCAGTTAATTAATTACATAAAACATAAATAGAACTCTTTTTAAAAATAGAGGCACAGTAATCTCTTCAGCAGTACATATACTAAAATTGGAATGATACAGAGATTAACATGGTTCCTATACTAGGATGACACACAAATTCGAAAAGCGTTCTATATTTTTACAAAAAACTTTTAAAAAATAGAGGCACAAAAATCCAACGCACTGAATGATTTAACAGCATGTCATTGTTTCTGTACCTGTAGGTATCTTGACTAATAAGAAAGGAGAAAGCTGGCAATTCAGACTAGATAATATTTCATATTTTAACTTGGTGACTTCCTTGGTTGATTATTGGCCTTTCTCAAGAATGATCTGGGAGGACTCTGCTCTCATTTCTTCTACCTGCAGTGGTTAAGTGTAGATTCTTGTCAAATTCTTTACCGAAACATTGCAAAACATCTCTGTGAAGGAACCTGATGAGAATATAATGTTATTTTGGAATTTCTGCATGTAAAAACAAGATAAAGGATCCAGTTAAGGATGAATGTTAAAACCATATAATACATCCAATCTTTCAGTTTTTCTTTTTTTTTTAATTATACTTTAAGTTCTGGGATACATGTGCAGAACGTGCAGGTTTGTTACATAGGTATACATGTTCCATGGTGGTTTACTGCACTCATTAACCCATCAGCTACATTAGGTATTTCTTGTAATGCTTCCCCTCCCCTTAACCCCACCTCCCAACAGGCCCTGGGGTGTGATGTTCCCCCTCCTTGTGTCCATGTGTTCTCATTGTTCAACTCCCACTTAAGAGTGAGAACATGCGGTGTTTGCTTTTTCCGTTCCTGTGTTAGTTTGCTGAGAATGATGGCTTCCAGCCATCCATGTACCTGCAAAGGACATAAACTCACTCTTTTTTATGGCTGCATAATTCCAAGGTGTATATGTGACACATTTTCTTTATCCAGTCTATCATTGACGGGCATTTGGGTTGGTTCCAAGTCTTTGCTATTGTAAATAGTGCTGCAATAAACATACGTGTGTATGTATCTTTATAGTAGAATGATTTATAGTCCTTTGGGTATATACCGTTAATGGGACTGCCAGGTCAAATGCTTTTTTTCTTATGAAGGTATCATACAGTTAGCAATTCCTAAAAGACAAATATGTCTTCCTATTGAGATTCTCACCTGCACCAAGAGTTAAGGCCCAAACCACCTTAAAAATGCTAAAGATATAATGAAAAGGCTTTTTCCCCCAACTCAGTATGTTTTATTATTGTAACTTAAGTGCTATTTTGCCAAAATGTTAAAATATCCCTAGTAATAATTATTTTTTAATATGGAACGCTTCACAAATTTGCAGGTCATCCTCGTGCAGGGAAATGTTAACCTTTTCTGTATCGTTCCAATTTTAGTTTATGTGCTGCTGAGGTATTACTACTAATAATAATTATTATTACTTATTTATTTTTGAGACGAAGTTTTTCTCTTATTGCCCAGAGTGCAGTGGCACAATCTCGGCTCACTGCTACCTCCTCCTTCCAGTTTCAAGCGATTCTCCTGCCTCAGCCTCCCAAGTAGCTGGGATTCCAGGCGCCCACCACCACGCCCAGCTGATTTTTAAAATTTTAAGTAGAGACGGGTTTCACCATGTTGGGCTGGGTGGTCTCGAACTGCTGACCTCGTGATCCACCCACCTCGGCCTCCCAAAGTCTGGGATTACAGGCGTGAGCCACCGCGCCCGGCCTTAACAATTATTATTTACCCCAATGTTAAGTTGTATTTTAAAGGCTTTATTTCTATTTCTTATTTAGCCCTCACAGTATCTATGAATAATATAATCATTTTACAGAGCTGGACAAATAACTTATTCAAGTAGGTAGTAGGACTGGGATCAACAGGTCAGGGAAATGCCAGAAACAGAAAAGCTAAGACATTTTCTCTTTTTGAGACGGAGTCTTGCTCTGTCACCCAGGCTGGAGTGCAGTGGCCAGATCTCAGCTCACTGCAAGCTCCACCTCCCGGGTTTACGCCATTCTCCTGCCTCAGCCTCCCGAGTAGCTGGGACTACAGGCGCCCGCCACCTCACCCGGCTAGTTTTTTGTATTTTTTTAGTAGAGACGGGGCTTCACCGTGTTAGCCAGGATGGTCTCGATCTCCTGACCTCGTGATCCGCCCGTCTCGGCCTCCCAAAGTGCTGGGATTACAGGCTTGAGCCACCGCGCCCGGCCTTGCTAAGACATTTTCTAAGACTGTTGAAGTTACCCTGTAAACGTTTCCTTTTTAAATGCTTCGAAAAGACTCAGCGAAAAGTAGTATTCCAAGTCCCACGGTAATTGAGAGTAGTAATTTCAAGAGTGATTTACAGAGAATAACAACAGTAATAAAAATGTTTAATTTTCCTTTCAAAGAAGTACAACTTCCTCTACACAGGGAAGGGCTGAACAGAGAAGAGGAAAAAGCAGGTGGGCAAAATGTTACACAACAGTGATTTTTAATTATGAGTCAACATGGCTTCTATGCCAGCATTAAACACAAGGCTAATCAGCTAGGAATTCAGGATAAAGAACCATGAGAGTAACTGGAAATTGTCTTTATTGCCGAAAGAAATGTTTACTTAAGGGAATTACTGGATCAGTAATCATTGATTCGAATACTCAAAGCAACGGTGGCTAATTACTAGCGAGACACGGGCACTGTGAAAGACAGAACTGTCGACCTGTAATTGACATTTGTCGTATAAATTCTAAGCTGTGTGATTTAAAATGCACTCATGCGCACCCGCGGCACTAGAAAACCAGGGAGTTAAAGTCAAAGCAAATACAGGATTTCAGTATAGCGCACAAGACGGGAACAAAAGAGGTGGTGAAAAGAAGACACCCACCTTTGGTTTCTCACATAAAGAGCTCATTAATCAAAACAGTGAATCAACGGTTGAAGTTCCAGTGTGTGAAAGGCAAATGGTACAGTTTAATACCCGGGGGCAGGGAGGTGCTTTTTAAAAATTAGCTTTCGCCTCTTCTTCAACCCAGATCTTTGTGCCTTCGTGTTACCGATAAAGTTGGCGGTTACACGACACAACGCCGCCAGGTATTTCGCCAGGTCTTCCACCTTTCAACCACCAGACACACCTGACCGCCTCAGAGGGCCGAGCGGGGGCGGGTAAGGACGAAGCCTAGGGCGGGAGGGTCGGGAGGGAGTCAGCCCCGCCGGAGGGAAGCGGAAGGTGGGGAGTGGGAGGAGTAGGACGCTGCCCCCTAGGGGAGCCGAGTCACAGCCTGGGGGCCGGGACGGGAGGGGCTGGAGGAGGCGGCCGGTAGCCAGGCCGCGCCGTCGGGCGGGGCGGTCCCTCCAGCTGGCTCGGACCCTGGCGGGGCGGGCTGTGGGCCGAGCGGCGGAGCCCAGGCGCCAGCCCGTGGCCGAGGAGAAAGGTGGCGGTGGCGGTGGCGCGGACGGGACGGGGCGGCGGCTCCTCGCCCTGACCCTCTGCTCCCCTGCCCAGGCCCGGGCGCGAATCGGAGGCGGCGGCGAAGGAAGGAGTGAGCATGGCTGAGACCCCGCCGCCGCCCACCGCTGGTGCCGAAAGTTGCAGCGAGGAGCCGGCGAGGGGCGGGGAGTGGCGGCCCGAGGAGCCGCGCCGCGCTCCCGCCGGGGGCACGGACCGAGAGGGCGAGGTGGGGCCGCCGCCGGCCTCCTCCGCCGGGCAGTCGGAGCCCGACTCGCCGGTGGCCGCCCCCTTCTTTCTGCTCTACCCCGGCGATGGAGGCGCCGGCTTCGGAGTGCGCCCGCCGCCGCAGCAGCAGCGCTCCTGGAGGACCCCGCCGTCCCCCGGCTCCCCGCTGCCCTTCCTGCTGCTGAGCTACCCGAGCGGCGGCGGCAGCGGCAAGCACCGTGAGTGGCGGAGGGGCATGGGGACGCCCGCGGGGAAGGGGGCATTCGGCTGGGGAGGGCCGTCCCGGCCTCCGCGGAGCTCCGCCTCCGGCGGGGTGACCGGAGCCGGGCGGCCGGGAGGCAGGGGCTCTAGGGGCGGCCCTCAGGAAGCTGTTGTTCTGAGGCGCCCGGTGAGGAGGCAGCGGGACGACCGCGATTCGGCCGCCGGATTCTACCTCCGCGTCTCCCCAGGCCGCGACTCCTGCCTGGCCTGGTCTCTCTCCCCTCTCCGGCTGGGCGCTGGTCTTCGCCAGCCTCCCACGTGCTTGGGCGGGGGCAAGAAGCGGCCCGCTTGCCCCTCTCCACCCGGGGCGCCCTGGCCCTGCCCCGGGTCCCGGGCTGGGAACCTTCCCCTAAGGAGTCGAGGAGGGGGCGGCGCCCGGAGACCCGGTGGCCCCTCTGACCCGCCTTCTTCGGGCTCCTGGCGCCGCGGCAGCTGAGTAGGTGTGGTTGCTGCGCCGCCGCCGCCAGTGCGGCCTTAGTAATACTAGTAACTAATTTTTTACGAGCGTTCCTTCCGTGCCGGTAAATATGACAGATCCGTCCCCCGGAGTGGAAAGAGAAATCGGAGCGATGCACGAGAAGACAGGAAGGGAGTGTGTGGCTTTGGAAGGATACCTCCCAGGGTTATTTCGGTAGTCGGGAAGAGGCCTCCACTTTTAAAGCCCCTGGCACATGGCGAGCGCTCTGAATTCAGCTGACCCACACTCCGTGCTGTATTTTTTTATTAGTAAACTGTTTACTGCTACTGGCAAATGAGTAGGTCCCTAGAGTAGTCAATGAATATAAGGACTCTTAGAGGAGTGTTAAATCTAATTTTAAAATACAAGCTCTTGCAGTATGAAAATGTAGCTGACCATACAAGACATGCTGTAAATGCCAAATACTTTGCTGTATGAGTTCTGAAAAGGGAGAGAGAAACTTGCCTGAAGTGATAGGGAAGGATCCTTCTCGCCCACCCTACACCCTATCTTTTTAACGCACAAGTACAAATCTTTTAGCTGCTCGGCACTGCCAAGAAACCTTGACTCACCTTTTCTGCCCCGATCAGTCCCCTAGGAAAATAAAACACTTATTGATTATTTCCTATGTACATGTGCTGTGATAATCATGATTAATAAGTTTGTGTGAGCCAAATTGAAAGCCACTTTTTCAGATGAGGAGTCTCGATTTATCCCAGGTAACAGCTTAAGAGAAGGAATGCAGTTGACCCAGATTCCTTTTCTGCTAAACCCATGCTTTTTAATTGGACAAGAGATCCAAAACTGTGATGGTGGATGACAGGTTAACAGTAAGGGTCCATGGGATTCAGCTGGAGGTTGTCCAGTGTTCACGTCTCCTTATTACTTAGTGCGTAATAAGTCAGTGGGCAGACGCTGACCATTGACTGTCTCAGTGTAGCCATCGTTCGTATGTTGGAGTGGTTTACACTAATATGCAGATGGATTGTCAGCTCATGGCAGAAGTGAGTTTTCCTATACAGAGGAGGCAAAGATAAGGATCTTCTCAAGGAGGCTTTGCTTTTGTTTTCTGAGGAATCCTTCTGCTTTGTACTTTAAGCACCGCCTCTTTTTTTGTTTGTACTAAAAATGTTCTCTTTCTGTGTAATCTACATATTAAGCATGCTACTATAGAAAGAAGACTGTCATTTCTCTAACAGTTATGGTACAAAGTTTGATGTACAGGAACTTTTCAACTATGAACAGTATCAGTTGTGGGAATTACCTGAATTTCAGTTGATTGGACTCCCTCATTGTTAAAGGTTATCTTTATGTTCTTAATTATTGTAGAAAATAACAATATTTTGTTACTATTATCAGTTAATACTGTTGCTTAAGCTTGATCAAGATCGGGACCAGAGGACTTAAAGCTAAAGTTTCATGAGCATGATCTCAGTCTCTACCTTATGATACTAGCGAATGTATGGTGTTTGCTTTTTGTTTTTGAGACGGAGTCTTGCTCTGTGGCCCAGGAGAAGTGCAGTGGCCTGACCTCGGCTCACTGCAACCTCCTCCTTCCGGATTTAGGCGATTCTTCTGCCTCAGTCTCCTGAGTAACTGGGATTACAGGCACCCACAACAATGCCCAGCTAAGTTTTGTATTTTTAGTAGAGATGAGGTTTCACCGTGTTGGCCAGGCTGTTATCGAACTCCTGACCTCAAATGATCCACTTGCTTCGGCCTCCCAAAGTGCTGGGATTACAGGGGTGAGCCACCATGCCCAGCCAGTATGGTGTTTTTTGTTAGCATGTAAGTTCTAATATTTCCTCATGGTGTTTATTTTTGAAATAGTTTGTTGATGGGTATGTGTTCAGAAAAGTTACTGGGAATGTATACGTGTCCTACTTCTTCTGCTTTTAAAGATTAGTCACTGAGAACATTTCATATTAGCGAAAAAAAAATCACTGTTACATGTTTTATTTAAATATAAAATTGATTCAAAATAGTTTTTGCTTTGGACTGAGTTTTTGTTTTTACCTGCTATTTTTATATGTACTTTAGACTGTAAGCATACTTACAGAAAGGAACACTCTAGATATTAATAAAAAGTTCCTTGTTACCCTGCAAAGTCCATGGAATATTGCTTTCTATAATATAACTGGATACCAGAACTTTGATTCTCTTGACTACTCATTTAAGAAATTGGAGACCAGGCAAGGTGCTGGTGGCTCACACCTGTATTCCCAGCCCTTTGGGAGATTAAGGCGGAGGATCACTTGAGTCCAGAAGTTCAGGGCTGCAGTAAGCTATGATTGCACCATTGCATTCCTGCCTGAGCAACAGAACGAAACCCTGTTTTTAAAAAAATAAAAATAAAATACATGAAAACTAGAGACCAAACAGTTTTTGTTTTTTAGTTTGTGTTTTTGAGACAGTCTCACTCTGTGCTCAAGCTGGAGTGGCTAGAATGCAGTGGTGCAATCTGGGCTGACTGCCACCTCTTCCTCCCAGGTTCAAGAGATTCTCCTGCCTCAGCCTCCCAAGTAGTTGGGATTACAGGTGCGCACCACCACCCCAGCTATTTTTTTGTATTTTAGTAGAGACCATGTTGGCCAGGCTGCTCTCAAACTCCTAGACTCAAGTGATCCACCCTCCTCGGCCTCACAAGTGATGGGATTACAGGTGTAAGCCACCACACCTGGCCCCAAACAGTTTTTAAAAGACTTCTTAATTACGAGAATGGTACATGTACTCAACCTCAGTGCCTAGTGAATATTACAATAACTGGGATCTGCCTCTTTAGCAACCCAGTTTTTAACTCTCAGTAATGTGTTTGCCGAAAGTGTATAAAATATAATAGCTTTGAAAGACTGTGTATTAAGGTAGTATTATCTTTTTATTTTAGAAATATTGAGTGTACTTAGAGGTTTTAAAAATTAAATTTTACATATGAGTTCAGAAGTTCTGTTTTTAAATAACAGTGCTGAAGAATAGCAAAAATGTGTGCGACTTGAACAGTGGCTCACTCCTGCAATCCCAGCACTTTGGGAGGCCTAGGCAGGAGTATCACTTGAGCCCAGGAGTTGGAGACCAGCCTGTACAACATAAGCAGACTCCGTCTCTACCAAAAAAAAAAAAGTTTTTAATTAAAAATAGCTGGGCATGGTGGCACATGCCTCTGGTGCCAACTACTGAGGAGTCTGAGGTGGGAGGATGGCATGAGCCTGGGAAGTTGAGGATGCAGTAAGCCATGATCACACCACTGTATTCCAGTCATGGTAATAGAGCGAGACTCTGTTTCAAAAAAAAGTTTGTAAATAGAAGGTAGCCTAAACTTTTCAGGGTTTGTCACATGAATTGTTTTGTTGGAAAATCTTGCAGGATATAATATCCATGAAATCAGTATGCTTCAATGCAATGTGAAAGGAGACTTCTGATGTGCCTTGTTGGGGATTATGTCTCTTTCTGAGTCTTTGAGTGCTGGTAATCTGCTAGGTTTTTATATTTCTAACTTTAAATCTCAAAAAACTCTCTACCATGCCTTTTAAAATTTGATTTTATAAAAAGTACAAGTAGCACATGAATGTATTCTTATTGTTTAAATGTTTCATGGTACAAAAGTACAGTTACAAAGTGAACTTTCCTCTTTGTGGCCCTCCAGCACCCTCCCCCCAGTTCCTTATTGGAGGATGCCCACTTTTGAGTTTGGGGAGTTTTCATCCAGAACTTTTTCAGGCATTTACAGACATGTATGTTTTTATATTTCATAGTGGCTTTATCCTCTTCGTGTATGTATGAGCTTCCATGCCAGTTTCTCAGCAACTACAGTACGTCAGGAGGATCTGCTTGCATGCCATGGTGTAATACTTTTAATGCTTTCCTTTTCCGTCCTGCGATTAGAGATCATCTTGTGAACAGACAGGATAGACAAAAGATGGCTTCTCTTTAGTGTTGGATGGAAGAGGCACCCTGCTGTTTGCACAGTTACCAGCTTCTATTCAGTTATTCTTTTCTCCTTCCAACTCCCACAACTACAGCAAACACTGTTCAAGGCAATGCTGTGCAAATAGCCCACATCCTTGCCCTTGTCTTTTCTCTCCCAGTTAAGGCAGTGTCCAAAAAAGTGTCCCACTCACCAAGTAGCACCTTTCTGTATTTTTAAGTGCTGGTTTGAGATAGGAGGAAGGCTAGAAGAGGAATAGAAAAAGAATCTTGAAAAGGACTGGCAGCGTTACTATGACTACCCACTTCAAAGTTGAGTATACTTAACAGTGAATGCCATGATTGAGCCCTGGATAGTGAAGAGAATGAGGTACCTAGAAGCCTTTGTCTCTGACAGATGCACTTGAAAAATCCATTGTGTGGGGAAGGAGGTTCGAAATATACATATAAACCCAGGCATTAGTATTTAAGCGGAGAAAATTTATGCTTGCAGTTTCATTAACATATATACACACACAAGTATACAATTCTGTATATATTATATATATTGCATGCATGCATATATGTATATGTAGATTGTATATGTGTGTAAAATATATATTTTTTTTAGTTTATCCTCTGCGGCCATTTCTGTTATTATCTCTCTTCTTTTTTCATTGTTTAATAGTACTCTAGAAAACAGTAAAGGCCGGACGCGGTGACTCATGCCTGTAATCCCATCACTTTGGGAGGCCAAGGCGGGCGAATCGCCTGAGGTCGGGAGTTCGAGATCAGCCTGACCAACATGGAGAAACCCCGTCTCTACTAAAAATACAAAACTAGGCAGGCGTGTTGCCGCACACCTGTGATCCCAGCTACTCAGGAGGTTAAGGCAGGAGAATCGCCTGAACCCGGGAGGCGGAGGTTGTGGTGAGCCGAGATCGCACTATTGCACTCCAGCCTGGGCAACAAGAGTGAAACTCTGTTTCAAAAAAAAATAAAATAAAATAAAAAAGAAGACAATATACCAGGTCAGGAGTTGAACATATGTTTTTTGTTTTGTTTTATTTATTAAAAAAAAAGAATTTTTTTTTTTTTTTTTTTTTTGAGACAGAGTCTCGGTCTGTCGCCCGGGCTGGAGTGCAGTGGCCGGATCTCAGCTCACTGCAAGCTCCGCCTCCCGGGTTTACGCCATTCTCCTGCCTCAGCCTCCGGAGGAGCTGGGACTACAGGTGCCCGCCACCTCGCCCGGCTAGCTTTTTGTATTTTTTAGTAGAGACGGGGTTTCACCGTGTTAGCCAGGATGGTCTCGATCTCCTGACCTCGTGATCCGCCCGTCTCGGCCTCCCAAAGTGCTGGGATTACAGGCTTGAGCCACCGCGCCCGGCCCAAAAAAAAATTTTTATGTAAAGAGATATGTCAATGGGCCGGTCATGGTGGCTCACGCCTGTAATCCCAGCACTTTGGGAGGCCAAGACAGGCGGATAACTTAAGGTCAGGAGTTCAAGACCAGCCTGGCCAACATGGTGAAACCCCATCTCTACTAAAAATACAAAAAAAATTAGCCAGGTGTGGTAGTGCACGCCCATAATCCCAGCTACTGGGGAAGCTGAGGCAGGAGAACCACTTGAACCCGGGAGGCAGAGGCTACAGTGAGCCAAGATCTGCCACTGCACTCTAGCCCCTGGGCCACAGAGCGAGACTCTGTCTCAAAAAAAATAAAAAATAAAAGGTATGTCAAAGAAGAGCCCAAGTGAAAATAAACAACTTTTTAAAAAAAGAAACGAGGTCTCACTGTGTTGCCCAGGCTGGTCTTGGACTCCTGGGCTCAGGCGATCTTCCTGCCTCGGCCTTCCAAAGTGCTGTGATTACAGACATGAACCACCATGCCTGGCCTCAAATACATGTTAACCAGTTCACCTGCTGTATGCTTCTTTAAACTTTGAAAAGGCAGAAGTACTTTATTGTGTTTTGTAAACATAGAGGCATCTGCCCACGCTGGAATATATGAGGGAAATGGTCAAACTTTCAGAACCCCAAAAGATTGGGCATGGTTACCTTCATACTAGTAGTTTTGGAAACAGCAGAGTGATGTGTGACTTTTTAAAACACAGATTTTCAGTATTTTCAATGTAGATCAGTGTCCTCATTTACCTTTCTGTGATTCATAAATCTGTTAGCCCTCTGCTCTTTTCCAACTATGTTAAGAAAGCAAAGAGCCATTTTCTGATCCATTAAGTGCCTTTTGTCAAATAGTAGATAAAAAGCACCCACCCACACACAAACCTCAGAAATGTAGCATCTTTCCGAGGATGTGTAACTGCCAGAGATCTGGAGTTTAGGTGTTCAGTGTTTCGATGCAACTGGCTCCTTCCACGCACAGCTGACATGACCTCAGACCTCCTGCGCTACTGAGGGACAGGTAGCTGGGTCATGCCCCCACTTTCTTCCCCATGACTAAACTCTCTGCATGCCTTCCTGATTCTGCCTTTGTGAGCAGGGCTGCCTGAACTCTCACAGTTTTTCTTCCCAGCCAATTCTCCCCTTCTCTTCTGCCGCCATCTTTTTGTTGCACCTGTTCTTCTGGCCTGCCATTATCAAAAAGTCAAATCACCCTTTTTATTGACAGAACAACAATTTCAGAATATTAGATGTAATCTTTGAGTCTTTCTTTAGTTGCTACTGTTCTGACAGTCATAGACTCATTCTTTGTAGACAGAGTTTTCTTTTTTCTTCTCATCTTAGTTTCATTCTGGACACTAGAGGGTCCTAAAAGGCTCTTCATTATATAAGAATTTTTTTTTGTAGTTCTGAAACCCAAACAATTACCAATAAAGGATGTGATTGTGAGATGATAATAATACTAGTGGCCACCATTTGTGGGATATTTTTATGTGCTGTGCAGAGCTAGAAACTTCACATGTAATGGTACTTAGCAGTTTTTTGAACTGAAGCCAGGGGATGAATTCATATTCCTCAATAACCTTCAAAGCGCATGTTCTTAATCACTGTACATTCCCTCACCACCAGGGTCTTAAATAAGCTGGTTTGAGGGGAGAGCAGTAAAGGTTGCTGGGTAGGAGGGATAGCAGAGGAAAGGTGGCAAAGAAAGCAACTTTGGGGAATAAAAGACAAGTATTGTCCTCAAAACATATTCACCTGACTATATTCTGTCTTGTATCTTTTCTCTTTTTTAAAAAATTTTTCATAGAAATCTACATGTTAAAGAGGTAGGATTTTATCAGGAAGCTAAGAGGACATATTTTTCTAGTATGGGCTATAGATAGTAAAAAGTCTAGATGTATGATGATGGAAGTGTAGCAGAATAAACTGGATGAAATAATTTTTTTGTTGACAATATTTTTCAAAATTCCTTAAATAGTTAAAAGAACTAACTAAAAAATGGGCTGCCCTTTTATCATTGCACAATAGGCAACCTGTAGGCAACATAAATAAAAGTAGAATCCCATTTTTAATGAATTTTACAGGACATCACACCTATTACATGTCTACCCAAGCCTTACTAATATTGAAACACACTCCCTACTGTGTGAAGTGGCTCAGGTTATGAGCTGTAAAATTTGTTGGGGGAAGTCAGTAGCACACCGTAAGCATTAAACAATTGGTTTGAAGTTGTGTGAGAGGAAATTTTGTTTTGTTTTGCTTTTTTGAGACGGAGTTTCACTTTTGTTGCCCAGTCTGGAGTGCGACAGGGCAATGTTGCTTCACAGCAACCTCCGCTTCCCAGGTTTAGCCGATTCTCCTGCCTCAGCCTCCTGAGTAGCAGGGACTACAGGCGTGCACCACCACACCCACCTAATTTTTGTATTTTAGTAGAGATGGGGTTTTGCCATGTTGGCCAGGCTGGTCTTGAATTCCTGACCTCAACCTCCCAACCTCCCGCCCACCCCAACCTCCCAAAGTGTTGGGATTACAGGTGTGAGCCACCATGCCCGGCCAGGAAATGTTTTTAGAGTTACAAAGCAGTGGTGGTACTTGAGAAGGTAAGTAGCAATATGGCCATGCCCCCTACTGTATTTGAATAATTGTGAAAAGGTTCATAGTCCCCCTAAAACGTCTCAGGGCTGCTGGCCTAAGGTGGTGTTCCTCTCTTTGCAAAGCGTTTTTTATCTGACATGCTCCCTACCAAGCGGACAAGACACTCAGCTATGTCAGGGGGAGTGGTGGGGCAGAGGTGGGAAAGTTTGGAAGAAAGGTGTGGGAACCTTGTGATCTGTAGGAAAGGAGAGTCTGGCAGGTCAAGACAGCAAAAAGCAGGTAGAAAGCTGAAGTTGTTGCAGCATGTTGCCTTTGAGAGTGTGATTCTTCTAACTTCAGAATCTGTTTAGGGACTCTCCATAGGCAGTTATCTACTTCTGCTATCTTTTTCATGAACTTAGAAAATCTGATCACTTGAGGTGAATACTTGGTAAAATTCTGACCTATCTCTCTTCCTCAAAATCTGAGAGACCACTGTAACCCTCTGCTCACATCTCCTTTTTACTTTCCTCTGCCTTTGTCCCATACACATTTATCCTTACTGATTTTCATTTTATGTGTTCATAGGGTCTATCCAGAACTCTCAAAGCAGAAGCACTTATTATAGTGCAGTTATGGTGACATTTACTTACTGTTTACTTTGTGCCAAGCGCCGTGCTAAGCATTTAACTCCGAAATAGTTAATATTATTATCCACATTTTGTCAGTGTAGAAATAGGTACAGAGAAGTAATTTGCCAAGGTTACTCAGCAGCTAAGTGGTAGACCTAGGATTCACTGTGAGCATGCTGACTCCAGAGTCCACATGCTCTGTCACACTCTTTAATTGCCTCCCATAACTGGAATCAGGTCCTAGATTGGAGGCACCTCTTCAGGCAACAGCCCTCTAGTTCCATATTCTACTCACTGATGCTCTGTTTACTAAAAATGAGTAAATTAATGAAACTCAAGAGTCACCAGTCTGATAGAAAAAATAGTTGTATATGTAAAAAACGCTGAATAGGTCAATTTATGACAGACATTAAGACTTTCCTGAACACCTAAAATTGTCTGTTTCTTGTCTATTGCCTTGTGCTTTCTTCTGCAACCCTAGCATATGGGAGGTGCCCTGTACATGTTGAATGAATGAATCTGTTATGTACACATGAATGAAGCCAGTGTTAGAATGACCTGTTTGTTGAGGCATAAATATAGTTTGATTTTATAGAATTTGGGGGTTTTCACAATTGAAGTAAAACATGAGGGTGGAAAAATACCATTGCAAGGCTATATACATATCTATACCAGCAAGTCTATTGAGAGTCCAGTATTTGGTAGGTACTATTTTGAGTAGATATGTAAGAGGTGTGCAAAATGCATATTTCTTTGGTGGAGCTTCTGGTCTTTGTGGAGCTAGTTATTTAGTTTCATTTTACAACTGAGTAAATTAGGGCAAGAGGAGGATAAATTTTCCAAGGTCACCTACGAAGTTTTTGATAGCTTTACATCTGTAAATTATTACCTACAGCCACTGAACCATGAAATCAGTTTTGCTTTTCAGGGTAGAGGTTATTCTTAATCTTATGCTGGTTAATTTTAACAAGTGAAAAGATGATGCATTATAATACTCCTGGTGGTGTTTGTTTCTAACAAAGTAATGATAGCTCAACTTTTCGGGTGTATCATTTTATAGTTATTGTCAACCTTGGTTAATATCTATAAAATGACACTGAGCCTACCAAGTGTGTAAACTTAAAATTGAAGAAATCTTGAAATCAGAGGTAGACATAATAGATTGTAGTTCTGGGAAAAGAGGTGGGAGGGTGTACTGGAGCATGTGAAATAATCGTGATCATTGAGTTGAATAATCATATAATTTACAGAAACATCTGGGCTTTCCACCAATGTCATCATGATGATGATTCATCAAAGATACCCTTTCATGGCTGGGTGCGGTGGCTCATGCCTGTAATCCCAGTACTTTGGGAGGCCGAGGCACATGGATCTCTTGAGGTCAGGAGTTCGAGACCAGCCTGGCCAACATGGCGAAACCCCGTCTCTACTAAAAATACAAAAATTAGCCAGGCCTGGTGGTATGTGCCCATAATCCTAGCTACTCGGGAGACTGAGGCAGTGAGGCAGGAGAATCGCTTGAACCCGGGAGGCAGAGGTTGCAATGAGCTGAGATCGTGCCACTGCACCCTAACCCAGGCAAGAGTAAGACTCTGTCTCAAAAAAAAAAAAAAAAAAAAAAAAAAAAAAAAAATTCCCTTTCATGCTAACAGCAACTAGTGAAATAGGGGGGAAATGAGATTTTTCTTCTTAAATTATGAAACCGTGATTCAGGAAGCTGCCAATCAGAACTTTGTGAGCTTTACAAATTTAGTTGCACAACTTGACAAATTTTAGGGAGTTTCTATTCTGCATTATGAAAATCAGAAATAACCCAGATGCCCACCAACATGAAAATGAATCAGAAAGCCGGGCGCGGTGGCTAAGCCTGTAATCCCAGCACTTTGGGAGGCCGAGGCGGGTGGATCACGAGGTCAGGAGATCGAGACCATCCTGGCTAACACGGTGAAACCCCGTCTCTACTAAAAATATAAAAAAATAGCCTGGCATGATGGCTCGTGCCTATAGTCCCAGCTACTTGGGAGGCTGAGGCAGGAGAATTGCTTGAACCCGGGAGGCGGAGGTTGCAGTGAGCCAAGATTGCGCCACTGCACTCTAGCCTGGGCAACAGAGCGAGACTCCATCTCAAAAAAAAGAAAATAAATCGGAATGTGTGTACGTTTTTTTGTTTTGGAGTTTTTTGTTTTGTTTTGTTTTGTTTTTTGAGATGGAGTCTGTCTCTGTTGCCCAGGCTGGAGTGCAGTGGCATGACCTCTGCCTCCTGGGTTCAAGCGATTCTCCTGCCTCAGTTTCCCGAGTAACTGGGATTACAGGCATGTGCCACCATGCCCAGATAATTTTTGTATTTTTAGTAGAGACGGGGTTTCACCACGTTGACCAGGGGGGTCTCTATCTCCTGACCTTAAGTGATCCACCCGCCTAAGCCTCCCAAAGTTCTGGGATTACAGATGTGAGCCACCGCGCCTGGCCAAATCAGAAATTTTTTGTACATACATTGGAACACTACCTTATAATACAGCAGCCAAAAGGATAAACTACATATACATACTACAGTTTGGATCAGCCTTAGAAAATACAGCATTGAAATCCAGGTGCAGTGGCTCATGCATATAATCCCAGCACTTTGGGAGGCTGAGGTGGGCAGATCACCTGAGTTCAGGAGTTCGAGACCAGCTGGCCAACATGGTGAAACCCCGTCTCAACTAAAAATACAAAAGTTAGCTGGGCATGGTGGTGGATGCCTGTAATCCCAGCTACTCGGGAGGCTGAGACAGGAGGATCGCTTGAACCTGGGAGAGGACGGGTTGCAGTGAGCCAAGATCACACCACTGCACTCTAGTCTGGACGACAAGAGCAAAATTCCGTTTCAAAAAAAAAAAAATACAGCATTGAATGAAAGGCTTAGAAAGTTTTATAGAGCATGAAACACTTTCTATAAGAAAGTTGAAAAAGACTGAAACTAAATATATTGCTTAGACCTTCATATATTTGTAACAATATTTTTGAAATAAGATAATGATTTACACTAAATTCAGAAGGGTTGCCTTGAAATGAGAGGCGGGAGTTTAGAAGCTAGAAGGAGCACATAAGTACATGTGTTGGTCCATTTCTCCAGTTGAGCGAGGGTTTCAGGGATATTGGTTATATTCTGTAAGGATTTAAAATTATACATTGAGTTTGCTATTCTTAAAAAATGCACAATGCGTCATTTTAGAAAATGATTCCCCCCATCATTTATCTTTTCCTATTTCAGAATGTATCAAGTGTTCTTAATTTGTCCAACTAGTATGTAAATGTGGAGGGAATTAGTGACAGAGTGGTAGTAGGATGAACCAAGTCCATAGTGGAAGCATTTGGTCTACCCTTCGTGAGCATGTGACAGAAAAAAATCCATACTGGGTTCTCAGTTTGTCAGAATGTGCCCACTTAGTAAAAGGCTGAACTAAATACGTAAGTTGGGGGGTCTGGAGGAAGGGTTGTGCAGCATTAAGGTGTAAAGTATGAAAGCTGATAAAAAAAAATTTCTTCAAATCTTCAATTTGTTGAAACTCACGTTTAGGAAATTTCATGAGGAGACTTTGCCTGTGCGTATGTGTGTGTGTGCGTGTTTTAAATGTCTTTTTACTTTTTCTGAGTAAAATTTAACGTCCGGGGAGGAAGAAGAGTTAGAGTAGAATGCTGAAGTTGCAGAGTGTAGAAGGAACATGGACTTTGGAGGCATCTAGACAGAAGTAGCTTGGAATAACAGATCTGCTACTTGCTAATTGTGTGATCCTGGGCCAGTTACGTGGCTGAACTTTGGTTTCATTGTGTATAAAGAGAAGGTATCAGTCTCTACTTTGCGGTGATTTTGTGAAGACTTGATATGGTATTTGTAAAGCACCTAACAGAAAATAGAAATTTAATAAATCATAACTACTTTAAGTAATTTTTCCACAATATGTAACAGAGACATTGAGGCTGTCAAGTTAATCTTTGTCTTATAGCAGCAACCGAGTACAAATATCCTTTAAGAGGAATGTAATTTCTGACTTTGAAGTGTGAATTTTATTTGCTTTGAATCAATCATAATGTGGAAAATACAGACTGTTTAAGCAGCTAGAACGTAGTATTTTTTGGATCTTCATTTTGGATTTGAACTTCACATAGGCCTATTAATTCTTTTAGGGCCACAGACTGAACTCCCACCTGCCTCACAACCGTCTTACAAATAGGTGCCATTACTCACAGATAGGATCAAATGAGAAAATAGTTCAGTACAGCTCATACAGTAATTACTCTGTATATGAGAAAAAAAATCAAGGTTTGAATATCTTACTGATGGCTTAACTTTATCTTTATATTCAAAGCTAAGATGTTTACTTAGTAAAGACCGAAATGTAAAAACAGTACTAAACAATATCTAGAATTTTTTTTTTTTGAAATGGAGTTTCGCAGGCTGGAGTGCAATGGCATGAGCTCAGCTCACCGCAACCTCCGCCTCCCAGGTTCAAGTGATTCTGCTGCCTCAGCCTCCAGAGTAGCTGGGATTACAGGCATGCGCCACCACACCCAGCTAATTTTGTATTTTTAATAGAGATAGAGTTTCTCCATTTTGGTCAGGCTGGTCTTGAACTCCCGACCTCAGGTGACCCACCCACCTCAGCCTCCCAAAGTGCTGGGATTGCAGGTGTGAGCCACTGTGCCTGGCTATAGAATTGTTTTTATAAGTTTCTACAAATAGTACTGTTTTCATAGTAACTTCATTGCCTATAAACAACGAATACCTGTTTGTGCTGAAGACTCAATGGTGTTTTACCTAAAGAACAGCGTAGAAGTACAGGTTTTCTTGTCCACCCCTGGGTCTTATTTCTGAAATGGCTGCTAACAACTCAAACTGGTAGATCTGGGAAATTGAAGGATACCAACACAGGCATGTTTTTCTTTCCTTGCCAAAAACTTTAGTTGTTTTGGGCTTGCCTCTCTGTGTCCTCTATCTGGAGAGAGGCAGGGTGGGATGGATCTTCCAAAGGAATGTTAATCAAGTTTGTTGCTTACTAACCTTGATGTTCCTGTAGTGTTGGTATGTTGCAATCAGTGGAGATCTGTTCAAGTTAGTAAATCCTTACTGGGGTGAAGAGATTGTCATGGTTTGTGACAAGGCCGAATTCAGGTTTTGGACCCCAGGCAATCACATGGCATTCAGATTTATTCATGTATTCCTTGTTCTAAGAACATATCAGTGATCTAGAGTTTTGATATCACACATACAGATAGCTAGCTAGGGCTGTTTGGAGTTGTGGTTCCAGGAATGTCCCATGTAATTTGAAGGTTTTAATGACTACTTACTATGTTTTGAAGTATTGCATGATATAAAGTGAATCTATAAACTGTTCCCTTTATTAATATGTAATATGGGAATATTTTTAGCTAGAAAGGAATTGAACTGAATTAAATGAGAATGTGTTAAATGAAGGCTTGTGTTCAGTATTTGGATATGAAAACTCTGTTTCCTGGAAAAGGTGTTCCTGTCTTACTGCTGCGTGCCTAGTGCCTGGATCACTACCTGCCATGTGGAGCATCTCTTAGTGAATATCTGTTGAATGAATGAATGAATGAATGAATGGCTCTGAGTCTAGATGTAGGGTGATGATGAGAGAGAATGAGATAGATATAAAACCAGAAGTATTTTGCTTTCCTTAGTAACTTACTGATTTTTCCCAATTATAAATAAGCCTATATGTATGCCTTCTTACATTGTGCCAGTATACCCTCCTTTTTTTTTTTTTATTTTGAGACAGGGTCTCACTGTGTCTCCCAGGCTAGACTGCAGTGGTGCAATCTCGGCTCACTGCAGCCTCTGCCTCCTGGCCTCATGTGATTCTCCCACCTCAGTCTCCCAAGTAGCTAGGACCACATGTGTGTGCCACCATACCCTGCTAATGTTTGTTTTTGTAGAGACGGGGTTTTGCCATGTTGCCCAGGCTGGTTTCAAACTCCTGAGCTCAAGCCATTCACCCGACTCAGCCTCCCAGAGTGCTGGGATTATAGGCACATGCCACCATATCTGACTAATTTTTGTATTTTTAGTAGAGACAAGGTTTCACCATGTTGGCCAGGCTGGTCTCGAACTCCTGACCTCAGGTGATCTGCCCGCCTATGCCTCCCAAAGTGCAGGTATTACAGGCATGAGCCACTGTGCCCAGCCATCCGGCCCCTCTTCCTAACAATGTGAAAATGCCAGTTTCTCTACAGAATTTGATTATTACCATTTTTTTCTTTCAGTTCAGTCTCAAATTAGGATGAAGCATTTGAGATTTTAAGAATATTCAAGCAGAAGTTTTTTAGTTTTCAGAAATTAGCTAAATTAGGATGTCCCTCTGATAACAATCCCTAGAAAGGAATAAATAGTCTCAGGTCATATTTCTTGAATTTGTGTGTTCCTCCTTAAAATTGAAACCCTTAAAGACAAAAACAAACACTTTCTTTCAATTGTCCAGAACATTTTCAAAGAAAATTGTTATTCTTCTCCTTGTAATTTATGTAGTTCATAAAACAAGTACCTGCCCTTTTGCTACCAAGGTATAAATGCCTCATTGAATAATATAGGGCCGTGTGTGTGTGTGTTGATTTCAGAAAATATAATTGTCTTCAGTATGTTATTGAATGGGAGGATTTTTAAAATATAGCATGGTTTAATCTTCTGCTTAGAAACATATTTCATGCTTAAGGCTGGGCACGGTGGCTCATGCCAGTAATCCCAGCACTTTGGGAGGCATAGGCAGGTAGATCACGAGGTCAGGAGTTCAAGACCAGCCTGGCCAAGATGGTGAAACCCTGTCTCTACTAAAAATATAAAAATTAGCTGGACGTGGTGGTGGGCACCTGTAATCTCAGCTACTTGGGAGGCTGAGGCGGAGAATTGCTTGAACTCGAGAGGTGGAGGTTGCAGTGAGCCAAGATCATGCCGCTGCACTCCAACCTGGGCTACAGAGTAAGACTCCAACTCAAAAAAAAAAAATAAATAAATAAAGAAAAGAAAAGAAAAAAGAAAAAGAAAGAAACCTATTTTATGCTTGGCATAAATTTGGTAAATACAACAAAATCAAAAAGGGGGGAATTGCCATTCATTGGGAAAGATTTTACTTTTTTAACTTCAAGTTTTTTTTGCATTTCTGCCTAACCTAAAAGGTCAGGTTTTTGTTCCTTGGAGAAGGAAATTATAAATGCCCAAGAATAAGATATATAAATTGAAAATCTGCTTTAGCTTTTCTTTTTATCTTTTTGTTTTTTTTCCTTCTGAGAGCCTCAATTTTTTATGCTTTTCTTAAAACATAACGTTTAGCATAATAATTTTAATAGCTATGTAGATAAGAATAAAAGAGATGAATTATGTGCTTGTTAAATTAATCTAACTGCCTCTTTCACTGTCTTTACTATAGATTATTATCCAGTATTGATTGTCCTCCTTTTATTCAGTCCTTGATCCCAAAGTAAGAGGAATTGATGAGGCTATGTGCATTGTGTTATGTCTGATCACAGTTTGACTAGCAGAGTCTGGAAGTGGGTTGTACAGGATGAGAGAGAGAAGCCTAATTGCTCTCTCAGCATCAGCAGCATCTATAAAGCATCCTGGGAATTGCTTGCCCTACGTTCAGAGCAGCTGGTCACATGAGCCTGAATTTTCAGTTCAGTTCATTAGTCAGCCATTTTGGTCAACACCCTGCTTACTGCGCACGGCCAATCCTATGAGAACTCAGCATCCCATCTCATCTGAGCAGATCCTGGAAGTGATTTCTGCAGCTCAGAATTTTTTTTTTTAAGCTACACTGAAAATATAGGTTTATTTTTTGTTCAGGTTTTTCTTTTATATTTTTTTCTGCACAAAGGAGGAGGATTTTTCACTTATTCATATCGAGGCCAGATTTTTAAAGCCAGCTAAGGCAGCATCGGCTGTGCAGGATTTAAAGCCTATAGGTCTGCTGAAAAAAAAGGTGGGGGCAGGGAAAGGAAGATAAAAGGAGAGGAAGCTGGGAGAAGACAAGCATCATCTTATTTTGCTATGTGGTAGGAACTGTCTATAAGGTAGTGTAGAATTGTTTATCTTGAGCAGTTTGTTCTTAAACTATAAGGTGTTTTTCCTTTTTTTTTTTTAAACCTCCCCCACCCTTTTCCTGAAAGCTTTGTTTCAGAGCTTCGTATTGGGTTTTTTTGGTGAGGAGGTTGTATTTATTTTTGTGGTGTGTGTGTGTGTGTGTGTGTCTGTGTGTGTGTTGTGGTCCCAGCTGAGTCATCATGTCTGCTCTGACGCCTCCGACCGATATGCCAACCCCCACCACTGACAAGATCACACAGGCTGCCATGGAGACCATCTACCTTTGCAAATTCCGAGTGTCCATGGATGGAGAATGGCTCTGCCTGCGAGAGCTGGATGACATCTCACTTACACCTGACCCAGAGCCTACCCATGAAGGTATGGTCAGATCCTGCCCGCTAATGCCTCACCAGCATCTTCATTGTTATGGGGGAGGGCTGGGAGGATCAGGGAGAGGTAGAAAAAACCTACACTCTCAACTGTTAACAGTCCTGAAAACCTTGCATCCTTACTTACCACCCAGCTCCCCTCCTCTTGCTCATGGGGGAAAAATAATTTTTTTCCTGCCCCTTGAGATATCCTTTCAAAAGACGCTGGATACTTGTTTAGAGTTCTTTGTCTTAAGCCTCTAAAGAAAGCATTTGAGGTCACTTATCACATCTGATTCTAATCAATAAAGCTATTTTGTTCATATATGAAAATGTTCATATATGAAATTGTAGTGATTTATAACACTAACTTAAGACAACATGACTATAATTATAGGATTGTACATGATGAATACAGTAGAAACACCAGGGTATCCTCACCATTATATGAGGATATAATGTTAAGCAGGTTATGACATCTAGGAAAGATTTGATAAAATATTATCTTTTTTAACAATATGGATTATTAGGTTAGATGAGAAAATAACTTTCAGCATAATGCCTTGGAAAGGTTAAATATGATTAATATGGGATCCTTATCTATTACAATAGAATGGTAATATTGGAATCTATTGGCCATTGCTTTTTATAAATTATTTGTGG